>NW_022990646.1:0-390000 GCF_902827175.1 Gymnodraco acuticeps | reverse complement strand
ACGCTGCCCTTTTTGTCTTCGTGTTGCTGTACTCGATGGTATTCCCCCATCTACCTGTGTACAGTATGCTATCCATCTACCTGTCGACATCCCAGCATGCCATTTATTTTCTCTTCCTGACAAACCCCCGTGGGATCATTAACTTGTAAACTATCTCCACTGCATTTCTGGGTACTTTTCACCTGTCAGTCACCCATCCAAATATATTATCATTATCCCCGATGTCATTTCTTACCCTGGTTTTGAGTTTTTGTCCTGTCAAGCTGAGTTAAAGTACTGTGTATTTCTCCCTATAGGGGTTGGGCGTGGTGAGAACTGTAACATTACCTGTAACCGACCTAAACTTAAACATGATTATTTGATTGGTAAAAAATGTTTAAAAGGCCGTAAAGAGCCTGGCAGAAAGTTCTACTGGCCAGTGAGTATTTAAAGAAATGGTTTGACATTTCTTTTTTGGAGTTACATGAGAAAATAAGTGAAATTCTCACATATGTAAGGTATATGGCTACAGCGAGGACCTGGTTAGCTTAGCATAGAGAGTGATCGCAGGAAACAAACACGCTAGCATGGCTTAGCCTTTAGCTTATTTGTTTCTTCACTGATTTAAGCATTATTGCTAAGCTAAGCTAACTGTCTACGAGATAGCTAAATATGAACCAGACAGACGTGAGACAAGAATGGATATTTTCATCTAACTAAATAATAAGAATAATACATTTCCCCAAATTGTCCAACTATTCCTGAAAGGTACATTTTTAAATCTCTCCACTGTCCACCTTTTACCATCTCAGGATACTCTTCAACTGTTTGAAATCCACATCCCAGGTAGCCATTCAATAGTGCTGTAAACTTGCTTTACATGAAAACAGTCATTCTGAACGATCCTATTGGATTAGCTTCCTTGCGATGATGCAACAGCAATTTAAGAATACAATAAAAGTGGTTCTGTGTAACTAAAGTTGTTTAGCACGGTATTAGCATTGTCACTGTCAGTGGATTGATGTCTACTAGATAGGCTATAGTATGATTATATGATAACTGTATGTACTACCCATACCGAAAGGCGCTTTAAATGACCATCAAATAGCATGTGAAATAAATAACAGCGAAAATAATACCAAAACGTACCAATTGATATTTATAAATTCCAGTTTGAATTCAGAATGAGTCCCGACGGGCCCTCCACCAAACCGACTGTTTTTTTGCATCCAGCTCAGGAACCTCGTCCCATGTTTTGGCATCATAGCAGTTCAGAGCGGAGGACCAGCGAGAGCGTCCAGAGGGGGGGCAGCAGCCACAGGGGGGAGGGGGAGGGGTGGGCGCCTAAAGGGGAGGCGGAGTCCGAGGTGCAGGAACACACCTCGAACCCGTTCTCTGCGTGGTCCGGCTGATGCTGCACGTTGAGTCTCGTCTCCGTGTCCGGAGAGTCTGCCTGCATCTCGGTGCACAGCAGCCAGTCTTTGGCGATGGAGCGGGGGTATCCTGCCTCCGCCTCCATGTCGCTGCTCGGCACTCGCCAGTACTCCTTCCCCTTGAAGAAATAGGACGAGCCTTCGGAGAGAAAGGCACAGTGTTGGAATTAGTGTGTGTTTTGGTGTTATCTTGGTTGGTGATTGGCTAATGGTTACACAAGCCAAACAAACGTTATGACATCATAAAGTGGCCAAAATCTGATCAGCTCATTTTCAGAGAGGTTTTTATATAAATGGATCAGGACAAAAAGAGGGAATCTTTTTTCCTGAAACTTTCAGGATCTCTTAACGCAGAGGGGACACATGTTTATGTATATTAAAGACATGAAAAAGTGGAATTTGCATAATAGGGGACCTTTAAAATGCAGAAAACAAATATATTAGCAAGATAATTGAGAAAAACAAATGTATAACAAATACAATGGATGTTCTCTAGCTGCTTCCTATATCCTATTATTGCAACAGAGTAACAGTCTCCTGCTTGCAGCATATTTCCTATTCATCTCTTCAACCTGTGCTTTCTCAAAGACCTCTTTCGGTACATAACACTGTTCTCACTCACTGTTCACAACGAGTTGTCTCCACCACGTCTCTCCTCTTCCCTGTATCTCATTGTTCCCTTTATCCTAGGCTTATGGAAGCAGCTTAACAGCAGGTAAAGGCTTTGATATTTGTCCAGCTCCCTCACAAAGGTGTGTTTATATGTGAAATTGCTCGTTTATATACATGCATTTGTGTGTCTTTTCATATAAATGGGTATTTTATTGGGATTGTCCTCTCTTTCTATGTTGGCCTGTTCTCACACTCACACACATCAAAGAGCCTAGCAGGACCTCTGTGGCTGCTAAAAGCTCACAGACACAACACAGACCTCTAAACACCTGATCGGGAAAAAAAGAGCCTCCACACGTTGAGCTGGGAGTCGCTACAGGGGAAAGGCGGTGTGGCCTGTCTGAGTAGTCTGAAATAAGGCCCGAGTACCTCCTGCTAATTAGATGTTTTTGTGCCAATTCTAAAGACCTACAAGTGTTTTATCTAAGCCTACTCTGTACAGCCAACTGGTGGAAACACTTCTTGGAGGGGATTTGCTTTCCAAAACTCTGTTGAAGTAAACACTATTATCTCCCAGGGGAAAACAATATGTCCTCAGCATCTGACCTATTGTAATTGCTTTGGAACAGCAGGTAACCTTTCTCGATGCAGCAGTAGGGGACGGACTCCAGATCTAACATCCTTGTCTAGTCAAAGGAAATGCCACGGACGAGTCAACATGTTCACTTTACTGTCAAGTCATAAAATTGAATTAATACCCGCTAATTATAGAGTTATATCACAACATGTTTTTTTTTACCATTTTCGGTCTCAGGTCAAGTCATTTTGCCCATATCAAGCCTAATAACCTCTGTAACTTTAATCCATTATAGAAGGGGAAACAAATGAAGTTGCATGTGTTGCATTTAGATGCCAAGGACCTCAGTTATAATATGTGGATTGACAGCTAGTTCATGTAAAAGTCTTAATGTAGAGTATGTCTTTTCTGTTGCTCTTAATCAAAAAAACAACAAAAGACAGACTTTAATCACTTCATAACGTCACTTGTGATAATGGGAGATGTTGTCTTTACTGTTAATATTTGTTTCTTTCCTAACAACTTATCCTCCCACTATTTATGTATGCACCACATACACCGAACCAAATTCCTTGTGTGAACCTACTGGGTAATAAAGCTGACTCTGGTTTACAGAACATGTGTAATTTATCCACACATGATGAAGCTAAATTGATTTTCTTTTTACATTATTATCAAAGCAATTACAAATTGGTGTGAAAATAGCCTTGTGTGCATTACACATTTAATTCATTGACAGTATAAAAGCTGCCTTTTCATATTTCGTGACTCATTAAGTCTAATATTATTACCCTCCACAGGCTATACCGTGATTAAATCAGGCTTTCTCCCAGTGAGTCTAAATATCAGAGTTTTATTGATTTGATTGTTGTTAAAGTTTAAATGAGAGAGAAACCCTCAAATAAAACCTTTAAAAATATGTTTTAAAAGAAAAGTGAAAGAGAAATGGTACAGTTTAGTTTATTTTCTATGTATTTATTGCAATTCATGTTTCAGCACTTAATAATCACTCCCCATAATGGGTAATGTCATGCTAATGCCACACAGAATTACACAGGGTTATCTGTTAGCTCCGCACATTTTCACTCGCACGTTTACGCTTAGGCTTTATAGAAACCATTATAGGCATTTTATAGGAGGTAAAGGACAGGCATGCTTTACAGGCACAGATGCACATAGCGCGTAAAGATTACTGAGATGGCAGATTAATGCGTGACATGCTCCAATAATGATCACATTACCCCACCTCTTCCTATAAAGCTAGCCAGAGAACGAGGAGTGAAAAGAGAGAGGGGGGAACACATGGATCAACACACACACACTAATTGAATGATATAAACTAAATATGCGTATGAGCTAATGCATTTAATTGGTGTTTCAGTTGTTAAATGGTTGAGTGTGAATATCACCGTGGTCTTTCTGTTAGGTTGTGAATACCTTTTATATTGACCTTATAACAATATATTTGTATGGAGGTAATTACAAAAGACATAACTTCAATGTACAAATTGACCTTTAAGAAAATGCTATGCGTGTTTCTGGTACTCGATTGAACTCCTTCCTCCTAACCACTTCAGCTTGTTACTTAGAAACATTGAACAAATGCAGGTGCGTCACAGCTGAGATCTGATATTTATATCCTGCTGATTTACTCCTCCTACGTCAGTAACTAGGCTGCAAATGTAGTGCTTTCAGTAGGTCATATAGTGGCTTGACCCAAATAACATTCATATTCTTCACGCTTTGTTAATAAGTGTTGATACGTGATAAGTGTTGATAATTAATATTGGGATAGAGGAAAGTCTACAATTTTTTTTTCGCAAACTTCAAACCCACCTGTTTCGACTACACCTTGAACAATAAATACATAATAAATTCAATGAGATAAAAGACTCACTTCTTAGGTATTATTTAAAATGCTTTGGCTAATCAAATCTAATATATCTGCAGGATTCTTGCTTTTTTTGTAGGTCACTTAGCTAAATGAAAGGTAATGTAATGTAATAATTGCCCGATTAATATTTAAAAGGTCATCAGTTTTTACTTTTTCAAGGTACATTTACTCGCTGTATCAGTAATAGACCATATGTGATAAAGGACATGAGCCAATTTGCAACACTCATGTCTCCCGTATGTTACGGTCAGAATTTAACAATCATGTGTGATCTGCTTTATAATATATGAACAGAACGCAGTGTCTGTGCTGCCAGAGTGAGACATTTCTCATGCGTGAGCAGCACTCAGCGACAACAGATTAGTAGGGCACTCTCAGAAAGATAGTAGTGTTGGTTGGTCGTAGTCACTGAGAGCCACAATCGGCCGCAAAACAGCATGCGTGTGAGGAGGACGGTACTCACATTTAAGTTTAACAAACAGTTCAGGCTTTAAGTAGAGATAAGCACAGACCACTTGTGAGCCTGATAACACACCTGTTATTCCCAGCTACGCTAAGAAGGAGTAAATGCCAACGCTGATCGCAGCACAGAGAGGATGAGAAAAGTTTGCAACTGAACTACTAAAAGAGGGATTTAAAGTACTGCCATATGGTTGCACTATAATAGTTCCTGCATCATTTTTATTTATCATTTTTTCCCCCACTTAAAACAAATGATCATTTCAATTGAAGGATTATGTTTGGCTCTGGGAAATGCTTCTTTCTATTTGTTATGTAGGCCAACCAAACACAGACACTAACACACACCCATACACAACACAAATCTACTAAATACAGCTTGTTTGCAAAGTCATGTACTGAGTCTAGTATTTTCAGCATAATTAGGTTTTTCTCAACATTTTTTTTTTTGGAGGTTAAAAGCAGAACTGGAAGCTTCACTAATATATAATACATATATACAGTATTTTGTTAGTGTTAGCAAAGTTATATATTTCCATAAAACAGGGGAACTACCAGAGAGTGGTGATACTGTGGGTTTTGTGACACCTTTCGCATTACAAATAATAATTTGTAAAATGTACAAGACAGTGTACAAACCAAAATGCTTTTTATGAATCATTTCCCATTTAGTGTTACAACAGCATAATGGTAAAACAGATTCATTCTAACAATTTAAATGATGTACATACTAATAGTGTCTGTGTCCTCACACATTGAGGCCACCCTAGTTCCTGTAAACCTTCCTTCACTTGAACCCGAACCTCACTTTCCAGCTCAGCACCGCCCTCTTGTGCGACATTCTCTTAATTACAGCAACTAAGACGTAATGCAATGGACATTGTTAAAACTTCTATGAAAATACATGAACATTAATGTATTTTAAATAGTGAACCTTTTCTTAACAGATACTTTTGTTACGCACTTACATTTGAAATAGTCGGATGTGTAAAAATACATATACATGTACATATAAATACATTTCTGCATGAATAAATGATAGATTGCGCTAAATTCAGTGAACAAGTAAAAATGATACTAGTTTGAATAGTTCAAATTAGGGATTGCATACTGTATGTGCATGGTTGATAGGAGGGCTGATAGGGATTGGTGCAGGGAAATAGTGTAAGTAAACTGATGCAGATAGTGAGGACGGATGCACTGAAAATGTACACAATCTGTGAAATGCAAGGCTGCTCAATATGGGCGTTATCTTTCATTGGCTTCATTCTTACTGTGATTCCATGCTGGTCTTTTAGATAAGACTACTGCAAGCTGACTGCTCTATTGACAAACTTTGGTTGTAGACGATGATTGCCTTTAGGTTCATTCAGGTGAAACCTTCTCTGTTAGACTTCCTGCTAGGATTAGACCAGAATCTTGTAATCCAAGTGTAATGCTTTTGACAGACTCCACTGACCTCATTGTTGCAGCATGGTCTAATAAGGAGAGACTGGCTTGTGGATTCATAACAGCCATCGTGTTTGCGGTGTAAAGGGCAAGGCTGTTGTTGGCAAGCCGAAATGCCCGTTCTACACCCTCCTTCTGGTAGACTCAGGGTTTGTAATCTAAAAAGTTTGTTGTCTGGAAACTTGTTCCCTAAAGGCCAAAGTAGAACCTTACATTTTCCATAACCACAGCTCAATTGTTATGGGTCATCGGTTATTAGTTATTGTGTACACATCATATTTGCCAAGAGCCTTAGAGAGTTTTAGTTTGGATGTGTGTTTATTTGCATGTCAAAATACTTCCCTAATGAGTTTCTTTCTTAAATGATCATAACACGTTAGCTGTGGGTTTAATAAGGTCATGAATATAAATATTTAAGCTCAGAAAATGTAAGAATTCTTTCTTTGTAGCCATTAAAAGTGGAGGTGCCAGCTATGGCAGAGGGCCCAAATGATGTCCATGTTGTACACCAACAGTTTTAATAAGCACATTAAAAAAAAATTGCCTCCAATATAAAGTTAAAATTGAGAGAGGGACGGTAGGCAAGGCAAGGCAAGACAAGTTTATTTATATAGCACTTTTCAACACAAGGCAATTCAAAGTGCTTTACAAAAAATGAAAGAGATTAAGAAAATGGCATTTAAAATCAGTCATTAAAAAGAAAAGCTAATAAAATAAATATAAACGGTACCGTTCCATACCTTTTCAAAGTTCCCTTTAGAGCTATATAAGACTTTATAGACCTGTGTTCCCATTTAGAGTCATTTTCCACTGACGAGGAAAATGCCTGTTTGTGGTTGTGTTTAAAACTAATAAAACAATTTAGGTAGAGAGTATGAACATCTGAACTGTGTGGCATTCAATGCCATTTTTACTAAAGATTATTTTAGCTACTCACCATCAGACCACCTTATGGCGTCGTCCAGTTGTGGCGGCAGCCCCTTCCAGAGCGAGCTGTCTTTAGGGTATCCCAGGTCCATTCGTCTCAGGTGGTCATCGTAGCGCCAGTATAGGTTGTCCTTGAAGAAGTAGGTTTTCTCGTTGTGTAGCCAAACAAAGGCTGCATCTATTACTTCCAAGGGTAGGCCAAAGTCACTGATTGAACGAGGGTAGCCCTCCTCTACGTTATTATCCTTAAATACCCAGTACTTTAGACCTGAAGAGGGTGGACACAGGTCAACATGTAAAGGAGAAATACTATCTTTATAATTTGGAATGTATTTACAAAGTTGTATAGCCTAGTCAGTCAACTAAAACCACGGACAAATAGAAGAAGTTGATACCAGATAGAGATATTTACCTTTGAAAAAAACAATTTTATGGTCCCCAGGCCTCTCATACACAGCATCCACACTGTCCAAATTTTGGGGGAGGCCCTTCCAGAAGCGATGGATCTGAGCGGGGCGCAGGGACACCAGGTGCTTCTCTCTTGTTAGTCGCCAGAAGTACTTTCCTATAACAGATGGGAACAGGTTAGAGCTTGGTTCTTCTTCACAATATCCAGTGGGAGTCTATTACCAGAAAAGCTGTGTTAAGTTAGGACACAGTGTGCTGTCTCTGCAGTATCTTACACATTCCTTTACCTCCTTCACATCCATAGGGCAAAAGAAGAACTGAATCTTCAATAATTACTCTTACATTCTCTTTAGAGTTGTATCTCTGTTTATTGAGCATCTTTGATTTAACTTTGAAAATAGTATTGGTAAAGAATGCATTTGGTTTAACTAATTAAAGGAACAGGAACCTTAGCCAAAATATATTCTGAAGCGTTACGTTTTAGGAGATCATTTACAATATAATAATGTGTTCTGGCTAATAAAAGCTCTCTTACCACTCCTGCCAATCAGCTAAATGGATCAATATTCAGCTCTGCAGATAACAAGTATGCACCAAACAAAAGCTTGAGCCCTTAAGGGCCTGCAGAATATACGACAGTACAGCTTTTTCCCCTTTAGACCCTTTCAGTTTATTCTTAAAAACCCTTACCCTTACCCACCCCCCCATTTTCCCTCTGCTGGTCTATGGCCTTGTAGAGGGTAACGGGGTACAGATTCGCTTAGATAAGTGCATCTGACGAAGAGATAGGTTGTTGTGCTCCCTATCTCTGTTTCTTATACTATATCTAATAGAACTGCTCGGGTCTTGATAGATTGAGTGGGGAAGTTCATGAGATCTTTTTAGAGTCTTATCAAGAATAACTTTTATCCAATGACCTTTTCCCTCTCTGTCTGTGTCTGTGTATTCTCTTGTTCCGATTAACCCAGCCAAATCTTTTTTCTTGTTTTGTATCTATATCTACGCCGGGATCCGGAGTCGAGGCTGATCCTCTTGCTGTAGTCCTGTGTCTTGGATCCTCTATCCTGAGTTCTGGATTAAGTCGTGGACTTCGGGTCGTGGCTGAACCTGTCTCTGCGGTCCTGCCTTGGGTCTCGTCATGCTGCTTCTCTGATGGCTTCCACAGGATTGTAGCTGACATCCTCGTGGATTCATCTTCTTATTACAGACACATGCATTTCCTAACATTCGGTCTATATGCTGTAAAATGTATTATCTCTTCGATTTACACACGGCATCTATTGCACGTCTGTCCGTCCTGGGAGAGGGATCCCTCCTCTGTTGCTCTTCCTGAGGTTTCTCCCATTTTTCCCCTTTAAACTGTGGGTTTTTCTCTGGAAGTTTTTCCTTGTACGATGTGAGGGTCTAAGGATAGAGGGTGTCGTTTTTCTCATACTGATATTCTGAACAATCTGTGCTGTTGTATTTTCTGTAAAGTGTCTCTACTGTAGGCTATTTTTATTATATGTACAGCACTTTGACTCGACCAAAAATCGTTTATAAATGTGCTATATAAATAAAACTTGATTTGATTTGATTTGATTGGGGCCCTGGGAGCCACACATGACTGTGCTCTCTATCGATCGCTGGAGCCGCTTCTCTGTCCAGCCCCCGTCCCTTACTCTACCACTTTGTCTCCTCCACATTCACCTCATTTTCTCTCTTCCCTCTCTACAGTATATCACTTTCTATTCATCTGTCTGTCCATTAGTGTCCCTTGTCTGCTCTTTCCTTTTCAGCCTGAATACCTTTAAAAAAGAAGGCCTCCCCTCGAATTTGGGCCACCGCATCGAAGTGGCTGGTACATCTGTCTGGGGCATCTTGTGTCAGCCTGGGAGAGGAAAGTAATACAACAAAAACAAGGACATTACATTAAATATCATCAATCTAAACTTTGAGTGTTTGAGGCTATATACCTGATTTAACCGTTAAATGGGCAATCACAAGTAAATATTTTAGAAAATTAATTGATTGCTATTGTCAATATTACACCCATATCACAGATTATTACAACCCTATATCCCCATATTACACATTATCTTATCTCACCCTTATTAAACCCTTACTATACCCATGTTACGCTATTATTACACCCACAATTACTACACCAATTTTACACGTTATCACACCCACATTTCACATCAACAAAGCCCATTACACCCATGTTACACCCATGTTACAACCATATTACACATGGACACAGCCTGTCAAATGACTATCACCCAGGCCAAGAAACCTTTTAAGGGCTAAATGTTCACTTATTTTAAGGTATGCAGTTTGTTTGCATACATAAAAAAATATGGTAATTGCAAAGCCGAGAGAGTTTGAATGTATGCATGCATGTCCATGTGTTTCCTTCAATTAATCAGTCTGAAAATTAGGGTGAAATGCCATCGCGCTGACACGCTGAGGTCCCACAGTGCATTTATCCTCTGGGCTAATAAGTGATTTAAAGCACCGACGTGGTTGGCCTCCCGATGATGAAGCCATTAGCACCACAGGGCTGCCACTGTGAGTGGGAGTCAGCTAGACTCTGCATTATTAACAAAGATCTCCATTCAGAGCTCTATCAACACCACATCGCTGCCTAGTGGTCAACATTTGTGACCCATGTCAAGGATAATCCAGCTATAATGCACATTATGACAATATGGAGGAGGTAAAACATTAGTATTGAGGGCAGTGGAAGGCTGGCACCATTAAAGGAAAAGAGGGTTTTATATTTGTATTTTTAGAACTGCTGTCTTTAAATGAGTGTTTATGGAGGATAGCAAACATTTGTTGTTGTTGTTGGTGTAGTTTGATTGCTCCCTAAGCAGCAATCTCCTCCCTTAACTCACTTTGTTTAAGCTTTATAATAATTAACATGTCCAAATATATAAAGTTAGTACAGTGCCAAGGTAACTCAAAATCATTTTGATTTGTTATTTAGTGCATAACCGTTTTAGAAATGTGCTAGATATTATTGTTTTGACAGTGAAGTTGATTTATTCAGTAAGTCCCAGCTATAATAACAAAGATAATACTTTTAATACATTTCCTATAGGAGAGAGGAGATAGTGTAGTATGATGGCCTGGCACCTGAATGTGGAAAATGATTTAAAATTACAAACAAGAGACTCTTAGCTGAATCCAGGTCATCTCTCTAAATGTGCTTATGGTTCATGTTCTGTGTAGTCTGACAGGCTCCACTGCTGGGAATGTGTGTCAGTCCAAGCCTTTACAGAGGTACACAGTGAGATATCTTGTACACTGTAAAGACTGTAAACATCTGAAACAATTGTAATTACATTTTGTATAGATACTTATGGTCTAAAGCTGTTGAATTCAAAAAGACCCCATCACCTTTCCTATAGTGAACACACCTGAAGTTGTCAACTGGACCGTCGATTGCTCCAACAGTCAATGTTGACAATAACATTTTTGTATCTACTGTTGGGTGATGGATGTTTGACAACAAGGAGGGGTGGAGTTCTTTGTGTATCGCTAAAAAGAAACCAGATGTTCTACTTACAGGAGAGTGGACCTGTTTTCAGGGAGGTCCAGCAGGACAGGGGGTTCAGCCGTCTGGGAGGGGTTGCCTGGTCGGTTTGTGTGGGACACCAAGTCTCTGACCCCTAGGGAGGATAGGTGATTAAAGACTATGTTAAAAACAAGGCAATTTATTTAAATGTAGCTTTGCAAACTTGTGGGGGTATTTTGGAAAATTCTGCATTATCACAGACACTGTAAAAAGGTTAAAGTTCTAATAGGGAAAAAAAGGATAGCATTCAGGCCAAACAAACTGTAGTAGCTAATGTGGTAGCCAAGCCCTAAAGCATATACTGTTTATAGTCTATCTACCCTAAATGGGACCGTCATTTACATAATGAACATCAAGCTGTATGGAAGATGACTT
Source organism: Gymnodraco acuticeps (assembly GCF_902827175.1). NCBI lineage: Eukaryota > Metazoa > Chordata > Actinopteri > Perciformes > Bathydraconidae > Gymnodraco > Gymnodraco acuticeps. The sequence goes on along the minus strand of NW_022990646.1, from coordinate 378,325 downwards.
GAAACAAACAAAACTTGCCAGGATAATATTTGCTTAGCCTTAGGGCATCAAGTGAGAAGTAGGGTAATTTGTAAGTGCCCCCTGCTGGCTATTACAGAGAATGCAAGTTTAAAGCACTTAACCCTTGGCTTTTCTTTTCAGACTGTATTAAATTCCTGCTCTGGGCTTTGTCTTAGTGTCTGTTCTGTGGTTTCATTTAATTTATCTCTGTCTTTCACAGTCCTGGCCTTCAGCGTTGCTTGGTGCACTTCATTCTCGTCTTCATGGTCATTAGTCTCTCTCCCGCACACACTGCTGCTCTCTATATCAGTCAATGATGTGATAAGGTCATATGCCACAAACAAAAGGTCCAATTAACTCAATCTGTGTTTTCATTCATCTATAACCTTGCTCCACAGAGCAATTGCTCTTCCTCTCTCTGTCACACACACACAGAACAGCATTTGGATGTTCCCTCGTACCGTAGAGCTGCCAGACGCGGACCTTGTCTTCATACGGTAGGTCGTATTTCAGAGGGTCTCCTACAGGACCCTGGTAGTACGGTCTCATGATGGACTCTATGGCTGAGGTGTGGACCAGGCCGATGGCGTGACCAAACTCATGGACTGCAACCGCAAACAGATCCATCCCATGAGTGTCTGACGGAGAGGGAGAGAAACATGAGGGACACAGAAATCATTGTCAGGTTTGTTTTAGTACAACTTACATCAATATGTGTCATTCTTTACCTGCTCGAAATGCATCATCAATGGCACCATTTTAACCCCAATGTATAACAGTTCTCTTTTAGAAGCGATTGTCTGCATTTAATGATGTGTTTCTGGTATATTTATTTTGTAATTGTTTGTTTGTTTGGGTGCAGTGTTTGCCTGTGCAGCTATATGTAAATGTAAATGCTATGGCAAGTGGCTTTAGTACGTTTGTGCCAAAAATATTCATAAATATACATTCAATACATATTTGTGCAAGTATATCAATGCATATGAACAGGTAGGATACACACTTTCCAAAGTTTGAATCCCCCCCTCTTCACCTTTTGGAGTTATTTAGGTGAGCGGTCAATTTAATCAAAGACGCAGCTACAGAATGCAGCACACAGCATATGTATTCTTCCCTACAGTCGTTGCTGTCCAGTGTAGTAATACATTAGTTGCATACTCAAAGATTAGACACAGCTCTCCTCGTCAGTGAGAGGTGACAACATACAGAGAGGTAGGAGATACACGTATTGTTACAGCAGGCTTGATGAGACAATGATAATAAAGATTGTAACAAACACCAGTAAGTATTAGTCACCGTTAATAAATCAATAATCACTTTTGAATGAAAAGGTTGCATCTCAGCTTAGAGAGATCATTTTGCTGCTTAAAGTTTGTGACTTTTGTAGAATTAATACAGCCCCTGCTTGTGCGTTTATCCCTTTCATGAGAGAAGTCCATAGGTTGCAAGTTAAGAGGCGTGACGGACAGCTCTAGTGGCTGCGAGTGCTGTTAGGCATGTGGTGCAGTGAGATAACTATGTCTGTCTGAGCCTCTGGGCTGCCAATCAAAACCTGAGTGCGGAAAGACACCTAAAGAGGCTGCAGGCTATTAAAGCACATTTCCCTCGATGTGCAACTAAAAAAGAAAAAGGGAAAGCCTCCCGAAAACTACTTGTCCGGCTCTACTACGCTCTAGACAAAACCTGGGTTTCAGAGATTCACATTTGCTAAATACGTGAGAGCTAGCGTGTCGAGCCAAGCTAGCTTAGGGTTCCTTGGTGGCTCGGCTGAAGTCTGCGTTCAGTTAACCTTGTGTTGGCCTCGACTTGGGAACATCTGAGTGCTGTGCTCTGTCGGAAGACAAAAGGACAATTGGAGACGTGCACTTGTGCTTACAACACCTGGGAAATTCGAAAACCAAATGCCAACTCTAATCTACGGGAGCACATGGCGCGGAGAGGGAAGGTGGATCAAAGGACGGATTGAAGGGGGTTGAGAGCAGGGATTCAGAACAAAGTAGGTACCATGTCATCGTATTTACAGTCCATCTGAGGTTGACGGGAACGAACATCGTAATGCCAACGGACAAAGTCAGAGCGGAGAGATTTGGGGGGATGAACGGGACTCATGGAGTGAGACCTTTGTGGCAGAGACACAGAGAGAAGGAACACGAGGGAGAGAGAGAGCTTCAGAGTGAGCAGACAGGAGCAACATCAGAAATGCAACTAAAGGAATCATTCGCAGGGTATCCTGCAGTAAGATATTGCATAACTTTGATGCACAGTAATAATTCTGGGGTATCTCTAACTTGAATATAACTGTATCCAGAATGTTACAAACATAGCCTGCAGCACTTGGATTGAGAAGGAAAGAGGCAGACACAACACCAGCCCAGGGCTTACCTTTTGATTTAATGTGAATCCTTTAGTAGTGACCTTGCATTACCACTCAAAAATCAATTCAGATATATATTCCTTTTAACAAACTCTTAAAGGTCCCATGTCATGCTTTTCCGGTTATTACCCGTCCCCTTGTGTGTTATGAAGGTTTTTCTGCATGTAAACGGTCTGCAGAGTCAAAAACCCTCAAAGTACACCCTGTAGCGAGACTATAGCACAGAAAATACCTCCCCAAAACGTCTCGTTAGAGATTTCTCATTTTCCAATGTTTTCTTCCTGGGTATCACTACGTAGGGATACCCAGAGGCAACACCCTCTGCCAGCCTTTCATGAAACAAAACTTCCCAAACCTTTCAGCAATTCATGCCGGATATGTACAGCGTGCCCTACGCTGACGAACGATGCTGTTCCTACTTTGTTTGGACCAGCGGGAGATTCGGGTACACAACCTGTAAGTATTCATTGTTGTTTGTGTATTTATGATGTTTAAAGCAAACAAGGTATCTACCACGATTGTTTAAATGGGTAAACGTTTTTCGGACTACTACATTGGGATCGCGGAGAAATGCTCTCCGCAGACCCATGCTCACAGCGTTATAAACCTTTTTCTTACTCAATATCAAGCCACACTTATTGTTTTTACTTCGGCTGTGAGTGTTTGTGTGTGTGTGTGTGCTCAGGATGAGTTTAGCTTGTTCTCTTGTTTCGCCGACACGGAAGCCTGATGCGAGCAGCAACGAGCCTCGCAAACGTCCCGATCAATCAGAGCACACTGGGCTCACAAGGAGGGGGGGGGCAGGAGCTCCAACAAGCCGTTTAGGACAGAGAGTGAATACCTGGTGAATACACATACTTTACAGAAATGCTGTATGAGAAACCAATGTGAGTTTGGAAAATTTCACAATATAAATCTGTTTTAGTAGACCTCAACAATGGAATTATGATCAGTAGAAATGGCCATGACATGGGACCTTTAAAGAAAAATAACGCGTTTAAAGTGATGGGACGAAACACATTCATTTTCATGTAGGATGGTGATTCAGCAGTTCCCCCACCAGGATGAGAGAGGGCTTTAACTGACCGTCAACATCTGAGCATTCATTAAACCTGAGACACCCATTGATTCTGAGGGTTTAACATAGTGCAAATGGCCAAGTATATCATTAAGGGGTCTCAATTGTAATGGAAGAGTTCTTCAAGTAGAAGATTTGCTGGTGCGGTCGATCTTTTTTTCTGAGACTGAACGTATTACACAGGCTCCCTCAATTCTGGTAATATCTGCAGCTGCAGTTGACCCACTTATTTCCTTCCTGTATTGGTTACCCTCAAAGAGAGGGCCCCATTACCCATACAGTATATACTACTAGATTATTGAAAAGTACAGTGCAGGCTTGATTTATATTCCATGCTCAAGCACAGCGCTTACTCGATAAATCTCAATTTGGACGCAGATCCTGATATTTCTGAGAGGGAATGAAGCTGAATCCTTGGAAATATAAGAAATAGGGTGTTGAGAAAAGGGAAAAAATGGGCCTACGTGTTTTTAAATATTTATCACATTTTATTGAACTCCATCTACAGTAGGTTACGAGAAGTGAAATTAAAATTGTCAGATTGTTGAACTTGTATTTATTTGTTGTCGAACATTTCACTTGGAAGTCTGAGAATGTTCTACTCGGAAAATCAACTTTGGAAAGAAAACATAATGGTTTTCCAAATAAAATCTTTAATTTATTTTCTCATCTGCTAGTATACAGATAGATAATATTCCCAAAGGTAATATATTGGTCAAACTCTAAATATAACCTTTCCTTTGCAGATTGTTTGTTGTGTTTCAGACATTATTCACCGTATTATTTTGGCCGGCCCGAGGAAAATGTTATACAAAGAGCTATTACATTATGTATAATAGATAGATAATAGAATAAAGTCAGAATGACTCCTTTCGTGAATATTCAGCGTGTTAAATAAGGCAAGTTGGCAGCTCTAGAAACAAAATCCTTTAAGCTACTGAACAGACTGAATGGCTGCTATAAAAAGAGGAGATGTGGGACGCTCACATCAATGGTTCATATTTAATAATATATGTTCAGTAACAATGATCCACAATAAAATATGAAGGCACATCAAGCTCGAACCCATTCATTGGTAAATTCTGAGGAAGAAGAAAGGATGTGACATCTTTCTATAACTGACCAGCAGACTCTGGAAACATAAGGTACAGTATGGTCTTACTGAGAGAAAAGCTCAAGCCAACAGATAGAATGATGACAAAATATATTTAAATAATTGTATAGTAGGAAGTATTACTCAACTGTTTGGTTAAGTATTATAAGAGTAACCAGAAAACTGCCCCAGTGTCAAATTAAAATTGTAACAAGTTGAATCATCTCTTTAAAGCTGCTCAATATTTTAAAATGAAAGGCTTTCTGAAGATCAATCAAAAATTATGTTTTGATCATTCATTGTTCATTTTGGCCATATTCACTATCATTATTTAATGATATTTTATAAAATATTATTAAAAAAAAGCATCCCATGTCATTTCATAAACAGAACATTTCAAAACAGAAGCTAACTATATTGAAAAGAAAAGTATTATTGCTAATAATGCATTCCAAGTGAAATTCATTCAAAAGGAAGAAAATATTTGACATAGAAACAAGCAACTACCTTGGCTAAAACGTCAGTCCGGAATTTGTCGTTTTAGTAGACTTTCTTGGAGTATGAAAATGATACATTTCCCAAGGGCAGGGCTTTCAAAGAGGGAATATCATGTTTTTTTTGGTGTAAAATATGATGTCTTGAAGGCAAGAACAGCAAACAAGGTAGCATCTCTTCACTCTCGCTCCTACAGAAGGTTGTGTTTCAAACCAAGTGACTATCTTTCGTACCAGGACCGGAAGCCTAATTATTTCCCAAGAACTGATTGATTTTGGAAAGAGAGATAGATTGGGGTCAAGACGAGTTCCCACCTCTGACCCCTCCCTGCGTCCCTGCCCTGCTGCCATTAACCAAACCCCAGATGATTCTGTAAACTGTGACAGCATCATGCCAGCGTCCCCTGCCGCTGCTGAGGCCCGCTGTGAGCTCTAATTGGAGCAGATTGAGCCTCTGGAACATATGGTTCACAGCTTAACCAGGGCTAAACCAAAATAATGGAGATGAACACAGGTCCTGGCTGCATCAGAGACTCGCCAGCTGGTGTAGTCAGTGTCATCTTCACCCCCGTGACAAGCTATAAGCTCCACATCTGAGGAGCAGGACAGCACAGTGAGCCCTGTGACCCCCGAGGAGCTTAAATCTCAGCCTGAGGTTTTAGACACAATCATGAGGAGAATATCATGAAGAATGATCCGTCTAAAATAGGCTGGTACTGCACATATATGCATAGTTTTTCTTGGAATCTGATTAAATAAGTGCATTATCTGCATGGGTTATTATCAGTTGGCTAATTTAGCTTAGTTTAAAAAAGGGGAAACAGCAAAGACAGTGTGTCCACAACCCTGCACATCTCAGCACCGTGCTATTGTCTCCAAATCACTGCTTTATAGAGGAGAGTTAGTTGACAAAGTGTAGTGCTATTTCAAGGTCAATAGGAACACATTCCTTTCAACTTTTTATAGCCATATATCAAAAGTTATCATGTTGTTGTACAGTGGTTTTGTTTAATTATTTCCACTACAATATCTATAAGAAGTTCAAAGTAGTTGTGGACACCCCATGGGATAATTAAATAATCAGTTGCGATCAATATCAGTAAATAGTATACTTAAATCTTTGATACATTTTTTTTAATTGCTCAAAAAAACAATGAATGGGTATCAGAGGCGCATTAGAGTTGATGCTTATTTATAGTTGTTGGAAATGAAAGGACGTCTTTTATGCTTCCTAATAAGCTTGTGATTAGAACCACCACTGCTTAAGCCAATACTCTGTGTCCTGTATCTGAAGCCACGGTATGCTCTATATTCATAGTTCTGACAAATGAAATATTAATTAGAGAATCTGGAGCATGAACAAAGGGTAGAAGCACAGCTTGGCTGCAAAATGCAGTCAGCGTTCTGGTTTTGGATGTGGAAGTTTTGATGAGCATGGAGATGGGAAGTTCAAAAGATTCTGAAATCAGGCTTTCCTCGACACCGACTGTTTCCTTTCATTGCATAGTACTATGGGACTTTCTAAGAAATGCCTTAGTGAGACATTTCCTGGAATACTTGTCCATATTGATTCTTCCTTATCATCCTTGCACCCTCCTTTTGATTCTAATTAATGTAATACGTTTAAGTTCCTCACCTGGAGATCTGAAGGTCCAGGCCTCGTCATCGTCAAAGTGTGTATCTCCAGCTGTGAACCTCTCCCCGGGGAAAAACGCGTGTGCCACGGTGCCCCCTGGCCCGTCAAAGGGGTATCCATCGTTGTGGTCGGCCTTAGTGAAGTCGATTTGAATGTCCGCATCACTGCCGGCCACCTCGTGGAAGTTTAGCGGCGCGATGTCACTCCAGACCTTCAGGGCGTAATACATCAGGGCTCGAACCGTGTCCCTGCCCAGCAAGGCAGAGTCCTTAGGGAAGGTCCTCACTCTGAGAGAAGAAGGGGACACAGGGAATATGTTAAAGAAGGACTCAAAACATAGGGATTATTAGGAGCCGTTTTTCAGATCTCAGGTGTGTTGGGTTTATTTCCCCAGAAAGCCTTGTAGCAGTTCTCGTCTTTTTAATAGACAACATCTCACACCAGACCGGAATCACCCAACCCTTTTAGAAGTCTCTTTCAGAAATATTAAGGGATGTGAGAGTACCAGAAATGTTGTTCTCGTTTCTTGATACCAATTTAATTCCACGGTAAAATAAAAAACACACAAATGAATCCTATGTAATGCAATCCCCTGTTACTGCATTCTTAATACTTGTTCATACTTAAGACAGGTCATAATGGCCAGGTCACATCATGCCATTGGTCTCGAGCCCTCACAGTCCATTTGATAAGTACTCTCAAGCTTTCAGATATTTGGTATCAACTTTGTACCTTTTTAAGTGCTGGTTAATGTGCTATCCTTAGTTACATTGTCCAATCTTAACTGGAAAAACTAAAATATGATAAAGGACTAATAACATCCTGAATCCTGATACTCAATCGTTACTGCAATTGTCTCCAAAACAACAACAAAAAACGATTATTTTGGAAAAGTGTTAACACAAAAGACACATTTTCTGACTTTAAGTGCAGCTATGATAAAGTTGCCTAAAACACAACACTCTGGCTCATCTAAGCAGCTTTTACTTAGAATAAATTGTTCTTTCTAACTTTCTCTTTTGTTTGTTAAGAAAAAGGTCAAATCAAATATATTAAAACAATAAACTGTACAGCCAGTTTAATGTCATAAATGTCTTATAGAAAACACACCAGTAGAACACATATCAAATCCTCATCTGCACCAGAGCCCAGGCAGGAACTGAACCCCTGTGGCCTTTCCATTGCTTTAACACAAACATTCATTTATTGCTGTAGAAATGAGACTCGTACCCAGTCGCGGACAGCTGCTTTAACACAGCTCTGATGTGATAACTTATTTATTCCTTGGTGCTAAATAACTGCGGCTGCTGCTGCAGATCATTACAGATTTACATCGTTATGCTGATGACACCACAGGATTGAACCAGCAATAAAACACTATTAGACCTCAACCTTCTCAGTAGTTTAACAGGCTGCTTTTAATGTACAAAGCAAGGTGTTGCATGTCCAAAACAAAATGGGTAATTCCTATCAACAAGATAAAATGAACAGCTGCCAACCGGACCGAACAACTTCAGCAAACAAGCCCTATTTAGTGAACAGAGTCTGCCAAAATTCCTCTTTATGTTCCAGGTCAGCAGTTACCTGCACCCTGAACTCCACCTGACAATATGTTTGATGTTACTTTAAGCTCTACTGACATGATACATTTGCATTGAGACCTATTCAGAGGTTTGTCCACCCATCGTTTTTGATAGAAAAGGATTTCAACGTGTAGAGTATGATATAACCTTTGCCACCTGCTCCATTTCAAACCTTTCATCCCCAGATGAGCCGGAGCAGCAGCTGGTCCAACAACTCTGCTTGTAGCTGAGGATAACCGGACCTTTACTGTCAAAGTCAAACCTCTGAACACCTGCCAGAAGAGCTCAGCGAGATCTCTATAATCTTTTTTATCTCTTCTCAAAGCAAGTAAGCTAATTCTGACTTGTTTTATCTTGAGTCAGTTGTGTTCTCATTCATCACTGCTTGATTGAATGTATAAAAACAGTAATGTAGAGGAGATTTATTGGATTTGAATGATAAAAAGCTAAATGTCACTTCATTGTCTTCAATATAATCCGTTCATGGTCATTTTTGTTGCTCGTCAACATTAGCGTTTATTTTTGTCCTGCTCTTCCTTGCTGTCAACACTTGAGCTGCCGGTTCTCTGGTTACGTCGATGTCTTTAACACACCCAGTGATGTGACTGAGCTCATTAGTGCAGCTAATTAATGTATTCATTAGCAAATATGTTTACGTCAACACGTTGTCACTAAACACATGGGCGGGTATTAGCAACGTTAGCTTGAAGCGATAAGGTGGCCGTAGTTTGAAATGGAGCATTGCATCATTAAGATGATAATGTATACAGCTAGACACTTTAAATACTATTCAGATGAGCGATTCTGTTGGGAGACATGTGGTGTGCAGTGAGGAGAATTTGTTTATTGTGTTGACTTGCTCACAAAAAGTGTGCCTACACAGTCCAATTATTCATCCTTCCCAAGTGTCTGAACACTCGCTGCAAACCACAGTTAGCCAAGGTCACGACAAATAGCTCGAGCTCCACAGACAATCCACCTGCTTATTAGGCCTAATTCAGACGGACGAGGGTGGCTCATTATGTACGCCTGTGTGTTTGCGTATGTGTGCGTTGGGGGAGAATGATGATATGAGAAAAGATTGAGAGTCAGAGTGCATGGTTTTGTCACTGTGCGAGTATTTATGTGCATCCATTATGTGGGACAGCTTGCCTGTGTGTATGTTACTGTAGGAAGAAGCGTCAAGGTCAGAACATTCCTGCCTTGCATCGCAGATTAACTGAGGACCACTGGGGAACTGCCTGTGTTTACACGGGATGGACAATAGATGCATAACTCAACCAGACATCATATCCCTGGTGTGCCTCCTTAAAATGTGGTTGACCTCAAAGAGCCTGTCTGGTCCTTGTCAGTTTGTCAATCTTACCTTGGTTTTAACAACCTTAGTGATTATGTTTACATCAAGAAACCGACTGCAGTAAGATCTGGTGTTAATTACGATACGATACGATACGATATTACTTTATTGTCAGATCAAGTCTGAAATTTGACTTGCGTCACAGCAGCTCCATGTCCAACATCAACAGACAAATATGCATACACAAATACATGAAACACAAACATTTTGATAATTAAACAGTTTGTCCTGAAGTCAAGATCAGTGTATTTTTTATTCATGTTTTAGTTTTCCTCCTGTCTAAGAACTAGGGTTGGACTGAGCAGATAAATAAAAATTGAGCATTCATTTATCCTTTTAGTAATAAAATATAGGGATGTAACGATACCAAAAACTCATGGTACGATAATATCGCGATAACAAGTCCACGGTACAGTATTTATTGCGATTTTGAATAATAAAGATTTTTTTTTTAAAAAGTGACAGTAACAGACTGGAACAAGAAAACCAGTGTTTTTGTACCTACTAGTACTATGGATTATGACGGATATTTTACGATCCTGTCTGTCAAAATGACGGACAGAGAAAAAGTCTAACGCCACCTCAGTGGGACAGAGAGATATGCTTTGGCCATGGGTGACAGCAGTGGGTCAAACTGTGCATTGTCTCTCCACCACTTCAAAAACAATACAGTTTTTGCCAAGAAGGTGAGGCTTATTGACAGGGCGAGATATAAATATACTGTTGGTACTTCTCAATGTCTCTAGTTATGTAAATGTAGCCCTGTAAATACGATGTCCTTTTGTGTTCTGTTGTTTTATGTTCATGTTGTAACCTACTTGCTGCCATGTTGGACAGGTCTCTCTTGAAAAAGAGATTGATGATCTCAATGGGACCACCTGGTTAAATAAAGGTTTAAAAAAAAAGTGTTTACAATTATTTTTTTAATTATTATTATTATTTTTTTTTTAAATCGCGGTAGATTATGTCAGTCTCACAACGGTATTGGGACGTTTATTTATCGCGATACCGCGATATTCGGTATATCGTTACATCCCTAAATAACATAATTCTCAACTTTTCATTCCAAGGCGTTGCAATGCTTGTCAATGTCACAAGTAGCCAAAGGAGTCAATCATACAGTATAAAGCATAAGGCAGGCTGATTTCTTCCCTATTTTGATGCCAGTAGATGGGGTATAGGAACAGAGGGTCTATGGTTTGATAGGGGCCTCAAGCTAGCTGTTTCCCTCTTCTTCCAGTCTTTATGCTAAGCTAAGCCAAGTGCATTCTTACTATTTCACTTACAGAACTGTGATGTTGATCTGTTTGTATAACACCCAGCAAGAAAGTGAATAGCCATATTTCCCAATATGTCTAACTGTTTCTTATAAGTGAAAGTCAGAATAAAAACTGACTTATAGTCCCTGGTCATATCATTCCATGGTTTTCTGCACTCAGCTCTAAATGACTAAACTGATCAAAGCCAATGGGTGAGCGATCATGCTGTGAATGTTTATTTTACTCAAAATTCATGTCCATGACTGATTAGCATTTAGAAAGTGATAAGCACACAGCAGAGTTAGGAGGACAAAAGTGCAGATGTAAGAGTGTTTGGCTGCAGCATAAAGCAGGAGCTGGCTCAGTGGCTGAGGGCTGTTTAGCAGCAGCAGAGCTACCGAGTGTGCATCATTGACTTACAAATAAATATCTGAGAACCGAGAGTACTGTCAGAGGTTTCCACATCAATCAAATATAATACCCCCATAAATAACTGCTTACATCAAAGCACAGTCTGACATTACTGAGCAGGCAGTCCTGGGCAGGCTGTGAATCTTTCACCATGGTGCTTGACTGACAGAGGATGGAAAAGGAGGAAAAGCAGGAGGAAAGAAAGAGAAAGGGGCATTGTTGAAGGCTGATGGGGATGAAGGAGGGGTGAGAGGAAGCTAGAATAAAATATGATGATGAATCTACGCATAAAATACATTACAAATAATACACCCCAAATCTTTACTTTCAACTTAGTCTTTGATAACTAAAACAACATCAATTCATATTTTTGTAATCTTGCATAATTTGTTTCATCCGTTTAAACTAAAGGAACATTCTAATTACTGAACTTCAGTTGAATCTAAAATAAATAAATAAATAAATAAATAAAGCAAAAATGTCTCTGATAGTGCTTCACTTTTTACTGGAAGAAATGTATATGAAAGAAGTTAAATTGCATTGTTGTAAACATTTGAGTCTTTACAAAAGCAATGCCAACAGTCATTCAGAATTTGGGTAAAATCTTGTATTTTGAATTTGAAAGAAATAAACTACTTTTGGAGCACGGTATGCATTTTTCTGAGACAGTTGATTTACTGAAAGTGTTAGTCTGACTTCATTTCTCAGATCTAAAAAGCTGATCTTCAATTTACACAGTTAATAAAAAGTTATTAAATAGATATAAACTCAGGTGTTGGAGACAAATATCTTTACCTGTAAATCAGTAGTGCATTATTTGGCCAAATGAATGCCTGTATTTCATAATACACAAAACTATGACCCTTTCAATGGGCTGCATTTCTATTGCACTGGAAACGACAGATAAAGTTCCCAACAGCTGAGATAATGGCTGTGATGATATGAGTTTAATTGTTTATAACTACATTATGTCCACTTAATAAACCTTCTAGATATTATGTGGGGAGTACAGATTCTGATCACAGCAATATTGTGAATGTGAGCTTATAGGACGTTTCACATTTTATCGGACAGATAATGTTTATGAAACCATCCTTGCAAGGTCTTTAGCCGGACTATGTAAGAGTGTGTAAAGAGGAGGCACATTTGTTTTGCCATCACAGATTCTATTATGAAACATCATGTCAAAGTAATCCTGGTGCTGCTTCAACACACCTCCAGAAAGTGAAAATGTAAAGGCTGTTCATGTTGTCAAAGAGCCCTTCACTGGTGAATTGCTATGAGTCCATAGCAATGAGCAGTTAATAAGAAATAGGTGTAGGGCAGACAGAGCTCAAAGCGCACTTCACTGCATCCAAGTGGTGTGAGTTGTGCATGTTTCTGAGTAAAACCATTTATTTCTGACATGAGACATTTACACTCACCATGTTGTCAACAGATTGCTCATATAAAGGAGTGTAAACTGATTTTTCTAATTATTTTCACAATTGTATTTATTGTTGTTATGGACCACCCATCCTTCAACTCCACACAGCATCAGTTGTTGTAAATACTTTGCTGTGGTGATAGAATAAAAACAGAACTGCATGTGGATGTTCTGACTGAGGTCAAAGTCACTACTGTTGAGCCAACACTGATACATTTCTCAGTGAATGCCTTTTTATTATTTGAGGATGTAAAATATGTGTAACTGTTGTCAATTTTGAGTGGCTAACATAACAAATATATGAACACATGGCAATACCTTGGAATATTATCTGTCGCAGATAAGCGTTCTCTTCATGGCCTCAACGATACAGAAACCATGGAGCTGAACAAAGTCCTAGGATACAATAAGAGGGAATAAGTGCTAAACCCTGTATGAGTGAAAACACTGAATGGTTTTGAGTACAAGTGGTGATTTACTACAGTACCTCACAAATGAAATAGTATACAAAATATATATCAGATAAAGAAGCACGCAGAGTACATTTGTACACATAAAACTAGATAAAAGCTTTCATAGAATTACACCAAACACTCCCAAGGCTGCAATTCTGTATGGATTATCAATGCTTTGCGATGTTGCTCTATTGATAAACCACGCCATATGGCAACGTCTCAACATCTGACTGAATCTGAAATCAACAAATAATCCACAAGTGTTTATAATAAAAGCACTTTAAATGTACCATCTGTTTCTTGGCAGGAGCTTTAGGCAGAAAAAACTCATTTACAAAAGGACACAAGGTCTGTACTTCATATCCGAATCTCCAGTAAAACTTGGCTTCTTTGCACACAAATGTGAGGGCTGAGAGTAGAACGGTGGAATAAAGAGACAGGCTATTCCAACACCAGTCGTAGGAGAGGGCCATTGTTGATAAAAAGCGAAATGTTCCAGTCATAAAGCAGCAGGTCTTCACAGCGGTGTGTGTGCTGGTTTCCCTTGAAGCAGATGTAGAGTCTGTACTTTAGCTTTGGTGCAGTGTGAGGCTGGATCGCTGCCACTCGGTTTTCCAGGTCAGCTGAGAGCTCACGAGAGCCCCCTGTGCAATCACATCCCGACCCCAAAGAATTGTCTGTATCTCTGAGTGAAAGCCTTCAGTGGGAGGATGCAGGGGGATTATTTCAACAAGGAATGCCACGGGGGACAAAGTCACCAGGCAATTTGTTACAATAAGCCATAACTATCCCGCCCCAAGGTGACAAGTAATTCCCTCTGAACTCATCCCTTTCACAGTCTGATCTGTTACTTCTGCTGCTGCAAACCAGGAACAAAAAACTGACGGATACACCTTTTGTTTCTCTCTAAATCAGTATACAACCCATCCTCGTTCTGCTGCATCTTCTCCCACTCCGAGTTCTGCTTTATGTTCTCTCCTTTTTTTGCAGTAACTACCGCAACTCCCTCGTGCTCATTCAGCCTTCCCATCTCTCCTTCTTATCGACCTGTTTCTTCAATCCTCCAGTGCCCTGATGTCCTGCTTTCCCTCCGCATCTCGCTTCATTTTGCAGCTCTTCTTCCCTACCTTTAGATGTATTAGCCTCCTTGGGTCATCTCTCCTCTGCAGATTGCTTTGGCTCAAAAGGCCTGTGCGCTCACTCTACTTAACTTTGGCTGGAAGGGCAGAAAAAAAGCCTTACGTGTCTAACTAGTACTTACAGATTACTGCCCCCTTTCATTTGCGGTCAAATGCATTCTCAGTGCTGTCTTAACATTTGCAAACCAAATTGGCTTCTGATAAACAATATCTCAACATCACACATTCTGAAAGCGTAGCCGCGACTTTGACACCTGTCGGTTTCATTGTGTTCTTGCTGTCAGGCACACACACACACTGCAGCTCTCGGCAAAGCAACACACCACTGAGCTGAGAGGCCACGCTGACCTGTCAGCTCAGTGAACACGCTGCTTCTCATCTAAATTAAAGCAATTTAAACACTCTCACTCTGGAAAAAATAGGCTAAACAGGAGTATTCAATAAGAGACTAAGTATACAACAAAGAATTGGGACAGCACCATTTTGTGTTTTAAAGGGAAGCATCAAATGTTGCAGTGGTAATTATCACAAAACTTTTTTTTATGCAGAAAATGTTATACATACTGCAGCTGTTAGCTTTCCTAAGGTGTAATAATAACATTAAGCACCTTTTTTTCAAGGGTAATTATAAACTTGACTTCTGTCCGATACTGGCAAAGCAACCAATGTTTAATGCGAGATAAAATAACTGTGCTTGATGTTGGATACATTTTGAGAACAATCACGATGGCCACTGTGTGAGCTGAGTTTAGTGGCCTTAATGCACTCTAAAACACAAGTCAACTGTCACTGGATTTCCATTTACGGCCTACAGCCATTGGAGCTGAATGCTGATCAAATGCTTAATGCGGTAATCAGATAATAATTGTTCGGTCAGGCCGTTAAACAAGTTAATTAAACACTGACTCCTCTCATCAGCAACAACGTTGGGGAGAATGGATCAAAGGTGGTGAGACAATGTTGTGACTTAGAAGCACTGACCCTTTACCATCACCTCTAACACACAGGGAGAAGGACAATATGGGGTATCCAACCTCATGTGGATGAGAACAGTGTGGGTGCATTGCATTGTGTGTGTTGTAACACTTGTGTCTTTATCTTCATGTGTGTTTTATATCTATAGTGTTATTGTATAGATTGTTGTCTTTTGCCCGTATACTGTATAACAAAAGTGGACTCAGTCAACGTGTCAACATTTCGAAAGCAAAGCAGAAGAACTCAATGGTTGCAAAAATAAGTCTGATTGTATAGAAGTCCATGAGTAGTTACACTACTTGTCAGTTGATACATTGCAATAGTAACAATTGTAAAACGTAGATGATGGCTTCAATCACTGGTTTCAAGTCTTCTTTAATGCAGCATGATGATCAATAAGTAAATGATGGTCCAATTTAAAATAAGCGCATAAACCAACGTATGCCTTAGGCTGAGGCTACTTAGTGATTGACAGTTGACACTACACAGCTTTTAAAAACTAAGATGGTGATGGTAAATTGCCAAACTTGATGCTTTAAAACAGTATTCCATAAACCAATTGTTGATATCATGAAGGCTACACCCACTTATTTTATAAAGTCCATGCTTAAGCCGCAAGGGCGCACACATGTTACACGGCTGGCCAACACACCAGCTTAGATCATCTCATTGAGTCACCCCAGTTAGCGTGTGTGAATCAGGAGAACATATGTTTCACTGCCTCTTCCTCTGCTACCTAACACTAAGCTGTATCCCTGACAGATCGTCCAGCTGCACTTAACATGACTACATCATTTAAAAACTGCACAACGACCCTGTGACGAAACCTTTTATCTTCAGGAATCATGCAAACGACTCGGTGTTGGAGTGGAACGGCGAAGACCCGGAGATGCAATTACCGTCTGTTTGCGAAAACCATTCCATGCATTTCATGATCTTCCTTGGAGCAAAAATTGATCCAGAAACCAAAAGATTTCCACCTGGAGGAAGAGCCAGCTATTCTAATCTACCAAAGGGTGCACAGATGGAAGAGATAATGGGGAAAATGTGACGGTTTATGACTCCTAGCTCCATTTACTGCACTAATGTGATGTACAGAGATGGACCAAAAACAATGATGTTAAGCTTGGCTATCTGACACCGAAGCACAAACACTAATATCACAGGTTCATGATTTCCTCCAGCCAAGCGAGACGAACTGGATACATTTACCGTGTCTCAATGATCTCGATTCTTTGATTGTGAATGATCTTGACATATATATCTGTATATTCCGGTGTAACTTAGTGTCTAGAAGTTTGTGTATTTCATTAAACCCTACCTCCAGGATAGATGCCTCTTACTCCATTTGTTCTGGGGGTTTATGTCTCGTTTCCTACGGCGCATTGTCCCCTCCGCCTCAGACACATCTGGCAGGGAACATCTGGGTGTTTTCATTAGACCCAGTGTGGCTTGGTCTGTTGAGGAGAGGAGAGGTAATTAAGGTACGGACTAATGGAGGAACGTTACATATACCTTATAAGAATATAAGGCAGCCCAATATAACTTTTCCTACTTCAGTTTTATTACGGGTAGTAACTTGTACACATGAATTCAACACATTGACACCGCAACATCTGTTGGCAAATGACTGCTTCAGGAGCTGTAACTCATACTCTGTGCGCTCATATGCATACATATGTGCATGGGCAGGAGGTTATGAGTGTCTGCTAGGGCCATCAATCATATATGATTTGCACGATACCCTCTCACATGCACAATCACACTCGCTCTCACAAAACTACTGTTGGGGCCATACATTATACTTGCTCACACACACACTGTCTTAAAATCATTCACACAGTATCAGGCTGTCAACCCTATACAGTCGTGTATGTGCGATGGAGTGTGTATGATAATATAGTCTATAGAAAATAAATTGCTATATGTGTGTGTGTGAGTTAGGCTGAGAGCATGTACTGTATGTGTGACGAATGATATGTGCAAGGGAATGGCGGAGGGTGTAGTAATCAATAATCTGTTATTCTGTTTTACAACACTATTATCAATCACATAGCATGCAGTGCTGTCATACTACAGTGTGTGTGACAGCAAGTATGATTTATGTTTATTCCGTGTGTTGAGGCGTGTGTAGACATATGTTCAATCAAATGGAATCCAATACAAAAAAGAGCTGAAGGTAATTTCATCTTTCTAATGTTCAATGGCGGTTGTGTCAAAATGATTGACTCAGCACTTTTCGTAGAGCCATTTCTTTGGTGTTTTTGTCACTTCAGTTGTAGGGTGTACCTTATGTTTTCTGTGAATGTGAAAGTCACTCTCTTACAGTTGACATCATTGTTCCCTTTCACTGCCATCGCACACACGTCCACATACCTAAGACTCCGGTCTCCTTCAGCCCTCCGTACTTCTGCATGGCTTTGATGGCATTGGTTAGGGCCTCCTTGGTCTGAAGCTGACCAGTCACTGGGTCAGGGGGCGGGAGATAGCCAAACTTACTCAGCCAGTCCTGGACGGGGAAGAGCAGACACAGAGTTCAAGAGTAATCCCAGGCATGTCAAGGGCTCCAAGTATCCAAGCTGCTGAGAAGAGACACCTGTTCATTTTTACTGTCTGTGGATACTGTTCATGTTTACCGTCTGCTGATAGTGTGTGTTCAGGCACATTTGTACATTCACGTTTTGCAAGTGCTTGATGTCTTAAGCAAGAGTGTGTTCACATATGTCCTTGAAATAACACGCACAGTAAGCACAATGTGAAAGCCTCATAACTTTTCGAACACACAGAACCATTCAAATATTTTTAATAGCAGGTATTTTAACATGTCATAAAGGGAAAAGGGAAATCACAGGTGCAACTAATAACATTTATAATGGCGGCATTTTGTTAACGTATTGTACATGTTGGCTCACTCCTTATGGCGTACTCTTACATTACTCCAACATTATTAGAAACACCTGCTGTTGGTCTGCTATTACACTGACATTGCTAAATTAATCATATAAGCATCAAGTAACATAAAACACAATATTTTAAATTTGACCAATTCAATATTCTGCATCAGGTATGAACTGCATTCTTAAGTTTAATCTGAGCTACAAGTTGTGTAAGGATTAGGAAAGATGAAGCAACTCGTGGTCAGAGTAGACATTTTTGAGTGTCATGTTAGTAGAAGCACAGGTGTTACTAATAACATTAACGATGGCTCTGTTCCATTTTAGTGTCCAAGGTAGATCATTAACTTAATCATTTGCACCTGTGCTTTTCCATCTGTGACATATCAAAATGTCTTCCATAAAACAACCCTGTTCTTTGGTTTCCTTAGCATTGAAACAAGTAGGCCATAACTCTTTTTGATGGACTTTGGTGCTTTTTTTCTATTTTATGTGATTGTTGTATATAATTACTCTACACGTATGTTAAGTTATGTTAAAAATAGGGTTTTGGAACAGTGGTTTAAGTGAAATAGTAACTTTTTTGGCTGCTAATATGATTTGGAATATTCAAGTTTTGTCAATTTGATATTTTAAATCTATCAGTTTCCTGAAAGATTTGCGCTTGACTCCATTGCTATAAATCCATTTGCTTTCTCTCTCTTGCAGTCTCTTGTCTTTTCTCCCTTTATAATTTGATGGTAAGCCTTTCTAAATGATTTCTGATCAGCTCTCATTACTGATGAGTGACACAGATTGATAGCAAGGCAGCGATTGACAGCACTGGGGCCATTTCATTAACTCAATAATTGACTTTGGGTCCTACAAAGCCATTTGTTGACAGTTGATATTGGACTCCTCATCGATTGCTTCTAAACAGAATACAGATGATCACTAGTGTCATCTGTGATAATGAGAAAGAAAAACCGTTTTTGAAGTTAAAATATGTAGAGAGAGCAGATTGGAAACATTTATGTCTGAATAACTATGTCTGAGTTAAGTTTGTAATGTCTTGATAAATGTCACGGAGACAGGCTCCTTTTCATTTACTAATAAAACTGAAGTAACTGTCTCTGTAATGATGTGCTTTAAGCCTCTGTGCTCACGCCAGGTGGTTGGAGCCTGGCATACATATAAAAGGTGGATGAGGGGAGGTTTATTATTGAGACATACTGAAAGTATATTATCTCAGAACTGGAAGGGTAAAAATAAATGGCTGCTTCTGAAACACATCAACGGCTGAGACTACAGTTGACATGTTGTGTATGAGTGGTCTGGGTCAAATGCATTGGGATTCAGGGGAGATTATGCTGAGCTGAAAGTTCTAGCAAAGCACTTTAAAGGTTCAAATGCCAGGCAAACCACCCACAGTGTCAGCAGTCTGAACATTTTGGCAGAATGTAAAAAAAGAAATAATGATATCATGCAGTATTGATCCCCATAGAGAGAGCTCATGCCAGAATGTAACTTCAGGAATGCTGGTTTAAAGAACAGGTTAGACTTGTACTTAGCTTTGTGATCTTCAAACGCTGAAGAAGACGGAGTTGAGGCATCAATCCAATTTACTAAAGGATATTTTCCGTTTTTGCAAGAAGTTTGTGCCTATGTTTTAGTTATGACTTATTGATCGCAGAGCTAAGTACGAGTCTAACCTCTTATCTCCTTTTTCTCTGGTCTCACAATATTGATTCCTGTGAAATGTTAACGTCGGTCTCTTACTCTCCACAGGGCCTTCACAGCACAGGGTCAGCTACAGAACAATCACCTCTGTCCGGCAGTGGCTCAGTCAGTAGGGGCTTGCACCCCGACCAGACCTAAATATGGAGTGTGGACTGCTACTTGGAGAGGTCCCAGTTTACCTCCTGCCCTGCCATAGTGCCCTTGTGCAAGGCACCGGACTACCCCCTTCCCCTCCCACTCCCATTGCTCCCCGGGCGCTGTACAATAGCTGCCCACTGCTCCTGGTACTAGACTCCTGGTACTAGGATGGGTTAAAAGCAGAGAACACATTTCACTGTGTGTGTGCTGTGTGCTCTGCATGTGTGACCATTAAAGAGGGTTTCATCCCCCCCTATTCTATCTGACGCTGCTATAGATTCAGCATCTTAATCAAGGAGAGGTTTGCCAACACTTGAACTCAACAAGGGAGATTTTGACATGTGGTTCAGAAGTCACCAGAAAACTGACTCTGCGCTTTTATGTTTCATGTGGAACCTACTTGAGCAGGTCTCCCTTGAAAAAGAGATCAATGATCTCAATGGGATTCACCTGGATAAATAAAAGTTTGAATAAACTGAGAGATATGTACAGTATACATAATGTAGAAATACATTATATCCTAAGCATTTAAACCACCGCAAGTGGCTTAATCCACAGATGAAGTCTGTAAAGTACAGCTAATTCTCTCTTCCTTGGAACAAAAGCGCCGTATGCATAAAACTGAAGGTCACATTGGATTACACTTAATCCTAAAAGAATAAGAGTAAAGAGCAACATGGATTGAAGAGATAGGAAACATCTCACTCTCATGCAGAGACAGAACATATATGATGAAGAAGTAAAGCCTCCCTGTGAGAGTTTATTCTCTCTCAGTCTGTGATTAACTGCAGCTAGAGGGGGCTGGCGCAGATGGCTGAGACTCCAGTCTTCTTTAATCATGCATTATTAAGACACACAGACGCAGGAAACCATGGCACAAAATGACGTCTGACACTCCACTATTCCCATATTGCTCTAACTGGCTTGAGAGGCAGAAAATATGCTCTGCCAAGCCTGCTGCCACTGTAACAAGCTCTTTTTTTCTGAACCATCACATCTTTGTACAGTTATCAGGCCTTTGTGTTTACGATGCCGTGCTGTGGTCAGCATAAAACTTTGTTAGAAATGTCTGGTCCAAGTTCTAAAGAACAGCTTATTGGACAAAGAAGAAACTGCTGGCTCAAGCACTTAATAGGTTATTGTGTAACACTTATTCAAAAGGCTACATGAGATTAATGTAGAGGTAAACGGGGAATAATTGTCTTTGACACATTATAATTTGGTACACGAAATGCGTAAACACTGCCCATTCTTACATTTAACCACTTTGTGTTATGTTGTTCCTGCTAAACTATGCAGAAAAAGCTAGGAAAACCAGTCATTATGTTTATATAAAATTGTCTCTATATCGAAAAACATTTGTTCAATGAATTACTAAACATACTTGGGAACCAACGTTTTTTCCAGACGTTAAAAGGTTACACTAAATGTCTACAGCCGTGCATACACTCTTTGGGACTGTATTTAGGCACACTGGTGTTTTGAGCTTAATGCTAACAACATCATGCTAAAATGCTAATGAAAACAATACTAATATCTTCCATATTTGGAACCAAGTTAGCCTAGCACGTTAGCAGGCCATTATATGTTGATTAGCACTAAACCTGAAGTAACTTTGAGACCGATGGAATTGTCATTGGTTTTGCAGGAATTTGGACATAACCAAAGAAATCCAAGAGTTTGAGAGGGGCATGAATGTGCGAACCAAATTGAATGCCAATGCACCAAATTGTAGTCAAGAAATGTTACTAAATAAATACCAACAATGTTCAATGCAGGAACCAGTGTGACCTTTATTCAACAAAGCGGGAAGGTAAGAGTCGAGTCGGAAAAGGCTGGCACTGAATCTTAAAAAGGTTGTCATTGAACATAATGTAGAGTTATGCAGAATAGTCCAACATCAACATTCTGTCAGGCAACGGTGTTGTTCACGAGAAAGTCGTACGTCATTCTGTGGTGTGTGTTTGTGTACACAAAGCAAGGTTGCTGTCAAGAATCCTAAACTTTGTTATCTATCTAAACTGTCAGGACTCTGTGCTGCTCAGAAAAGTGACTGTACAGTAAGTGTGAGTGAAAGTCAGAAGAACTGAACCCTGACACTCAGAGGAGACACACAACCGAGAGAAGAAGCTTGAGAAGATTTGGGTGGTAATGGAAAAGCATGGAAGATGGTGAGAGATGGAACAAGACCTCTGAAAACGAGTGCTTCTTGAGTTTTAAGATCTACGTATCCTCAAGGAAGCCTTCTGTTGTACCGCCTTGTATACATCTAAACCGAACCACTGACTTTGATTTCACACATCACATGAGAAACAGAGGGAGTGTGTTAATGTGAGTCAAGCATGAACTGCATGAGTAACATCGACCAAAGAAAAATAAAAAGATGAAAAAGCACAGATACACAGAAAGGCCTCCCATGATTGCTATCTGACCTTCTTAAAACACAAGGATGTCCTTTCAATGTGAGGTAGGCACAGTGGGTCATTGTTTGGCAGGTAGTTACATCTCCTGGTGTTTTAATACCAACTTTTACAGACAGTTGAATCAATAAAAAGGGGAGTTTTATGGGTAGAGTCGATCGCCAAACCGCTGTTTATAAGTTCCTTCAAGCTGCTTTTTTCCACTGTAAAAAGATGTTTCCGAATTCAAGCTGTGCGTAACTACTGTTGTACATAAAGGACGGAATACAGCCAACTTTTTAACTGCCACTTTTCAAGCCAACAAAGGGAGAGTATTTGTAATAAAATCACAAATGTATAGGTTGAAGGTTTAATGTAGCTTAACTATTAAAGAGAAAAAGCCAAATGGGAATTCATTGAGGTAAAATAATTGAAAAACTGAAGTGGATAGTTCATTCTTCAGTTTGACAAACACAGAAAGTCCTTTAGGTCTATTTTTTGGAGAGTTTAATGAAGACAGTTCTGGCAGGGTAATGGGAATTGATAATAACCTTAAAGCTTTATAATTTATTGTGCAGACTGGCTTCTTTACAAGAAATTAAACGAGTCTTGGATATCATGGAGGGAACAATCAACGTACAGTAATAGGATGTTTTAATCAAGTGATGGATGATTCCTTGACGGAGGCACATAGAAGTGGTCAAGGGAAAACAAATGGCAGATTTTCCAGAAACTGCACTTCTTGTATGCTTTAATAAATACTTTTAGTGGAAATATAACCATACAGAAAACATTTAAATCCTAAAAGAATGACAAATAGGAAATCTTATATTCTTTAAATGGTGTGAGACTGTACCCACCATTTACAAATGTTCACTGATATTTTATAATGTTCTTTTAACTGGTTCTGTTTCTATTAATTGGGACCATTTTCCTTTTCATCTTCTCTTACACTGCTGGCCATATTACTAAAATGATAAACTGGAATTACAAAGACCATCTCACCGTTCAACTTCAGATCCTTCCCTTCCCCCATATCCCTCCCACTTTCTGCACCTCATCTCAACATGAGGTAAGGCAGTGAACCTGATGTGACTCAGACTTCTATAAAACAGGGGAACGATGGGGGGGAGTGTCGATTGAAGAGAGCGGTTGAGACGGAAACATAAAGCGGATCTTGTCGGCTGGCCCTTCTTATCGCTTGCAGCCAGGTCAAGGAGTCAGATGGGCAAAAGGGAGAGGAGATGTTAGAGAAGAACAAACAGAGCGAGCAAGTGTCAGACAGACGGACGAGGAAGGGCTGGACGTGATGTCAAGATAGCAGAAACAGGGGACACACTCGCAGCTACTAGATATGAGCATTACCTGCACAGTGGGCGTTATTGAAATAAATATGCCCAACTGTTTATCTGCAGTATGAAGCGATATATATTTCGGTTGAAGTTCACTCTGCATTCATGGTGCGATGTGCGTTCAAAGTGTGGTTGTCTAACATACTGCTGCTTTTTGTGGGATTTTTGTATCTCCCTTATAATGAGACACTTTGATCTCTCCAAGTTATTTAATTTAAAAATGAAGCAGTGCAGAGGAACTTTTGCAAAAGCAGGGTAAAGATGAGAGAATGTGGAATACATAAATACACAAAATAAAACTGTATTTCTTGGATGGATATTCGTTTTAAATGATACACAGCGGATACAACGGTAGTGTGCTGTCAACGTATTTGTTCTATTGATGTCTCTTCAAACTTATTTAGCATCCTGTGTGCAACACATCAAACAACTGAGTTTTCAGATGAGACTGTTATGCAATGATACACAGAATTAAAAAGGATTAGAGAAAGCAGTGAATGGAAACAGGTTGAGTGTTAATGATGGTGATATAACATCATTTGATTTCCCATCACTCTTTGTACTGCCTCACTTAGCCTAGATGTTGCACTTTTTACTAATCCAAACTTGTATTAATTAATATAACGAAGACTAAGTCGTGTATTATCATAAAGGCTTCTTTATTACACGAAGGACTCTTTGGATCTTATTTTCGGGCTGCAAAAAAAAAAGAACCGTAACAGGATGATTTCCAAGATACAGTAAGATATAAGAAAAAACTAATCCCCCCGATGTTTGCTTTTATTCTGAAATATTGGATACATTCCCCTCTTTTAGCCTCATCACATCACAGACATTACGCAACCTTTGCCAGCAGGCAGCGTTTCGCTTAAAAATGGAAACCAAAAAGGTTAGGAGCCCACAACATTAGAGGATATTGCCACTTAAGTTGTTTACCCCAGGAAACATTGCTGGAAATAATGCAGTCGTTCGGTCCAGGTCTCACCCTCTTAAGAATCCCAGCAAATGTGAAGCAACAAGTGAGTCACGGGGGTTTCAAACACAAGTCTCTGATAAAGCTCTGAGGCACTTCGCTCCAGTTAACAATGCTTGTATTGCATCCACACTTCTTTTTAATAGGAGTTGAAAATCAATCCATAGAATATACTCCGTTTAGTTCTGCTATAATGTAATACCTCTCATGCTAAGATTCTCAGCAGCGCTCACACACTCCAACAATTTGTCAATGGGGATTAAATCATCCGGGGTTTTGTTTGTTCTGCTTCGTGCTATATTATCTGGGAAATAAACTGTGTTTGCTCTGAAATGTGAGAGCCTACTATGGAGTGAAGACTACAGCAGGTAAATGGCTACAGTAGATATTTATTTTCTTGTTTTGTCTCTACACTCCATTTATTGCTTTTTGTCTAGCTTTTGTTGCTTCTCTCCCTGCCTGTTTGGGGAACGCTTCGTATAAAGCTTGTTCCGAGGGGAAACATCAAAACGATATTGCAGGGTTTACCATTACCGTTTCATAAAACATTACACAACGAGATTAATTTAAAAAATAATCATCTGTAATGTCACCATAATTACTTAGTGACTCATATTACAGTCTTACAGTATTTACCTAACTGTGCAGCATTTAATTTAACATTCTATCTTATTCTATTGTCTTTGTATATACTGTATGTTTGATATTCCTGCAACACTATTTGGTGTATGGCACTATTTTACTCCAATTTCATTTCAGGTTAAGAGGGCACACCCATGCTTTTTGGGGTTTTCCCTTCCTGTAGTGTAGACTAAAATATAAAATCGAGGGAGGGAGTTTCTCTCACACACGCTAGGGCTGCTTGATTATGGCAAAAATCATAATCTCGATTATTTGGGTCAATAATTATTAAAAACGATTATCCATTTACTTTGAAAACATCAATTTATTGGAGAAAAAAATGTGAACAGTATGTTTTGAACAGTTTATTACGCTGAACATTAAGTATAATTCAACTTAAAAAATATTATTTAAAAAGTATATAATAATAAAAGAATAATCGTTTTATTTCGATTACGTTGTTTTCGTAATCGTTGCAAGCCATAATCGTAATTGCGATTAAAATACGAATAATTGAGCAGCCCTAACACACGCCTTGATTGGACACCTTTGTTTACATCACTACGCAACACTTGCGCTTCTCTTGGCTAACATTCCAACACATTGTACATGATAGGCGGGAGATCTCTAAGCGGTTGACCGATCACAACAGAGCTAACCGATCAGAGCAGTCTGGTCTCTGGTTTCAGACGGAGGGCGATAAGAGTTGCTGCAGTGTGAGAAAAATAAAGACCTTAAGACTTACATTGGCAACAATTACACTCTAGATTTTGTGCAGTGCATATGACAAATAAAGCATTTTACTCTTTAGTGAGTAAAGATAAATAATTACTAAAAAGGTTTGGAATGATACAACGATTCAATAAACATTACATCACTTTAGTGCAATGCAGCCTTTGAAACCAAAAATAGAAACACGTATGCATTACTTTGAAAATATCCCAAATCAAACGGGACATCTACCCATTCCACCAAATCAATAAATGATTTATGTATTGCCCGGCTCCAAATGAAACTCACCATAAAGAAGAGATGATAAACATAAATCAGAAAGACAAAATATGCCTATATAA
This sequence comes from Gymnodraco acuticeps, assembly GCF_902827175.1. Taxonomy (NCBI): domain Eukaryota; kingdom Metazoa; phylum Chordata; class Actinopteri; order Perciformes; family Bathydraconidae; genus Gymnodraco; species Gymnodraco acuticeps. The sequence goes on along the minus strand of NW_022990646.1, from coordinate 351,876 downwards.
AAACCCAAGAACACAGCATTCTGTATTTAACTCAACTACATTCCTTTAGCCCCCGTTACCAATTAAAGCCATCCAGCATCATGCAACACATCCGGTCAGATAGGACCCTCTTTTCTCCAGAGGTCAAAGTCCACCCTGCCATCAACTGCCTCTATTTAAGGCTCGATCTGTTTCATCCTCCTCACTTGTCTGACAATACCTTCCTCTGTTTCTCTCCGATGAACAGCTGTCGAGGTCCTTCAGCCTATTGACAAGAAATGAGTAACCGGGAGACGTTTAAACCCCGCGACCTCACTGTCTCTCAAAGTCTGATGAAGTAGCAGAGGCCGCTCCAGTGTTTACGTTCTTCTTAAACGCCGCAGGGACAAAGGCAGACCTTTACTTGCCTTTTTGTTGAAAGATTATGAAGCGGTAAAGTGCCACGGTAACACAGAGTGGAAAGAAAAGGGTTCTTGTCGTGTAGCATATTGTAAAGAAAAAATAGAGTTGTGCTGAACCACTGCATTCTTCATCCAGCAGCTGTTTACGCTGCTCTTTTATACTAACACACAAAAGATCATTTAGAAAGCCTTTGGAGATGCAACTAAGTGGTAAAAAATGTTTTTGGAAACGACTCATTTCTAATGGCAAAGTGTAAGACTAACCTTTAATAAAAGAAGATATTTTACAGGGCATTCAAACAAACACATGAAGAGAGAGGTGTTCTACTTCTGCCTCGTTGTTCTTTTAATTAAAAATCCTTACATCATAGGATTTTCTGGTATTATTTTGGAAAGGCATAACGCATTTTGAGTTTTTTTGACTTTTGAGGTCTTTCAATCTATTTTTCTTTGACAATTATTTGTCAAAATCAATGTTTTCTTACTAGCAGTCCTTCCCCTCGCTGACTTCAATGGTGCTTTGCCTTGTATTGAGGGATGCAATTACAGAAAACAAGCCAAAATAGAAACAAATAAAAGGGGGAATCTAAGACCAGTGACCAGTGCTGACCAAGATGTGGAAGAAGCAAAACCCCAGCTTTATTCTTTTAATTTGCTGAGAAACTATAGCGGTGTACCATTCTATATTTAAAAGTCCATTTAGAGAGAAAAGCAGCAGCTGGAACTGTATGGAAATATACTACTCTCCAATATACATGTTGCTTTATATTCTTTTTATCGTTATGAATGCTATGATTGCAGTCATTCCAAACCGTGTAACACCAGCTGCGTGCTCGCCTTGGTTAACGCAACCACGGCCAATGAGCACACATAAACCTCTCTTTGAATGTACTTTTAGGTATAAAGAAATATGATAAATATTGTTGTTAAGATTTGTATCTTTTACTTATTCAATGCTTCTTATAGCAGTGAGATAAATAGCAGTGTAGCGACAGCAGGAACTGTGATATATCAAATCTATTCTGTAGGGTATTATTTAAAAATAGCAAATAAAAGGATGTGTGTATCAAAAGTAATACCCACAGACTGACAGTAAAACATCTCCTACTGCACCAAATATCCTATAAAGAATGTTTCCCTCAAATCAACCCAAAAATCTCTGCTTTCAGCCGGGGAGATTTCTTCCAAACCTCTCGGAAACACCCAGGGAGTGTCTCCAATAGCTGCAGCGATGCTATCATTCTCCACAGCAGTTGGAGCAGCTTTCCGTTTCATATCAGCGGCTTATACCCATAATCGTTTACTCAAGGCATTGCACTGCGGTGATATAACAGGCAGGCGACGGCAGCCTGTGTGTTTGACTGAGGAGCTCATAAAAACTAGAAAATAAAGGCAGACTTTTAAAGCAAATATTACATTCCCAGCAGAAATAAACAATTGACAATCAACTGACATTGCGGGGGATATAAACGGACGGCTGCACAGCCTCAGACGCATGTTTGATCACACGAAGGAAATTGCTCTGCCCATTACCAAACAGTAAAAAAAACTGAGCAACTTTTGTAAAGCAATTTTCAAACAGGACTAGAGAGACAGACACTGAGAGAAATTGACCCCTGTGATTTAACCCCTTGCATATGATTGGTCTGATGATCTAGGATACTTCCAGACTGAAGTGAAGGACTTGCAGTATCTCAGAGAAAAAACTATTTCATCTCAGACAAAGGTCTGTCAGCCATAGTCCAGTAAAAGATTGTGCAGTGGAAATTAACTCAACAAATTGGGCATCAAAAGTCCATAAAAATCAAAGCATTAATTGGGGATATGTGGGTACGTGATATGAGACTAGTTATCGTATATTGCGTACAAATCTTTTCCTGGTTTCAAATGCTCTCCTAAATCTAAAAATCTCTTAAATGTAGCTGATTATTCTGGCTGTTCAAGTATTTTCCCCTATCCATGTCTATGATTATTTATAAAAATTGTCATTGTGTTTGTATTGTGTGAAAGCACCAATGGTCAACCTTACTATACAGTATAATAAAAGGGTGGATTTGTGTAGCTTAAATGTAGCATGGATTGATATTTTTGCTTAACACTAGAACCGCTAACGGGTACATTTTACCCGCAGCTGTTTCTTGATTGTATGTAACTTTTTTTCAATTAAATATTCAAGTCTCCCAGTCCGTGACTTCTTCTGAAAGTGTGTTATGTAGCACCCTCTGTTATTAAAAATGGTCAATATGAAGTCAGATTGCCCATTTATGTAATATTTACCTTATAGAAAATGCAGTGATTTTCGAAAACATAAACATGACGTGTTGCTATAACAACGCCTGTTGTTTACTGCGGTGAGAGAGAGAGACAGACAGGCATGCAGGCAGGCAGACAGACAGACAGACAGACAGACAGACAGACAGACAGGCAGACATACATACATACAGACAGACAGACAGGGATAGAGAGACACTTTGCACATAACTCACGGTAGCAATATTTTATACTTCATGTAATCTGCACAAACTACATATCATTTGAAAGCTGAGAGTCCACAGATTATATTGGTATACGTTTCATAACCATGTGTTCTAGTATGATAAATAAAAGAACATTGTACCTTGAAAATCAATGCATTCTAATAGCGGGTACATTTTACCCGTTGGCGGTTTTAGGTATACAGCGACACCTGGCGGTTCTAGTGTTAAAAGACGCAATGAAGCCGCTTTTGGAATGTGACAAGTTTTTTCACCTAAACCTACTTTAACGATCAGGAAATCAGGGAGGATGGAGAAATAAATAAAAGACGACCAGTGTTTGAATGAGTGACTAATCCCCATTTACAAACACAGCCATTCATTTTTAGTATGAGTTGTTATCAACACATACAGTGGGGCAAAAAAGTATTTAGTCAGCCACCAATTGTGCAAGTTCTCCCACTTAAAAAGATGAGAGGCCTGTAATTTTCATCCTAGGTACACTTCAACTATGAGAGACAGAATGGGGGAAAGAATCCAGGAAATCACGTTGTAGGATTTTTAATGAATTAATTGGTCAATTCCTCGGTAAAATAAGTATTTGGTCACCTACAAACAAACAAGATTTCTGGCTCTCACAGACCTGTAACTTCTTCTTTAAGAGCCTCCTCTGTCCTCCACTTGTTAACTGTATTAATGGCACCTGTTTAAACTCGTTATCAGTATAAAAGACACCTGTCCACAACCTCAAACAGTCACACTCCAAACTCCACTATGGCCAAGACCAAAGAGCTGTCAAAGGACACCAGAAACAAAATTGTAGACCTGCACCAGGCTGGGAAGACTGAATCTGCAATAGGTAAGCAGCTTGGTGTGAAGAAATCAACTGTGGGAGCAATTATTAGAAAATGGAAGACATACAAGACCACTGATAACCTCCCTCGATCTGGGGCTCCACGCAAGATCTCACCCCGTGGGGTCAAAATGATCACAAGAACGGAGCAAAAATCCCAGAACCACACGGGGGGACCTAGTCAATGACCTGCAGAGAGCTGGGACCAAAGTAACAAAGGCTACCATCAGTAACACACTACGCCGCCAGGGACTCAAATCCTGCAGTGCCAGACGTGTCCCCCTGCTTAAGCCAGTACATGTCCAGGCCCGTCTGAAGTTTGCTAGAGAGCATTTAGATGATCCAGAAGAGGATTGGGAGAATGTCATATGGTCAGATGAAACCAAAATAGAACTTTTTGGTAAAAACTCAACTAGACGTGTTTGGAGGAGAAAGAATGCTGAGTTGCATCCAAAGAACACCATACCTACTGTGAAACATGGGGGTGGAAACATCATGCTTTGGGGCTGTTTTTCTGCAAAGGGACCAGGACGACTGATCCGTGTAAAGGAAAGAATGAATGGGGCCATGTATCGTGAGATTTTGAGTGACAACCTCCTTCCATCAGCAAGGGCATTGAAGATGAAACGTGGCTGGGTCTTTCAGCATGACAATGATCCCAAACACATCGCCCGGGCAACGAAGGAGTGGCTTCGTAAGAAGCATTTCAAGGTCCTGGAGTGGCCTAGCGAGTCTCCAGATCTCAACCCCATAAAAAATCTTTGGAGGGAGTTGAAAGTCCGTGTTGCCCAGCGACAGCCCCAAAACATCACTGCTCTAGAGGAGATCTGCATGGAGGAATGGGCCAAAAATACCAGCAACAGTGTGTGAAAACCTTGTGAAGACTTACAGAAAACGTTTGACCTCTGTCATTGCCAACAAAGGGTATATAACAAAGTATTGAGATGAACTTTTGTTATTGACCAAATACTTATTTTCCACCATAATTTGCAAATAAATTCTTTAAAAATCAGACAATGTGATTTTCTGGATTTTTTTTTCTCATTTTGTCTCTCATAGTTGAGGAATACCTAGGATGAAAATTACAGGCCTCTCTCATCTTTTTAAGTGGGAGAACTTGCACAATTGGTGGCTGACTAAATACTTTTTTGCCCCACTGTATGTAGTTCTCTTCTTCTACCCTCTTGGATAACTTGTATTTTTCCTTCATAGGGCACAAGCTTTCCCCTGTGTTGAAATGCCCTACCATAATTTGAATGCAGATGATAATAAATTGCATAAACATGAACTTAAACTCCCTCCTGTCCATTTTGGATCTACTTCATTGCTTGGTCTGGAAAAGAAAAGGTCAACAACTTACAAAGGCCCTCACGGAAGTGTACAGCAGTTTGCCAGCAGCTGGGTTTGTATTAATACAAGTACTTCAATACATCCTCCATCTTATTATTTGTTCCCTCTATGGCAGTGGTTCTCAACCTGTGGTATGCGTACCACTGGTGATACGCCAGCTCCCGCTAGTGGTACCCGGCTAGGAATCAGACATATTTAAAAAAAAATAAAAAATGTTTTTACATTTTATTTAACCAGATGAAAATATTGAGACAAAATCTCATTGACAATGCAGACCTGGCCAAGAAGGCAGCAACGTTACACGTTCTTGCACATAACACAGACATATAAAATACAGAGAACACAACTACGTAAACAAAAAGACGAAAAGCAGTCACTACATTGTGCACATTTGGGACAGTAAGAAAGATACACTACTTATTACTACAAGAGCAGCTGGTGGTAAGGACTTCAGACAACTTCAATTTAAAACAGGCTATAGGGACAAGTGCCATCAGTTTGAGGCTTGATTGAATAACATTAATTAAAAAATAAATCATACTATCAAAATACTACAACGAATGAAAATAAGCTTGAGATAATTGAAACTGTGGTTTGAATAAATTCTTATAGGCTATTGTTGCTTTTAGATTTCGAAACAAACATTTTTTTTCTTTTTCTGGCGTTGCTATTGACGACCATACTACCCGCGAACGATTAGCGAACGTTGCAAGCAAGCTAAAGAAAGAAGAAAGCTGAATGAGTGAGAGAGGTACAGAGGAGAATATTACCAGCGAAAGTGAACAAGTGAATGAGGAGGACAGTCATTAACGAAGAAGTGACTCAGGAAGAAGGCATTTGCGCAAAGAATGGAGAGAAGGCTGTGACCGAGGTCAAAAGCTGAAAAAGCACACACTTGTCCTTAATTGTTATCTTTTTTATTTTATTTTTTGACTTTGCCACCACAGAAATGGCAATAGCAAACATCAGCAGACTGAAGATTAGCTATTAGCCCTTAGTATAGACTCATCTGCTCCTGGAGGCTTTCATTATTATTGTGGAACTGAATTCCCAATAGGACATTCACACTTTGGTATTTGGTACAAGTATGTACAGTTGTCATTTGTTGCGAGATTAAGTTATTATTTTGTTCTTTATATTCTCACTTGTGGTGTGTGAGTGAGTGAGTGAGTGAGTGAGTGAGTGAGTGAGTGAGTGAGTGAGTGAGTGAGTGAGTGAGTGAGTGAGTGAGACCTTTGTACATGTAGCTGTGGCTGACAATAAATAATGTTATTATGAATACATTTGCCGCCGAGTCCTGCATGAACTGTGCATAGACTGTAACAGTCTAACATTGGTCATATGGTGGTACTTGGAGAGACAACTATTTTCTCAGGTGGTACTTGGTGTAAAAAGGTTGAGAACCACTGCTCTATGGTACTAAGATACTTGAATATGCTGTTATGATCATCTAAATGTACATTACCACTTTGGACTATCTTCAATCTTTAAGAAACTAATAAATGCTTAACCTTTAAACTATTGTGTTTTTGTTTCATGATTCTGTATGTATTTGTAAGCAGCTGTGACTGACAGACAAGGGTGGGACAAGTACTCAGATCTTGTACTTGAGTAAAAAAAAGAAGTACCAGTGTAGGAATAATCTGTTACAAGTAAAAGTCCTGGATTCAAAAGATTACGGAAGTAACATTACAAAAGTACTAGCATGTAAATATACTTAAACCAAAAGTACTCATTATGCAGATTGGGTTAGGGGTTTCGGAATAATATATATTATATGTTTTGATTATAATGATTGATGCATTAAAGTGTTATCAACGCTAATAAGGAGCAGGTTAAATACGATTTTCTTCTCCCTGTTCCTTTCCACCGTGGGCTACAAAAATATGCGTAAAGAGTAAATGTGTTGTTTTCTAAAGTGTACATGTTTTGTTTTATAATAATTGCCACGTGTGGAATAAACTAATATATAAATAAAATGATGTTTTAGACCCAGGAGGCTGGTGTTGAGCTGGTGTGTGATGCAGCGCGTAGAGTGAGAAACAGGAACAGTACTGTGTGTGCACTACACTAACAGCATATGTTGACCCTCAGGTCATGCTTAATCCGAGATGTTCCTACAGTATCTGCCTTTATATATATATATATATATGTATGTGTATGTGTATGTGTATGTGTATGTGTGTGTGTGTGTGTGTGTGTGTGTGTGTGTGTGTGTGTGTGTGTGTGTGTGTGTGTGTGTGTGTGTGTGTGTGTGTGTGTGTGTGAGATTCACACTTTCAAGCATGATGTCAGAGAGGGTAAGAAGGACAAGTTGGATGGAAACTTGGAGGGAGGATCTAATGGGGCCTGCGTTCAGATGAAAGAGAGCACTAAGAGAATAACTGAGGAGAGTTTGAGGGGCGAGCACTATGCAGACTTCCAAGTCCAGGAATAAAGAAAAAGCTGTTTTTATTTTAGGGTTAGTCAGCGTTGTATTTTACCTTTTTTTACTATATTCTTGTAATTTTCTGATATCCTTTTATATTGTCAATCATGTTTATTTGATCTGTAAAGCAACTGAGACAAATGTGTTTTGTCGCATTGGGCTATATAAATACATATGTTCACAGTGCATTTATTTATGATCTTTACTATTACTTTGTAGATTAAGATGATGAGATGAAAAAAGTTGACAAGCTTCTAAGCAATGAATAAAGTAATTAAATAAGAAATGTCACCTTCAAAAAACACAATACATAAATATTATATATATATTATTCTGTAAATGAGCTCTTCTGCATGATGAGTACTTTTACTTTTTGTACTTTAAGTATATTTTGATGCTAATCATTTTTAAATTGTACTTTTTGATTGCAGGTGTTATACTTGTAACTTATCGTGGTATTTCTACATCTTAAGTACAAGATTGGAGTACTTCTTCCACCACTACAACATACAGTATTACCGTATAGTATAAATTCTCAAATAGCTATAAAATGGTAGAATATTTTTGGCATTTGTCAGAATTGAGGCCAAAACTTGAAACCTTTTTAAAGCCATCTGTACGCATTTCAAGCAGTCTATGAAACAATTAAGTTTGACGTGAATTCTGTCAAAACTCGTGGGAATTTGGAACATTTTCTTAATAGAGTGGGTCACACTATTTGAGAGCACTCTGTCAATCCATGTCAACCACCAACATGTACATCTGACCGAGAGAGACGTCTGAAGCCCGACTGCTGCCTTGGAGACGCTACATGAAATTGGAGCATGAAGGTGTTAATGCCCGTCTACTCTAGACATTATCTGTCTTTTTGCACCTTTCAATCATTCCTCTGAAAGAGCAGGTCTTGCTCTTCAAGTCTCACAGGCCCATTTGAAGAGTGTATGACTAATGTAACAGATTAAAATAGAATAAAATAAACCTTTAAAAGCTCACTTTGCTGGCTGATGACAACCGAGTGGTCCTCCCATTTAAAAAGCTTCAAAAAATGTCCCAAAATGCAACATTCTAGAGTCTAGATGAGTATACAACTGTTTAAGGATGTTTGAAGATGTTTAGAAAGCTGCAATATAATTTTGAATAGAAGTTTTTCCACTTGTCAATAAGAACAGCCAGATGCACAAAAGCCCTTTAGTTTTAATCCATAAACAGATTTGCATTTGACACAAGCACGCATTGATTCTAAATAATTCCCCAAAGTTTTTCCTTAGAAACTTCTTACATTTTTGTAGAAAATGTCAGCAAAACACCTGACGGTCACATCTTAGATAATATTTTTGTAACTGAAGTTGCTTCGACCTTTTATCTTTAGGATTCCAGAAAAAAAAGACGGAGGAATTTGATATGCAGGAACTTGGTACCTGCAAAGCTGTGCGATGTGAAATAGGAAGGGGTGAACAAAAAAAGCGGAATACAAAGAATTGACACAGCCTGTGGGCCACATATTGAGGGCAAGGCACTTCTGGCTCTGAAAGAGAAACACAATGGAGGAATTATGGGTAATGGACTGCGATGTCAGGCAGCCTTTTCAGGAAAGGATTTGAAATCCGGCCTGATTTCTACATCTTCATTTCACATAAATGTTAAATCCATTTATAAAGGCTGTGATACAAATCATACTTATCAAAGCAATTGCAAGTTTTAATACAGACTGGACTTTTGACATTTTACTCTGAGACTCAATTCAGCTGAGGTTTGATAAGATTGCTTTGTGGAGGAGCATCCATGCAGAGCTGAGCTTAATTAAGATTTCCCAAAACTGATTTGATGGATTGAATTTGGATTATCTTCCTGCAGTAAGAAGTCAAGCAAATGACATCAGCATCATCTTGTTTTCCATTTGTTCGAGGTAAGAACAACATTTAAATGGCAAAGACTAAACGGGTTTCAGCAAGTATAAATCATGTTGCACTTTTTTTTTTAAAGCATATGAAAAAAACAAGACACTGCTCCATTTCTTTCAGGCGCTATTTCATCAACACTCTTATCCTTTCAGTATGATGTAAAAATAATACCCTCGTTTCCCAAAGGGCATGTAGAGTGCAAAACAAGTGGGCAGGCCAAGTTCCAGACTTGACAGTGAAGCATTGTGCAATCATTTCACTTTATAACTTTTAATTTTTTATAGTCCATTCGTGTCATGTGGTTCAAACCGATGGCCAACTGGAGTTCACGCCTGGGCACCAATACTCCATTTCTAGTTTGTCAACCCTCTCTTTTCCTTTCTTGGTTTCAAGATATATCCATTAAATATTAGATAAAAAAGGTATCTTTAATTATCAATGCATTACATAGCTCAGTTTCCAGCTGATGCAGCGTTATTGGTTTGTATTTATCTGGAGCTTAAATGCCACAGCTTAACGTTTAATCCGTACCCAAACTTTAGATGATACGATTGCTATCTCTGAAAAAGTAATGCTATATTTATTTATTTGTATGAAGAGGCACCCTGTTAAAGGGACAGCCGTGTAGTTTTTGGGCTCTTTCGTTGATGGTTGCTATGTACACGCTATATATGATGCTTTTACTATTGTTTAGGGGTTACTATGGTGTTTACTGAAGCTAATTGCATTTTCTTTTGGCTTAGAATTTCAGAAGATGTGCAGAGGTTTGCTCATAAGTGGGATTATGCAGAGGTTTTATTATTGTTCACCTTTTTCTTCCTGACAAATGCAAATGCAGACCACTGTCTGCTATTGTGCTACTTTACTTTTGAGTGAAAATGTGCATAAAACACAAATAAATAAACCAACAATTTGAACGAACGATTTGAGAGAGGTGATTGAAGATGAGAAAGTATTTTATATGTATGTATTAGGGCTGCACGATATTGAAAAAAACTGACATTGCGGTTTTTTGTTCCCCTGCGATATTGCGGTTTTTTAACATGTTAAGCCCCAAGGTCACGGCGGGTACTTTACTTTTTTTTTCACGACACTGTGTCTCAGGGGATCTTAATATTTAAGAACCTATTAATGTGTTTTACCAGATTAACGGAAATAATCTCAGCTAACTGACGATACAAACCATTTTCACCAAAACAAAACACAAGTCTCATAAGAAGCATCTAAATGACCCCTGAGCGAAAAATGCTAACGGACATTGGCACAGAACTCAAGATAAAAATACCCTTATTACTTATCGCAGCTGCACATACAAGATATCCGATTAAAACTGAGGTTCCACAGATTATTTAGGTATATAGTATCATCACTGAGTGATCCGAACTTGCGACAGGGGAAGGGCGGCTGAATCGGTTAATCCATAGGTTTTTAACGTCTCTGTATAAAAAAAATATTGTAAAAATCGCAGAGCAAAAGTTAGCTGCTAATGGTAGCTACCAGAGTGGCTGCTGCTTCCGGTCTTGGATATTCGGCAGTCTAACACACACACACACATTACCAAATAAGGAGTGAGAGTGACGCGTGGTGGCTACCATTAGCAGCTAATTTTTGTGCTCCGATTTTTACATAAAAATGGAATTATGGATTACAAACAATTGCTTCAAAGCCACAGATACATTATTAACCGATAGATCAACCGATTCAGCAATGTTTTTTCTCGTTTTAATGCCATTGAATACGTCTTTTGATCAGATTGACAGCTACGGTGAGACGATCTCCCGTAAAAGCTCCGTAAAGGTACGTGTTGTGATGTCTGTGTTTGCTTCCCCTGTCGCGAGATCGGATCGCTTAGATACTATACTTAAATAATCTGTGGAGTCTCAGCTTTAATCGGATATATTGTAGGTGCAGTTTCGATAAGTAATAAGGGTATCTTTATTTTGAATTCTGTGCTAAAGTGCGTTAGCATTTAAAAAAAAAAAAGAATAAAACCGCACGTCCCTGCGGTGTGAATATCGCGCATGCGCATATCGCGGTTATCGCCATGACACGGTATATCGTTCAGCCCTAGTATGTATACATGTAAATGTAAGTAGGAATAACTTGCATAATGATTTAAAGGACAATCATTGATCAAGTAAGGGGTGGTACCATGCGTACCATACTGCGAATGGATCCACGTGCACTCCGCTCTGCATCAACCAAACAGCTCGCTGCACCCTCGCTGCGAAGGGGACCCAAGTTCCCATCAGCAAAAACACGTGGGTTTGCTATCCTGGCTCCAAAATGGTGGAATGAGCTCCCCATTGACATCAGGACAGCAGAAAGCTTACACACCTTCCGGCGCAGACTGAAAACTTGTCTCTTTCAACTCCACTTCGAGCAATATAACTATTAACAAAGCACTTATATACTAATAAAGGACTGGCTTACCTAAAGCCAGTTGAGTAGCACTTGAAATGTTTTTGCTCTATGAAACCTGATGTACTTATATGATTCTGTTTGTATTTTGTTGGTCGAACGCACTTATTGTAAGCCATTGTGCTCTCACAATTAATCTGATGTATAGCAGTCGAATAAAAAGGATACAAATAAACGCTGTCGCTTCAAAAGTGGACACCAGAGTCTGTCTTTTCTGTGCCCAACACTTCCTGTGTGTGTGTGTTGCAAGCCACATTAAGAAAAGACGAGCTACTACCCCATTGAAAAAAATAAATAGAAATAAAATAGACCATACTGTATATGTATTACTGATATATAACGCTTATTATTTGGTTTAAACGCAACGTGTGTGCAAATTTAAGCTAGCTACATTTACTCGACTAATGCTCAAATTTCTACACTGTGGTATTACTAAAAAAAGGACGTTTTCTAGCATTGCTTCAGTGTGCTCATTTCTATTTGAGGAATCGTAATAAATAGAATCCAATCTTCCCATAATCAGTCCATATAACCTCATTTAATCTGAGTTGGCCTGCTGAGATAATAAAGTACATGGTGCTGGCTGAGATAGAACAGTATGATTCTCCGGGGGGGGGGGGGGGGGGGGGGGGGGGGGACGACGACAGATGGTTTCCTGGTTGGAGAAGGTCAGCAGAGTACTGTCTTGCATTTCTTTCTTGGCTCTACAATCCTGCAGATCCTCAGGTGGCCGGCGATTTTTGTGTACAACATGCTGTAGTTAGAGCTCGGAGCAAGTAAGGATGACAACTGCTTATGGTTCACACAAGTATTTCTGCAGAGGTGGAGAAGCCACAGACCAATGATAGTGGCCTTGAAAGAAGTCCACCACCTTTGAAGCTGTGCAATAGAGTGATGCAGGGATGACGTATTTACCCGGAAGTAAGCTGCCCATGGGTTCCCTCGACAAAAAAGCAATGGGATTTCTCCATAGGATTTTGGAAAATAGCTCGAAATAAGGTCTGTGGAAAACAAACCTGTTTGATAAATGCACGTTTTGTCCAGCCGGATAATATCCACATGTCTACCCTACTTTTATAATTTTCAAATCATAAATCTAATGGCCAGAAGCAAAATGCTAACGTTATGCTATAAACGAACTACAGCAGAGTACAGCAGTCACGCCAACTTAAGATCCATATTCAAAAATACAGATTCTAAATTGTACAAGTTGAAGCGTTTGTTTTAACAGTTTGCAGGAGGCAGGTACTTGCTTTCAAGCTGAACAGGGGCAAACAAACTTAGCGGGAGTGTTTACGTGTTCGGCGTAATGACGTACAACGTCCTCGACAGGTTCTGTAGTCCTATTCAGTCTCTAAACACGTAAACTCTTCAAAAATCACCAGTGGGGTCACTGCTGATGTATTTAATTTCGTAGAACAAAACGTGATCCGTCTCTTAAATGTGTGTCAACCACAGACCTTATTTCCAGCTATTTTCCGAAATCCTATGGAGAAATCCCATTGACTCTGAGACGAGGGAACCGGAAGGGGTAAAATGCTAACTCACTTCCGGGTTTTAGGACTTGTGACTGCAGCACTATTGATTCTGAAGATGACAGGAGTTCCCTCTCAGCTTGAGTATTGCAGTTTCTTTATTTCACCAAAAGGTTCGCCTCACATCTGTATCATTAGCTAACTTTACCAGACTTGACATACAGTAACATCGGTTTAAGGGAAGGAGAAAGAGTGGTTTGTGTGGCCTTTAAATAAGATGCTTCTAAGACCACAAGAAATATGTGTTTGCTTAGAACTCCAGCAGCGAAAATCTTTTCTTCTCCTTTTTTCTAGCATTATATTCCTCCTCATCAAATGCTTGGTTCAATTGTATAATATCCTCGGGGCAGCACAGATCAAGAGCAAGCTGGCACATTCACAAGCTCATATTGAATGAGTAAAAAGCACATGGCAGGGAGTTAAACAAACAGCGTTGAATAAACAGAAGCCCAAAATCATTTTTGGATGTTTATTCTCTCCTTCACCATGAACATATTTAGTCAGAAGACCATGATAACAAAAAGGTCTACACAATAATCCAAATTATATCCAAATAACAATATGGACGAGTGCATTTTTCATATCATGTCAAGCACAATATTTGTTAATATGTGCTCAAATGATATTTGGTATAAAGCATTGTGGAGCGCCAAAGATATCACGGCAAACAAATCCGACTCTACAGACTTAACAAAACACATTTGTTTGTTACAAATCCTCCTAAAACATCAAACCATAATCATTTAATATATTTGAAATGATGAGAATAATTATCCAAAAGTGATGGATCCTCCAAGTATCGTGAATCATATAGCAATTGCAATATAAGTCTAAATAATTGTTAAATAATTGTACAGGCCTTTAGAAGACAGTTGTGTCCATTGGTTTTACTACTATGTTCACACTGTATTGGAGCTGGATCTCACAGTTATTCTGACTATTGATATATCAATGATATAAAAAGGTCACACTTTTGGGAAATAGTCAAAATAAAAAGTTGTGAAACTTACACGGATGTAATGTTTTTGAACAGCACATGTTTGATGTTTCCCAATAAATGGCTTTAACAAACTGTTATCAGAATGTGTTCTGCCCTACTCAGTGCAGACTGAAGCAACACACAATAATATTCATCTGTTGGTTTTAAAAGACACTATTTTGCAAGCAGATGGCACACACCCCAGCCTGCTGCAGCACTCAATCACCTCATTAGACAAGTGCGCACATCTAATGTGCTTATAATGGAACACATGGCTGACTTGTTGCAAGGATACGTTCTGCTGCGTGTGATTGCTTTTACACCCAGTTTCAACTCACAGGCGAATGTCAATGTTTAATTTTACTCATGCGCATATCATTCAAATATTATTCAATTTAGTGGACCCACGTAAAGCAACAAAGTGCGTGTGGATCTGAGAGCAAGGGTGTGACCGTGAGGATTAAAAATACGGCTGGTAAGTGAATCATTTAATCTGCGGCTTAGAGACAGCTGGTTCTACAGAGAGTTGAGACACTACCCCTGTCTGCTCACTGGAGGAAGAGACAGAGTGAAAGAGAAGGAGGGCCACATTTAAAATGGGTACTTCTCACTCCTAGATCTTGGACACTGAGGGTGTTTCTCAATGTCGAGGACGCTTCCTTGGTAGGACATGTCTTCCGAGTCAGGTCCTTCAGAAGCGAGGCAAGAATCCTTCCTAGCCTCGGAAAAAAAAGAATGGTGGAACAGGATAACAGGTGTGCAGGTGTGCGTCATATGCGAGGCCCCGCCTTAAATGGAGCACGATTTCCGCCAAAGATTTTGGAAATTGGTCCGTGCGCAAAGCATTGTGGGGATTGTAAGACCACGGAGGATACACATGTGCAGCCTCGAAATTTCCCGCAACGAAGGACGCCGGCCTCGGTAGAATTCCAAGGATCCTGGACATTGGAACAGTCCTTCGGCGGGACTCGATGACGTAGAATCCTTGAAATAGTGGCTCTGGAGGAGCCTTCCTCGACATTGAGAAATACCCTGAGTGTCCTAGACATGGCCTGGTTAATGGAGGCTGCCATTTGTTCAATCCCGTTAAATATGGAGCAGTGAAAGAGGGAAGGATGGAGGAGTTGATGGTGAGTCGGTAATAGAGGGACAGGCAGCAGCGAGGGAGGTAACTGACAACACACGCAACGACTGTCGAGATGGGTGACCCCGTAGTTACAGACGTTTAAAGAGACACACACTGTTGCAACTGTGGACATAGACTGAGTGCGGTATATCATTTTACCAATTTTAACAAGTCAAAGAGGTGGCATGTCACTAAAAACGAGAAGCAACGTTCAGTTTGAATGCTTCATATATCTGGAACAAACTCCTAGACAATTGCATGTCTGCAGAATCTCTTTAAATTTAATGCTGGAGACCTTTCTGCGTGGCAGTGCCTTATATTATATATCAAATAATATCATATCTTAAACATCACGGTTTCTTTTATTTTCTTATTCAATTGTATTTTTTTATTAAATGGTGTTCTCTTGGCTCTTCAATGGCTATTTTAATGTATTTAAAATGTAATTTTATATATTTGTTGGCACTATTTCCTAATGCCTTTTAATGTTAGTTTTAAAGCACGTTAAATTCCCTTGTTGTTGAAATGTGCCATATAAAATAATCTATACTGCTTTGCCATTATCAGAACCACTGTAAATGGTAAATAGACTGACTGCAGTTACACACAGTGTTTGTTGGGGGGGGGGGGGGAGGTTGCCATGAAAGCCCACACTTAGGAAGCACTTCTGGGTTCTGCCACCTGCTCAAAGACACTTCGATCAGCCACCGGATCCATAGCCATGTAACCCTGAACAACCCTTTATTGATGTTTCAAATGTCAATGAAACCGGGAAGAAGAACAAGAAAACTGAGGTTGGCTTCCCCCCCCCCCCTCTTCATCGGAGGTTGTTTCAAGTTTGAAAGAAAACATGAGCCTGAAACTCAGGAAAGATTATGGGGGAAGAAAGTGCCAGAATCCAATGAAGAGACAGAGGGTAATAAAAGCTTAACAATGCCACACATTGTGGTGTAAACTCCAAAGATCCAGCTCATGGAACAACATTAAATGTGTTGATTCCAGGTGGAAATGCCTACCAAATGTGTGCTATAAAACAACACTTTTATAAACTGCAATAAAGTCCTTTCCTCTGCAGGAGAGAGTTTAACCATATTTCCATGAGGCAGTGGTTTTAGTTTATTGTAAAAACCTGATGTCTGGACTGTTCCCTGTTTAACCATTAACATCTAATTATACGGGACAGTTTTGTTCCTAAAACCACATTTGCATGAATGCTGAGGATTTCAAAAAGGATGCTGCTGCATGTCCCCGTTTGACCTCCTTGCCATCATTACATCTTAGTTTGTTTAGTAGTAAGCAGCTCTTTTTAGGAAGGGTATTTAAAAGAAAAGTGTGGTTAACATACAGTTCATATAACGTTGTGTATTGTTATGTAACATTTGGTTAAAATTACAAATCAACAAAAGCATAATTTGGCTGTTATTTAAAGGTTTCCAAAAATTGTTCTTGATGGATTGCACATCACCGACACTTCACAGGTGTTGGTTTCTCCCCCAGCTGTCACTTTTGAGGAACATTAGACAAAATGATCCTCCAAATGGCATATTTTATGTGAGCTCCGGAGGGGATTCACACAGAGTGCACGCAGTAAAAATAAGTCAGCCTAGGTTGAAAGATAAACAAACCGATGGCGTTTGGAGCCAATTAGGACATGCTCCCGTAAGTGAAGTTTATTTTAACAGGCAGAAGAGTCAGTGGCTCCACTCGGGGGAAAAAGCCCCCAAACCTTCTTTGATGTTCCCCCCTCTCCGTGGGCGGTAATGTGGCGTGGCACCCGGCCAAAGCCCACAAACACAAGGATTGAATAACGTCTGCCCAGTGTCCCCACTTTGACTTTTTCTCCCATATGCCACAATAAAGAGGATATACGCAAAGTCACACACATGCATACTAATACAAGTTGACACGCACGTGCTTGGTTGTGTGACCGATCTGCTCAACTGTCACACAAGCAATTCTCAGCCAAGAATAACTTCTTATATAAGAATAATAAGAGGCCGCTCTTCGCAAGTTTTGTGTGAAACAAATCCGGTGAACGAAGACGGATGCGTTTCTTTTCTACTTTTATTTATAGGTTTATTGGCTCGTATTGCATTTCTGTGATGTTATGAAAGATGGTATCTCTGTCGGCCCCCCGAGTTCAAACAAGCTGCAAGAATATAGACGAGTGTATTTATGGAGCTTGTATGTAATTCATAGGCCCAAGGCTATGTAGTCGGAACATGACAACACACACTGAGAACTGGCGGCAACTGTTCTTAAACACAAAGATGCACACTATACACAACTCTTCCCATGCTGGAATTTCCATCCAGTTTAAATACGAACCAGGAAGTACTGTTTGTTTTATCAGCTGCCAAGATACCAAACTGTGGTTTGTTCTAGCTATAGTTTATGCATGGTAGATTGTGTAATGCATCAAAAACACAAAACTACATAATTACCCTTGTGTTTCTATCCACTGGATCAAAAAACATAATGACACATATCCATGATTTCAGAGTTACATAAAACAAACATCTTTGTTTTTCTCTACAGTAAAGTTGATGACATAACTTCAATGCAAGAAAACAATGTAATGGAGTTCAGAATAATTGGAATTCATTTTTTAAAATCAGTGTTTCTTACCATCGTTAAACTTAGAAAGTCAAGTCAGAGCATCACTTCCCATTCAAACAATTGGCCGGGCTCTGCATAATGCCAGACCTTTAGGGTGAAAGCAGGATTATCTTCAGGTAGATAATGGCAGCTACAATTTGCTGATCCATCCCAAAGGTGGCCTGGTAAACATTAGAACTATCACACTGCTACTCAGTATTTGAGTACTGAAGTGAAACACCTAGAATGTGCATGTGTTTGCGAAATTACATTGCATTTAGCTGACGCTTTTATCCAAAGCGACTTACAATAAGTACATTCGACCAGGAAGACACAACCTTGAAGAAAACAGAATCATATAAGTACATCAGGTTTCATAGAGCCAAACATTTCAAGTGCTACTCAACTGGCTTTAGGTAAGCCAGTCCTTTATTAGTATAAAAGTGCTTCATTAATCGTTCTAACGCTCAAAGTGGAGTCGAAAGAGATGAGTTTTCAGTTTGCGCCGGAAGATGTGCAAGCTATCTGCTGTCCTGATGTCAATGGGGAGCTCATTCCACCATCTTGGAGCCAGGACAGCAAACCCACGTGTTTTCGCCGATGGGAACTTGGGTCCCCCTCGCAGCGAGGGCGCAACGAGTCGTTTGGCTGATGCAGAGCGTAGTGCACGCGCTGGGGTGTACGGTTTAACCATGTCCTGGATGTAGGAAGGGCCAGATCCATTCGCAGCATGGTAAGCAAGTACCAGTGTCTTGAAGTGGATTCTAGCAGTTACCGGAAGCCAGTGAAGGGAGCGGAGGAGTGGAGTGGTGTGGGAGAATTTAGGAAGGTTGAAGACCAGACGAGCCGCTGCATTCTGGTAGAGCTGCAGAGGTCGGATGGCACATGCAGGTAGACCAGCCAGGAGGGAGTTGCAGTAGTCTAGGCGTGAGATGACGAGAGCCTGGACCAGAACCTGAGTCGCTTTCTGAGTCAGCTGGGGACGTATCTTCCTGATGTTGTAAAGCGTGTATCTGCAGCAACGGGTTGTAGCAGCGATGTTTGCAGTGAAGGACAGGTTGTTATCTAGGGTCACACCCAGATTCCTTGCAGTCTGAGTCGGGGAAACAACTGAGGTGCCGATGTTGATTGTTAGGTCAAGAGTGGGACAATCTTTTCCCGGGAGGAAGAGCAGCTCAGTCTTGTCAAGGTTGAGCTTGAGGTGGTGAGCAGACATCCACTGAGAGATGTCAGCTAGACAAGCAGAGATGCGTGCAACGACCTGGGTCTCTGAGCGGGGAAAGGACAGAATTAATTGGGTGTCATCAGCGTAGCAGTGGTAAGAAAAACCATGCGGGCTAATGACTGATCCGAGCGAGTTTGTGTACAGGGAGAAGAGGAGGGGACCAAGAACAGAGCCCTGAGGGACCCCCGTAGTTAATTGACAAGGGTCGGACTCAGACCCTCTCCAAGTCACCCTGTAGGTACGGTCTTTGAGGTATGAGGTGAGGAGGGAAAGTGCAGAGCCTGAAACTCCAAGTTTTTGGAGCGTGCGAAGGAGGATCTGATGATTCACCGTGTCGAATGCAGCAGACAGGTCCAACAGGATGATGACAGAGGAGAGGGATGCAGTTTTGGCAGTGTGCAGTTCCTCCGTGACAGCAATGAGAGCAGTTTCTGTGAAGTGACCTGCCTTGAAACCAGACTGGTGCGGATCCAGAAGGTTGTTCTGATTGAGATAACAGGAGAGTTGTTTAAAGACAGCGCGTTCAAGTGATTTAGACAGGAACGGGAGGAGAGAGACAGGCCTGTAGTTTATAACATCAGACGGGTTGAGAGTGGGTTTCTTTAGGAGAGGGTTTACTCTTGCCTCCTTGAGACTGTTTGAAAAGTGACCAGAAGTTAGAGAAGTGTTGATGAAATGGGTGAGAAACGGTAGAATATCAGGAGCGATAGTCTGAAGGAGGTTTGAAGGGATAGGGTCCAGAGGACAGGTGGTAGGGCGGGCAGAGGTAATGAGGGTAAGAACCTCACTTGGAGAGAGAGGGGAAAAGGAGGTTAGTGTGTTGGTGGAAGGAGGGTCTGGTGACCCAGCGGTGAGTAAAGGTGAGTCAGAAAAAGAAGAGCGAATATCATCAACCTTTTTTTCAAAGTGGGTAACAAAGTCGCTTGACAGAAGTGAGGAGGGGGGAGGAGCTTTTGGAGGGTCCAAGAGGGTGGAGAAGATGGAAAATAGTTTTTTAGGATTGGAATAGGAAGATTGGATTTTATCTTGAAAGAAAGTGCTTTTTGCCTGAGAGATCGAAGCAGAGAAAGAGGAGAGGAGAGCCTGATAGGTTAGGAGGTCGTCACGGTGTTTGGATTTCCACCATTTCTGCTCTGCTGCCCTAAGGACGGTTCTATTAGCACGCAGTGCATCATTTAGCCAGGGAGCAGGAGGGGACTGACGAGCCTGCCGAGATGTGAGAGGACAGAGCGAGTCCAGAGTGGATGAGAGAGTAGAGAGGATAGTTTCTGCAGCAGAGTTTGGAGGCAGGAGATGGAACGAATCAGAGGAAGGGAGGGCTGAGAGCACCGACGAGGCAAAGCTAGAGGGGGAGAGGGAGCGAAGGTTACGGCGGACAAGTGCAGGATGAGAAGAGATTAGTTTGTTATGTTTGGAAAGGGATAGAGAGAATGAAATGAAGAAGTGATCGGATGTGTGGAGTGGGTTTACAGAGAGGTTAGAAGTAGCGCATTTCCTTGAGAATATGAGATCAAGGACATTGCCAGCTTTATGAGTCGGTGGGGACGGAGACAGTGAGAAAGCAAAGGCGGTTAACAGAGATGTTAGTTCGTCTATCTTCCCCGTCTGGAGGTTGGAGTCCGAGAAGTACAGCGGGAGGGCCAGTTTCAGGGATGAGTGAGAGGAGATCTAATTCCTGGACGGTAGAGAACAACAATGGTTAATTGTATAGGATGGGTTACTGTGACGGCATGGAATTCAAAGGTGGAAGGAGTGAAGTTAGGTAGCTTGAAGAGGGAAAAGCTCCATTTGGGAGAGAGCAGGAGACCAGTGCCACCTCCTCTGCCAGTGGGTCTGGGTGTATGGGAGAAGGAATATGCAGTGGAGAGAGCTGCTGGGGTGGATGTGTTGGATGGAGTAATCCAGGTCTCAGTGAGAGCAAGGAAATCCTGAGACTGCAGGGAGGCGTAGCCAGAGATGAAGTCAGCCTTAGGAACAGCTGACTGGCAGTTCCACAGGCCACCAGAAACTAGATGTTGGATCTCAGTGGAGCACGTGGGATAGACGAGAGCAGGCCGGTTATATCGATTAGGAGATACACGGGGCCAGTGATAATTGCGAGAAGACACATGAACAGGAATAGAGAAAATACACATGATTATAGCATGCGGGGCTAGAAAACTAAAGAAAAGAGAAATAAGACACCAGCTCGATCAGAGTAGGATTTGCCTCCTCTTTGCCTCCCTCGTGACTCCCGCAGGACTCCAATGTCTTTGTCAGTCTTACTCCCGCAGGACTCCAATGTCTTTGTAAGTCTTACTGCCGCAGGACTCCAATGTCTTTGTCAGTCTTCGGCTGTCTGACGCTGAAGCTGACGCTCCAGGAAAGAGCTACCCGAAATGGACGCCTGATTGCTCAGTTCTCACAGCTGTAGGGCCACTGCCCTCTAATTAGTTAACTATCTACAGCTGATGGGCGACAATAGACTGGCCGTGCCTATATTAATGCAGGCTTGAGTGCTGAGACCTGTAAAGCAGGTTTCGCCTGAGCAGATCTGAGATTTAAAATCTCTCAAACGTGATTTAGCCGTTTACGCTACAATAACAATTTATACAGAGTCGAATAAATGAATTGAACTGGCAAAAGCTGAAGCAGATTTTTTGCTTACAGCTGCATGATTTTGATGTGTTTTGCCTGAACTCTTTCAGGCTGCATAGAGAAACACTGCCACTCTGAATGCTGCCTTTTTGTATGTGTGTATGCCTTCTGTCTATGCGATACCTCATGCATGCTAGTGTGTCTGACAACAAAACAAAAACACATCCTCACCTGTCAAACAAACTTTTCATTCCTTCAAAGCTTCAAACTATAGTTTTCACACATAAACCGTATCACAGTCCAGCAAGAAAAAACTATGCAGTGGGGTGGCTTTCAACAACCTGGAGAAGGGAATCAAAGAAGAGCTGAGAAAAACACACCGCTCGGTGACGGGCAGTTATTGTGACACAGGCTTTATCTAAAAGTACCAGAAGAAAAGAAGAGGTAGGATGTTGGGGTGTTTGTTTGTTTGTGTGTAAGCTGCAGAAAGACACTAGATTCATTCGAAAGTGAAGCTGGACCTATAGCGGAGAAATGTCCGCCGCACTGTGGATCAGCTGTTTCCCCCACAGCCAGACTCGCAGTAGTGAGTCCGGAACGCAACAAAGTTAAACTTCAAGGCTGAAGAATGGAAAGTTAAATTGGACAAAATGAGGTGCAGAGGGACTTTTGCTTGCTTTGCCATCTGACACGGCTGTAGCCTGAAAATGGGGTCAGAGGTCAAACTCCAGCAGTACTTGTTGCCACGGAGTGAAATGGGGTGCTGTGACATGACCACGCCTCCACACTGACAGACAGCTTCTCTGTGTGTTTATGCACCGACAAGTGAATACATCTATTTACCTCATGGCCTATCAGTTACACTTCTATGTCTTCATTCCTGGTGCATCTCATTTCTCCATGCTGGATGCCCGTGGGGAAAGATGTGTGTGTGTTTTAAACTCACCCCCTGTGGATAAATCTGCGATGCTATATGGTAATAAGATACAAGTAGTAATAGGGGGCATGGTCCAGCTGCATAGCAAAGTATGAAACCCAGAAGAGTTCTAGTCAGTAGTAGAAGATAAATCAAGGTGGAGCTCAGGTTACACGCATGACAGTTTGCTGGTGAGCGGAACAAATATTCTAGTTCAATAACTGCTTGTTACGACGTCTGTAGAGGGTGAACCGGCACCTAAAAAGGCACAGCTGAAATAACACATTTACATGTAGGTATGTGCATAGAGGATGGGGAAACAAAACTAACAGGACATGGTACATCAAATATAAAACTATATGCAGCACCTGTCCATTTAAATGCAAATTTAGTGTTTTTTACTCAGCTAATGTTTTTGAAATGTATTTGATATTAAAACCAATGACAGTAACTCAACCATTCTGCAAAGCCTAATAGTAAAAAAAACATAATAAGGGCTGAAGAACTATTCAGAATAAAAAAACACAATATTTGAAATGCAAAGTTTGTCAAAGATCTTATGGATTACTGCTGAGATGTCCTATCCAACAAATCATTCTACAGACTGAAGACATTTTCCTCGCTTGGTACAAATTACACAATGATCATATACATATATTATTAAATGAAAACTATAGTAATGATGCAAAAATGGTCATTCCCATTAGAATTGTTACTAACTTTATTATTGTAATTAGATATGTCTTGTCATCTCTAGTAAAAACAACAAACGAGAATTTCAAAATATGATATATTATGTTACTTGCAAAACTTGGCACTTATACAAGCGATTGTATTGGAGAAAAATCCCTGCTTTTTCTTTGTAAAAGGCTGCCAAGCTATAACATGAATACATATATAATATACTAGATCAACCAAAACAGAGAAGACAAACAACACAAATTCAACATGAAACCTACATAACAATCAACCTGCCGATCAACAACCACAATACATGCATGAGTAATGGTTTGAGAGAAATACCATTACAGATCCGTTTCCTATCATCAGATAAAGGAGAGAGAAAGCCCTACAGTCATGGAATATAATGAAAATGTTTTTTATCACACTGACAAAATCTGATAAGAGCGGTAGATAGGAGTGTGGAGAAACCTAGAAGTCTAACGGAGTTTGCGAAGCCACAGGGTTTTAGTTTACCTCTGCAGTACTTCCAACAATACAGCAGCTTTACGCCAGAACAGTTAGGAAGAGTAGCTGGTTCCGCAGTGATGTAAAAAAAGCATCTTTATTCAAATGTTATATGCATTCAAACAACCCCATTTTGATGCGGACAATAGCTTCAAGCATACACAAGAATACAAGGAACACAATGCAGTCTCTATTGGTCGATGAAAAATGTAGTTAATTAAATACATTTTTAAATTCCAGTGTCTCCGATGAAAGCATTTGCAGCCTTTCTTTATCTTGAAGCATTCAAAACTGAATCCCTTCATTCAGACAAAAAAAGTAAATATTGTGGACTTAACAAAGAATGAATCAATAAATTGGATGAAAACAATATTTCCAAAACAAAACAAACATTATAATGCAGCATTAGTTGTCTGAAATATTAAAGTTTGAAGCTTCAAGTTTGTGTCACGTGTAGAGATGGCAAATCTCTGAGGGTCTACTGAGTCAGTCATTGAAGAGATCCGGATCAATACAAGTCATTTGAGTCATATGAGTCAGCATCACCAAGAGCGTAGAAATCCTACCGGTGAAACCGAAGACTTGTTGCATTTCACGAGCATATTAAACTGACGTTATATTAACCTCCGCTACACAGTGTCTTTTGCTTTAATAAAAAATGTTGATCACGAAAAAAAAGGGTCATTTTGCGATTTTGCGAATCTCAGTCTGCTGTTGACTGGTGCATGACGACGAGTCTGCTGGATCTCCGGATCTGCTGCTATACGGTTACGGCTCTGCACGAGTTTGCTGTGTTTTGCACAGTGAGTCAGGATTTGCGAATCTGAGTCTGTGAAGTTCCGCTGACTAACTCATAGGCTACTGGTCTCTCTCGATCATTGACCTGGATTCACGGATCCCGCGATTTTGATTAAGTCCATTATGTTTCCGGCTCTAAATGAAGTTTCAGTGCAGACTTCTAACAAAATTGTCATGTTGTGCAACAGTCTCCTGCGTGTAATAGCTGCATTTCCAATACGGATCTTACTTGGCAAAATGTTTATTTTGAACATAGCACACAAAAAGAAACAAACAATGACAAATGATAGAAAATTGCAAAACAGTTAGAATATATAAAATGTCTTAATTATACAATTATTAAAACACAATTGTGCAAAATGTGCTTATACAGGAACATATTAAAATAACTATATACATAGAATGCAAAACATTTATTTTTTTAAATGCACACAAAAAAAATCAAGCATATCTTCACCCAGTATCTCCACCCATGATAAAATAACTATGAAAAATAAGAAATTAATTAAAATGAACATATATTTGGGTCATGAAAACAGTGTGTATGTAGATCTAATCATATGCCCGCCCCCTCCTATTTTCTCATGGACTGCGTAATCATTGCAATACTGGTGTTTGTATGTGTTAAATATGTGTAAAGTCGTGTCTTATGCTTTGATAAAACATGTTGATCACAAAAAAAGGGCGATTTTGCGAATCTCAGTCTGCTGTTGACTACTGCATGACGACAAGTCTGCTGGATCTCTGGATCTGCTGCTATACGGTTACGGCTCTGAGTCCGCACGAGTCTGCTGTGTTTTGCACAGTCAGTCAGGATTTGCAAATCTCTGAGTCTGCTGTTGACTCGTGCATAATATAGCCGCGGGAGCCGGAGGAGGGGCTGCAACATGTTACTGTTAATCTCTCTCCACTTTTGGCCACACCCCCTAAGTAAAATGTCTTCCCTAGTAGGTGGCGGTATGCACCTTTTAAGTTGTTTGCAATCCGCCAAAAGCAAGAGAAGAAGAAGAAAATGTCTTCCCGGCCGCGGCTATGCTCGTGCACATGACGAGTATGGATCTCTGGATCTGCTATGCACGGTTAGGGTCCTATGAGTCCCCACGAGTCTGCAGGAAGTTTCACTGATCCGCGTCCCCTCCCCTGAGCCAAACGATAACTTCTGGAAGCTATCCTACTTGCTAAAGGGTAGGCAGATGGACTGGGCTGCGTTGTAATGTTATTTTACATGTTATAAGGAGAGTAGCGAGTGACGCAATTTATAGTTTTAATTTGTACGTCACACCAGGTGTAGGACTCAAAGGACTCGGGTTAATGGAGAGGGGAGACTCGTCACGACCAGCTCATTTCTAGGATCCGGGTTAATGATCCGGATGAATCAGGACTCGCCCATCTCTAGTGAACTTGAATTTTGAATTGAGGCATCCCATAAATTATAGATACCGTCTCTTTACGTATTAGTGATGGGAATTCGCTCTTTTTAGTGAGCCGGATAATTTGGCTCGGCTCACTAAGAAGAGCCGGTCGGCTGTTAAACGGCTCTTCATTTTACCACAGTTTACCACGGAGCCTCAGTTTCGCCGCTGTGAGGCTCCGGCGCTCGTAGTTCACGCACGTGCTCCACTAGCACCCCCGGTCAAGGCTCTCCGGCAGTACACTTTCCGTCACAGGAACACGCTTTGCTGGTGGCGAAAATAATCCCACCAGACTCCTTTGCCCCTCCAACAGAGGGATGTCCTTGTCCTTTTTCCTTTTCGTCATTTCAAGCGATAAAAACTCGATCTTCTCTCGAATTATTAATTGTTTTGGAAGTCAAATGACGGCAAGACGCCCCCCTGGCGGAAACGCTGCTGCCTGATCCTGCATTCAGAGCAAAAACCTTCAAAACAAATCATTGTAATCTCTCAGGATACAACACTCCGCTACGGAAAAGCTTACATCTCATCAATTGTGCAGACACTCTGCTCTGCACTCCCTCTGAACACAGAGCTCCACAGGCCACGTTGAGTGTAGCAACAACTCTATGACCGAAATAATGAACGTGGGTGTCGAGGCAACCGTGGAATACAGACCGTCAGATCCGAAGGTCAGGTTTGCATCTACAAGTTCTAATAAATGTCAGCATCACAAATTCCATCAATACGCCGCAATAGCCTGGCTCAAATGCTCAGATTTCTGTCTCTGCATATTATGTTAATCTCTTCTATCTAAGATTAGATAACAATTCACTGTGCTGCAATTGGATGCAAAAGCCAACTCATCCGGTTTGTGGGTAAGGTGGGGAAGTTAGTATATTCTTCAACAGTGTGAATATTCAGACTAAAGTGAGCTTTGACACTTGCTTCGGGGGTCTCTAGCTTCAGGTGGTAATGTGTTATTGTGAATATTAGTTGTATTGCTGGATTATTTGACAGTTCCATGACCCAGTTTGCTTACCACATGGCTCTTATCCAGCTCGTGTTTCCAGTCAATTTGTAAAATCCAAAAAGTGTCCATTTGGATAGCTGGAAAATCCAAAATGACAGCTCAGACTCAGCATGTATGTCAGTATGAGAAACATGTAATCAGTATGAGAAACCAGAGCAGTGTAAATAGTCTCTGAATGTGTTCTGTCAGACTATATAAAAAGAATACAAAATAAATAACAATGAAGTGTTGATTTATATGGATAGTTTATTGTATTATAAGCTGAATGGTACCATATTCACAAAGCTGATGTTTTTGTCAGTAAGAGTAACGTCTTCGGAAGCACCACTGAACACTTATCAGGATACGCTAATTAAACCAAACAAGATCAATGGCTGTCCCTAATTAAAATGACATTCATTACATTATATCAGTTCAACGTGACTTCCTCAAAGTGTATTCAAATAAAAGGGACAGACTGAAGAGTGTGCTCCGCTGGTTGCTAAGCAGCTTCCATTTTTTGAATACAAATGGAGTTTGTCTGCACCAATCAATCATAAAAGAATCACATTGAAATAGCTATTACTTTTCCTAGAAATATGACTTTTAGAGTATTATGTCATACATGTTCCTTGTTTTAGTTTAGACTTAATTCTGAACTAGCTGTAGTTTTCTAAAAACCTTTATAGGGAAATTACAGTATTTAAAACAATATGTTTAACTTGTTTTTGAATGCTTTAATTCATTTATTGGGACATAAAATAGATTTACATAATTATAACATAGGGTCAGAGTTATACACAATATATTTTAATGTTAAAAGTATTACCACAATCCAAAAACTTGAATGGGGTCTACATTTTAGGGTAAACTAAGACGCTGCTCAACCAAGTTTATTCAAATTCTTCGAGCATTTCCAGCACTCTGACATCTCTTCCTGTTCAACCATTTAATTCCAGAGTTTGAGGCAATGTAATGACAATTGATCAAGGCCAAATGGGAATGTTTTTTGCTTAAGCTATGACTTTCCTTGCTACCACCTCCAAATATCTTCTGCTCTTCAACCATGATCTTAAACCTTGATGTTATTTCTATTTTATTCATGTTCGAGTTTACAGTTTACAGTAATTAGAAAAACAGTCTGATCATGAAATAACTTGTTATTTTGCATAGGATATGTAATTAGTTTAATTGTCACTTAGATGAGATGTACATTGTGAAATAACTCTTTTTTGTTTGTCTCCCATGGGCTTGAGAGAGAAAAAAACCCTGCAAATCCCTAATTAGGCAATGAATAATTGCGGAGTTAATGGCCACCTCAAGATACAATCTTGGATGGAACAGTCACTCTCCAAATTAATGGAGCTGTGTATTGTGCGGCGAGACAATGTGTTTCGTTCTCCGTAGCAAAGTCAGATTTGTATGCCTTAATGCTTATTGCATCCAAGCTTTTATCATAAGTCTAATAACACAGTACTCTCAGACATTGGCCTAACACGCAGCACTTCCTTAAGGCAATTTGTCTCTTTGTTCAGTTTACTTAAATATATAGACAAATGTGCATTTCATATTAGAATCCAAAGCAAGTGCTCGCTCGGAAAGTGTTTAATTCCCCCCTCGTTTTTGTGCACAAATTGTGTCCTATTTGATGTAAAACATAATACAAAATAACTCTTTTTCCAGTGTCAGCATCAAAATCCTTATGCATCTTTATGTATTTATTACAGTTCTGCCAGTTTCAAAAAGCTAACTTCAGAGGAGCTTTATTGTTGCTTGATGGTTTCCTCGAGCTCAGTTGGCAGCTCTCTGGATTTAATTGTTTTGCTTTAACATGCTCGAAGAAACCACGATAATTACAAGATCGGTTCAGTCCTTTGAATAGCTTCGGAAACCAGACATGTATCGGTTAAAATTGGACCGCCACATGGAGTTGATTTGGGGTTTGCTACATGGGGAGTCTGAGAGA
This sequence comes from Gymnodraco acuticeps, assembly GCF_902827175.1. Classification (NCBI taxonomy): domain Eukaryota; kingdom Metazoa; phylum Chordata; class Actinopteri; order Perciformes; family Bathydraconidae; genus Gymnodraco; species Gymnodraco acuticeps. Next base: position 322,758 of record NW_022990646.1, on the reverse strand, counting down.
AAGCCAGCTTGGTTCCAACCCACAGTTACAGTAAGTCATGAAACCAGTCAAAGAGAGGAAATCATATACATCTGAGGGGGAAAAAAGGTATCAATGGGTTTTTTTTCCATTTGATTTAACAGAAAATAAGATTTGTTGCAAACACACGCAACGTAATGCAGTAAAAAAACGATATCACAGTTGGAATACTTTACGTCACCACCGCTAAGCTAAAGGCGGTCTTGTGTTGGCCAATATTGTCAATAATATGTAATGGTTTTATTTAGTCATGTATTACTAACCGCCATTTTTCAGACACGTAAAAGCTTCAGACATTCAGGAGTGATAACCGACATATTTTTCGTTGTAGAGCAGAACCTGAAAATCTCGTAGGCTTGTGTTAACTACAGACCTAATTGCAAGCATTCAAGAAAACATCGACTTTGAGTGAAGGGAACCTGGAAGTCATAAAATGCTAAGTCATTTCTGGGAATAGAACTAATTCCTGCGCCACTCTATACTTTGTGTGCATTTTTCTTATTGTTTTGCACACAAACACACATTATTGTTGTAAGGTTTATAAAGCCATTAATCTCACTCATTGTGAAACTGGGCGCATGCCTGATTTGCACTCCAAGAGTTGGCCATAGATGGATGTACAAGTCTTCAAATTGACTGTTTGCATATACAAAGCCTCTAAGTGCTCCTCCATCTTCAATGAAGCACAGTTCCACAGAATAGCATTAGCCAAGTCCTCAATCTGCGCCAGAGCAGCACTCCCTCTGTATGGCGGTGGATAGATGGAACACCCATAATGCCCTATTTTCATTGCAGCCCTAGACCTGACCTTAATATGTTCTCTTCGTGTGGTATGTTGGTGAGCAGAGCACACAGGTTCATTGGAATGAAGCAGCGCAAAGAGTTATTTCTGTAGAAATTGGGTCTCAGATGTTGCAGGGATGCGACGGCTTTCTATATCTGTTGCAAATTAGGTAATTGTGTCAACAAGAGCAAATGATATACATGCAGAAATACCCAAATAATGCATTGTAAGAAGGGATGCTCCGATCGATCGGCCGCCGATCACCTGAATCTCCCGCCCGGGACACACAAGCAGCGGTTTGAATGGCTAGAGCTTGTACTGGCATATGATTCGAACATTGCTCAACTTTTGCAGCGCGAGCAAAGCTACGCTTCGCTCCCACAATGCAGTTCGGCGAAGCGTGACGTCACTCCATTCAAAGTGAATGGGCTGAAGCGTTGAAGCTTTAACGCACGCCGCTGTGTGGACGGGCCGTAAGAGTTCGACCTAACACACTTAGCTATTTTATCTACCTCTGGAACAAGCTAAACTAGTTATAAATATACTTATTCTTCACTGTCGGGTCACTCATTACTGGATCAGTGAGCTGCATGAGACGGATAGGGACAGGCTGTCAGGAGAGAGAGAGAGGGGGAGAGGAAAAGAGAGTTAATGTAAACTTGAATAATGTACTTCATTTGAATGTAATAATTATGTTGGTTGTTGTTTGTGGAAGCTCATCATGTATTGAAAAATGTATCTGAACTTTTCGATCCGTTACGATTATAAACTGAAGCAATATAAAAATGAGCCCCATCAACTGAGTTTTAAACATCACTTTAAATGGAAGATCCCCATAGCCCCCACCCACCCTATGATCGGCCCCAAAATTCCCGATCGGAGCATCCCTAACAGTAAGAAATACCAAAATAATGCATAGTAAGTGCAAGTGTATTCAATCCATTCTCATTAAACAACTTCCAAAAAGTAGATGCATTTGAATACAAAAATTAAGACTTTTAAATGGGGTTAATGCAATAATGTTTGTTCATCATATGCATTTACGTCTAAGTTGAACCATTTTACAACCTTCTTCTTCAGTTCATTAAATCCCTGCAGCCTTCTGAAGCCAGCGTGACAGACGTGGTGAATCTGCAACCTCTAAATGTGCCGCAGTGCCATTATGCATGACTGTTTACTTTGATTAAATCGCATGCAGAAAACAACAGGCTGCTACTAAATAACCACACATGTCTGATTGAACTCTGTGCTCTGCCCGTTTATGCCGCAGACAGTCAATGGATCAATGTTGCGCTTTGATTTTTCCCCTCTAATAGTGGTCTTACAGTTTCTTTATGAATTGCCCGTTGTTTGCTTGCATTATCGAAATAGGTCCAGCATGTCATGAATTCATTAATCCATTACACAATTGTAAACTATCAGTAGATAATTCTGTATCTCGTTCAACATCATCAATAATGAAAAGGAAAATGATTTGGTCTCTGGCGGACTCAAATTAGAGTCACAAAAACAATAAAATAAGTAGTATACACAAGGACCTGATAACAAAAAGCTATTTTTAAAAGCAAGACTTTAGGTACATGTTTTGTTTGTGTACTCGTCCTTCATACATCTGACCTTTGTTGTTGACTTCTGATGTTTTTCAGGTCTCAAACTGTTTTACGTCAATTTAAAGTTGAGAGTATTTGTCCATAAGTCTTACAGGTCAATTACAAACCTATTTTATTCTATTTATTTCAGAAACACTTTTTGTTATATTCAATGGAATGCTCTTAACATCCCGATAGCAATGAATATATTAAATGCTTTGACAATAAATACATTAAAAAAAATGTCATCTGTGGAAGCTGTGGCACTGTAAAAAGCACGACCAATCATTTTAGCCGGCCCGGCTAAAGTAACTGGATGGCCTACCTGCCTGTCAGCCTTCCATCCGTGCACAAACTTATCTCGTGCCCTCATTGGTCATGTGCGCGTTCGTGTGTGTTGGAGGAGGGGCTCTGTAAGGAAGTGGCAGATTTTTTCCGGTTGTGTATTTTCAAATTCTAGCGCACTCGAGCTGGTTTCTCCAAAATTACCTACCCCACCTTTAACAGGACAAAGATTGTAAATCTGATTCCATGCTGTTTATCTGTAAACTGATGTGTTGTCATTAGTCTAGGCATCAAGCTGATCCTAGCAGCTGCCACACGTCAGTCCACAAGGTGCCAGTGCTCCTGAGACCCTTATTGAAGTCTGAGGAAATCATAAACTCCTCAGTATTGCTGAGAAACGCTCATGTCTCTGGAGAACTTTTAACAAGGCTGTGGTGACATGTTGGATTTGGAACACAGTGAAGGACCGAGAAGCGGAGAATGCGATGTACAGTATATTACATGCTCAACATTCGCTCACTGTCAATCTTTGCAGTGAAATGTACTCTCTTCAACTAAAGAGTCCTCTCCCACATGGCATTGTTCCTGAAATAATCTCCTCGTCCTGAATCTCAGTCCCAAGATGCATTTCTGCAGACAGAAGGTCACACAGCTTGATGGAAGTGGGACAGCGGTGCTAAAAGTGTCCTTATGATTCAGGCTGAGGAGTGTACTTAGTAGCAGATTTGCTTTATAAACAGATGTGGTTTAACATTACACTATATCCTCACCCACTTAGCAATTGGCAAAATCAACAACAACTTCTTCGGCTTCCTTTTTTCTTCCTCATATTTCAGCACCAAAATCCCCCCAATGTACTTTCCCATTACTGTATTTCCTTCTTTTTTTGTGTCTTCTCTCTATCCATGGGCCTCTGGGTGTAATCAGAAGAACCATGATGTGCTGGTAGAAAAAGAAATACCTCCTACGTGAAGTGCAGGAGAAAACTGGAAGGAAAGAGTCTGAGGGAGTAAAGGGACCGGATATAATGCTGGAGAAAAGTACACAAATTTCAGGCAAACACGATACTAATGAGGGTAGTGGTACTGTCGGCGGGCCAAAGAAATGGGGCTTGGAAATGGAATGATATACTTATTATACCCTTCAGAAGAAAACTGAATTATTAAAAATGAAAATGTTCCACACTAAATATTCCTGAGCCATTGTCGGGTGGAGGATTAATGGTACTTGAAGGGTTGGAATACAAACAGCAGAGCGTGAGAGGATATTTTCTCATGAGCCTCTTTGAAGCTTGGATTTTATTTTGGTGCAGAATGCTCTTTGAGTCATTGTCTTAAGAAAACCAATGACCTAATTACAAAACACCATTAGAGGGATTAGTTTATAGGCCTTTCCAGCAACCTTGCAATTGCTAACAATGCAAAATAACCCAAAAGGATGGGAGATTAAGTCTGAATTATGTCAGTGAAGTCGCTACAAATTGAGCAATTTGGGTTGTAATGATCCCAAAACGGTACCCTGTGGATAGAATCAATATAAACCAAAAAAGATTTTGTTCCATACCAGACTTTTCAAAACCCCATCTAATTCTGTTCCGCAAAAACGATTTGGTGTTTTCGGTTGCTTTTATTTCCAATCTTCTTTTTAAGAACTATAGGTTACTTACGTAACCCCAGTTCTCAGAGTAACATGAAGTGAGATGTCTCACTATGGGATGCGCCTCATCGCGGAGCAAACAGAAGCATCAATCTCATTACGCCAATCCTGATTGGCTGGAGATCTTGACGTCAGCGTCAGGGAAATCACCCCCTATAAGTAGCTTGCGCCACAACGCATGCGCCATTCAAAATAAGCACCTCTTCTCGCTTCACCATAGCAAGGAGGGCCGTCTGGTGAGACATCTCACTTCATGTTACTCTGAGAACTGGGGTTACGTAAGTAACCTATAGTTCTCATTCATAACACTCCGTTCGATGTCTCACTATGGGAAATTGTAGCTCCCGTATTGCCAGACGAGCTTATCTCGAAAATCACCAAACCAACCAGAACTTAACAGGTAGAGCTCTGACTCAACCAGGTGCCCAGCACTGCTTGAGTCACACTGGGAGCAGAACGTCCAGCCTGTTAGGAGGCAGACAAAAGTGAGCGGCGAGGACCAGCTCGCCGCTGCACCAATGTCTTTGATGGGAGACATCCTGGACAGAGTCCAGAATGCAGCCAGACTGAGTCGAAAGAGCTCGCGGACCCGAGGGTGCCTGCGAACTCTGACTCGTATGAGCCCCAAAGCAATTGCTTCCACAGACCAGTGGGAGAGCCGTTGCTTAGTAACAGGCTTGCCCTTATAAAGGTTAGCCCAGGACACAAGGGGTTGGTCATTATGACAAAGCACCCTTGATCTGTCCCTGTACGTGCGTGAAGCACGGGCTGGACACGGCAAATCCGGCCGCTGTTCCCCGGAGGAATACAGTGGCGGGGAGGATGCCGTAATGTCAAATGTGGTACCCGAAGGTAAAGGCAGGGTCAGGCTTCAACCACACTCTGTTTGCCCTGGGGCAAACTGAGTGCATGAAAACTGTACAGATAGTGCATGAGTGCCACTGGCTCGCTTGGCAGCTGCCAGGGTCAGCGTCATGTCACACTGTATTTAGATTGTACCACTCACGGGCCAGGCCCATAGAGCCAAGCGCTCTGGGTGTGGGTGAAAGATCGCCCCCCCCGCTTGGGACAGTATGTCCCTGCGTAGTGGGAGCTGCCATGGCTGCCCGCACAGCAGCTGATATATCTCCGCTAGCCAGTACATAGCTGGCCAGTGCGGAGCTATCAGGATAAGTGTGTGGCGTTGCTCTCTCACTCTGGCCAGAGTTGGGGGTATCAGAGCCAGGGGTGGGAACGCGTACAGAAGGCCCGGGGGCCAATTGTGCGCGAGTGCATCCACGCCTAACGGTGCATTTAGATCGCGCATCGAAAAGAACAGCTGACACTGAGCGTTGTCTTTCGATGCGAACAGATCCACCGCGGCTCTGCCGTAACGCACCCACAGCTGGCTCACAATCCTTGGATGTAGAGTCCAGTCTGCATAAAGTGGTATACCTCTGGACAGTAGATCTGCCCCGAGGTTCCTCACTCCCGGTATGTGCGTCGCTCTCAGAGAGAGGAGACGCCTACTGCTCCATAGGATAAGTTTGCGCGCCAGTGTGTGTAACTGGAGAGAACGCAAACCCCCTTGGCGGTTAATATACGATATCGTGGTCGTATTGTCTGTCCTCACAAGGACGTGATGTCCCCTGAGGAAAGGCAGAAAGCGTTTTAGGGTGAGAAACACCGCTAAAAGCTCCAGGTAATTTATGTGTGCCCGCTGGAGGTCTCTGCTCCAGAGACCCCTCACCGGGCGACCTTCATAAATACCTCCCCAACCTGTCAGACATGCGTCCGTGGTGACCACTTTCCGTGAAAGGACAGCACCCATAGGCACACCTCGTACTAGAAAAGTCGGGTGCAGCCAGTGGCGCAGTGCCATTACGCATTTCACAGTAACCATCACTCTCCGCGCGCCATGGTTTAGTTTTAGGGCGGTCACCCAGCGCTGAAACTCCCTCATGTGTAAGCGTCCCAGTCGTACGACCAGGATGGCTGACGCCATGAGCCCCAGAAATCGCAGGCATGATCTGAAGAGAACATGTTTGCGCAGCTGGAAAAGAGCGAGACAAGCTCTGAAAGCTTTCACTCTTTCCGCTGACAAGCGAGCTGAAAAGGGCACCGAGTTCAGGTGTAAACCCAGGAAGAGTATAGTCTGCGCGGGGCACAACATGCTCTTCTCTGTGTTTATTATGAAACCCAGGTTGAGCAGGTGCTTTACGAGGACATTCGTCTGCGTAACAGCCTCCTGCTCCGACTGTGCGAGAAGCAGCCAGTCGTCCAGGTAGGTCGCCAGGCGAATACCCTGTTGTCTTAACGGGGCTATCGCGGCTTCCGTACATCGTGCAAACACCCTTGGACTGAGAGACAGACCGAAGGGGAGTACTCTGTATTCATAACAGATCCCCTGAAATGCGAATCTCAGATATTTCCTGTGTGGGTAATATACTGGGATGTAAAAAATATGCATCTTTCAGGTCGACTGATGTGAACCAGTCGTCTTGTCGCACGAGCCGCAGCAGAGATGTGTGAGTGAGCATTCTGAACTTATATATTTTTAGATATTTGTTCAGAGCCCTCAAATCAAGTATTGGCCGAATTCCGTTCCCTCCCCGTTTGGGAACGAGGAAGTACTTGGAATAGAAGCCGCCCTGACTCTGCTCGGCGGGTACAATAGATATAGCCCTCTTTTCTAGGAGAGAGAGAATCTCTTTCTCCAGAATATGGGCTGACTCTCCTCGGGCCTGCGAATGCAGAATGCCCGAGAAGCGAGGGGGGGTGACAGCGAATTGGAGTCTGTAGCCCCGTGTTACTGTCTTGAAAACCCAGGCAGATGATGTGAGCATCTTCCACTGCATGCTCCTTAGAGCCCGTGTAGATGTCACATCTCTTCCCCTCTGAGTCTCTATTTGTTGTGTTATGGGGCCCTCTAGTGTCTGAACACAGTGGTGCCCCCTTTCGACAATCCCCACCGACACTGCGCATGACGGTGGTGCCTTCACAACCCCAGCCGGCACTGCGCATGCGCGTGGCGGTGGTGCTTTTTAAAAAAAAACAGCCGGCACTGCGCATGACGGTGTTGCCTTCACAGACCCGCCTGTAATCCGCCTTTTGAGAGATGCCGTAGCTGCTCTCAGAAGGGGAACAGTTGACGGGCTGTTTATTGTTTTTCTTTTCATTTTTCCGAGCTGCGCCCTTGGCTCGAAGCCTGGATGCATCAGCGGAAAATGATTTGTGACAGAAAAATCAATAAGTGTGTGACATGTGTTTATGCGGACTTGAGGATGGTGTTGAGGCATCTCTCGAGGCGGCGGGAACACATTTAGAGCTGGGGAACCGTAGACTTCCAGCTCTGTCACAGAGGGGAGAAGGAGGGGCTGTCACGCCGCTCGCTTCTTCTTCCTCGACTGCTGGCCGAAATTCTGGGTTGGCTGCGCCTGGGCTGCAGCCGGAACCAGAGATTTTCTAGGCCAGCTCGCCCTCGTCCCCTGCCTGGGCTGGGGACGAGGGGCGGACTGCGACCTCTGCGTTTTCGGTATTTTGAACCGAGCAGGGTTCGGAGCAGCTTGGACGAAGGGCTGCCGCTGCGAAGGCAGCGGCTGGGCCCTTCGAGGGAGGCAGAGGTGGAGGGCCTCGTCCTCCTTCTTTTTCGACTCGCATCTCCTCTGCATGGAGGCAAGAGCGGAGCCGAAAATCCCCTCGGGAACGATGGGCATGTCAAGCACATCCTGAACAACGTTCAGAGCCCTGGCGGACAACGCTGCGGCTCTGTAGGACCGTTCAGTCATGGTCGACTGGAAACGGTCCACCTTTCTGGCAGCGTGGGGTTCCTGCTTGGTGACCCATCCTCGGTGGGTGGTGGGCTGCCACCAGCAGTTCCATCGGCGGTATGCGGAGAAGGCCGAGCCTCTGCGGGCGAGACCATGGTGAGGTCTCGCCGGGAGCTCTGGTGAGGCGTGGGGCTCCGTTCCCGCGTCTCTTGCCGCCACCGGGTCCCGGCCTGAACGGCGTGGGATCCCGGTTCCGCAGCTGCCGCTGTTAGTGAGCCCCAGACCGACACAGTGAGGGGCTCAGTCTCTGCGGCGGACGCCCCCGTGTCTTGATTGCCAAACGGTGAATCAGTGGACATGAGGGAGTCCTGTTCCAACAAGCTAGCTTGGTGTGCTAGCCGTCGGTGGAGGCTCTTTCGGGTGAAAAGGGCACAATGCCCGCACGAGCCGGGGTTGTCGATAGCCTCCTGGGCGTGTTCCAGCCCGAGGCAGGACGAGCAGACCTGGTGTGAGTCTGTGCCTGCTATCTTCAACCCGCAGCCGCATGACCGAGCCTCCGAGTCCCTGACTCCTCTGGTGTGAGGGGGAGAGGCGTCCATCTTGTTCGCCTCGTGGCGTGCAGAGGACCCGCTCGTAACAGGTACGTCGTTGAGAGAAAAAGTGTTACCAACCCGTCCTTAATCCGGAGAAAAAGGGACGGTGTGGGTCCTTTGTTCTCAAAGAATATTGACTGGTGTGTCAATATACTTCTAATCCTTTTCTCCTCCGTGAGAGAGAAAAAGAAAAGCGTCCTCGCTACCGTGGTGTCGGTAGTAAGGGGAAGCTAGCTAGCAACAGGTGCGTAGCTAGCTTGAGAAAAATCAAAACCTTACCTTACTTTCCGGGGAAAGAACGGCGAGGTCGATTTTAATACTAACTGGCGTTAGTATTACCGTCTTCTTGCGAAGCAGAAGGAGTAGCCGGCGAGCGCCCGTCGACCGAAATGGTTATATTTGGGTTCAGTCTGTGGACCGTTAAGCTTGTCCGGCTACTATAGAGATGTGCTCTGAAGCGAGAAGAGGTGTTTGAATGGCGCATGCGTTGTAGCGCAAGCTACTTATAGGGGGTGATTTCCCTGACGCTGACGTCAAGATCTCCAGCCAATCAGGATTGGCATAATGAGATTGATGCTTCTGTTTGCTCCGCGATGAGGCGCATCCCATAGTGAGACATCGAACGGAGTGTTATGAATGAGAACTCAGAATGTTGATATCTCGCAGGGAGGGAGAGTGAGTGGCAGTACAATGGGAGAAGAGGGGGGGGAGGGTGGCTTATAGCTCCAGAGGAATTGAAGCCAGATGGTTTTCTCATTGAAGAAATTAAACAACAAAATGAGAGTGAGAAAGTGATGCGGTTACCCTTTCAGGTGCAGCACATTCTTGTGGTTGTTGGGATCAAGCTTCTCTAAATTCAAAATGTGGATGCACACAGTCATTTATATAATGTATCGGCTGCTTATCTGTTTAGCTCACTCTCACATATCAAAAGGGAAGCCCTAAATGTTCATGTGAATCCTTCCTTTGGGAAACTTTGCAGTTATGATTCATTGAAGAAGACATTCATAACATAATAGGATGAGCAAAAACATTCAGCGTATTACGTTTTAGTTGTTATGACTCAGTTCCCTCAAGGGCTGAAATTGCAAATTGACTCCATGCAGTGATACATCAACCTGGATAGCAGCAATGCTATACAAGTAATACCTCGGATCTGTGCTTGAGTGTGCAGTTTAGTTACTCAAGGAATCAGTATGTGGTGGTTGCAGAAACACACATCAAACTTAACTTTTAAAATCACAACTAAATGCCAAGAGATGAGAGCATCACTGGAATGAAGTGTAATGGGACTGGACATGAGTAAAGATAGAGATCATTATACAAACAGGTGTTAGACGAGAAGCTATTTAGTTTTCACCTTTGTCATATTCAAAAAATCCTCGTAACAAGAAAGTCTTCCAAATGTATAAGATTATTCATGGTTTAGCTCCTCATCCTCTGTCTGGTTTCACCAACATCAAACCATGCTGCATTAAGCCATATTCTCTCGTTTATCATTATTGTATGATCTGCTTATTATTTGTAGGTCTATTAAATGTGAGAATGGTGAACAAATCCATCCCAGTTACTAAAAGTGAAAGGGAACTTCTTTAAAAAGGTGTTATTTTACAGTCAGAAACTAAAATATAATATCTTATGAAACAGACAAAAGCAGGAAATCTCATAATTTTACAGCCCAATAAAAGCATTTCTGCCATTTTTGCATGAAGAATGACCAATCAAATAGCAACAAATTGGTAACTGTATGCTTTTTATCACTATCTGTTTTTGATAAGTGTAGGCATTGTATTATGGAAGCTGAACATCATCATCTAACCTCTGGTAAAATGGCTACGTATGTGTTTGTTTGATTCATGTATATCTTTTCAAATAAAAGACAATGTAGTGGATTGTTTAGTGGTAAAATGGTTGTTTTTGATGTCTCAAGTCTTGAATGAATAGCATCAGACACACACACAGCCCCACACACATGCATATCCCCTGTAGAGCAAGAATGATGTGTACAATAATTTGATCACATCTGTTCTCTACAGCAGTCCCATTAAAGTGCAGAATGATGATCTCTGTGCGTCCTCTGCTGCAGCCCAGTGACAAGAAATCTATCAGCGGCCGAGTGATCATCATCGGAGCCGTCCACTCTGATCCTCTCTCTGTCTTTCATGATGAAGTAAGAGCGGTGAGATTATTGTCTGGATAAATTGCTTTGCTATTGGCCATCAAACATGGAAATCTCTGTTTTGGACTGTATTTGTCTAAATTAGATTATCCCAATTAATCAGGCGTATCCTCTTCCAAGACTTTACCCAAGTTTCCCCTCAAATAGGGCTTTTCAACATAGGGAAGAATCACTTATTTTAGTGCAAAAGTTACGGCTATGAACTCTGTACTGCCCCTTGCTTTTCAGAGGAAAGGAGCCGCATGTGGCCTCTAAACAGCAGGCGGGATGACACCCCCCCCCTGGAGCTTTCAGAAAGACACTGTATTTTATTGCTATTTCTTTGGCACCCAACAACAGTGGAAATATAAAGACCCGTCCTGAAACTCCAGACTCAATACGAAGATCATTCCACCTGCTTACCCTTAAGAAGTGGTCAAGCTGGGTTCAAAATGATAAACTTGAAAGGCACTTTCATGTCTTTGTGGATCCAGCCACAGGATGTTCTTACATTTTGCCTTTTAGAGGGGGGGGGGGGACTTTAATAGTAAAGCAAGTACCTTCTCAGATGCTCCCATTTCTCAAAGTGTGTGGACACAGAGAGAAATGTTGCTCCGGTGCTGGGGAATGCAGGTCTTCTTCTTTCACCTCGACAAATAATCATACTGTCACTAAAGCTGCTCTTCTTGTACAAGAAATAAACTTTATAAAACCCATCAGTGTTTGATATAAGAATAAAGGGATTGGTTTTGGTTGCATTTGAAACAATGGAGTCTTCAAAACTTGACATTTTCTCTTAAAACAAGATGTACTAAAAAAAAAAAAAAACACTAAGACTATCCAATCCTACACACAGGGGCTTTTAGCAGATGATATACTGTAGGTTTATACCTGCTAATTTGACCTCCAAAGTGAGGAATTGTTGGGCTTTAGGCGTCCAGAAATAAGCTGCGCGAAGAGGTTATACAGTACATGCAGGAAATTATTAATTGTATTGCATCAACTGTGACCTCTACTAAGGGGCACGATTAGGCTATACAACAAGAGTCTGAAAACAAATGGACATTTCCAGGACTGTATCCATCACTGGCAGTGTTACTTTTCTTTTGCTGAAGCGGGACAGGGCATTCTAGACACCACAAGAGTAACTGTCCCCAGACTGCAGAGGCTTCAGAGGCTCCAGCACAGCTTTGGACCGAGTATATTATAGACAGGGCTGCACATAACTGGTGCGTAGGTGCGCATGCGCACCTCCGCCAAAAAAAGAGCACCGGGTCATTTGAAACAAAGCGCATTTGCGTACCAACATTGAGAGAGGGAGAGAGGGAGAGAGAGGAGGGAGAAGAGACAATAGAAAATAGAGGAGAGAGAGAGAGAGAGAGAGAGAGAGAGAGATATTTGCGAGTTGCATATGAACCATGATATGAACTCAGGGCCGGCCCGTAGCACTGGCTAGATGTTCGCCTAGGGCGCCAGATCTGGGGAGTCACTGCGCTGGCAGTTCTGGGAGGGAAAAAAACATTTTGACCGTTGGGGCTCATCCTAATTTTCGGCCTTGATGTAACAATATTCATAATTAAGTAAATGTAACACCCTTTTTACCCCGGTTACACTTTTCATTTGCCCTGTACGATGGGCGCTGTAAGTGATGAAAATGGGGGATGTTGGCTTATCTGGCGCCCGCAGCTCACAGCCAAAATGCGAGGGAGAGAGGGAGGGTGCACCGGTACCAGCGCTGTTGTTATTAGAATCTGGTGCCGTGCTAGCTGCTCTAACGGATATAAGAAGAAGATGTTTCTACAATAATGTGGAGGGAGAGTCCTCTCCAGTCAGACTGAGAGGCTGATACTACAGCTCAGTGAGGTAAGGACTCTTAGTCTAAGTTCAAACGGTTTGGTCACAATTTATGTAAACACATATTTCCAAGGCACTCCTTTATAATTATTGGGATAAACAGGTTTCAAATCATTCCAATGTATACTGACAGTAACCAAAAATATCCTTTAAAACAGAAGATAAAAAAAAATGCATAAATAAATAAATGTTAAGGTAAAATAAGATATGAATGAACAACACAAATAAAATAAGTTACATTCATTTGTTATTGGCTATAGGTTATTGGTTATGTTCACATACTTATTTGATTACATCCACTTGTCTAAGATGACAACAGAGACTTTCGACCCAAAACCAGCTGTTGACTTGTGGATGCAAGCATCTAATCACAGACTCAACCAGAGAGAAAGTAGTAGGCCTACATCATCAGCTACCATGTCTGACAGAGAGGAAGACAGTGAGGAGAACAGTCAGGAGGGTAGTGATGACAGCTTGTAGGATTACTGGTCGTGCTAATGTTGTCTTGTGTTCACCACTGCATGTGTGTTCTGTGTGCACCTCTGCATGTGTGTTCAGTGCCGTGTGTCTGGCAAATAAAGTCAAGACCCCCTCAAAAGTTACGGTTTATTTCATTTTAAGGATGAGCACCAAGCAACATCTCCAGGTGCTCCTTTGAGAACCAGGGCAAAAAAGTTATGCGCACCCCTGATTATAGAGCTCTATCTAGACAGAGTATTATTTGTATCTGAAATGGCAAATAGAGGTTTCATTTAGTGATACCACAGTGTTTGTAGTGTCAAAGTTCACCCAATTCGCAGGAAAAGAAAAGTTGCTGCAAGAATTACTCTAACAAAACTAGCTTTATTCAGCTAACGAGCATTTAAGGACTTCACAATGGTTCGGAAATAATCTTTTTTTAAATATTTGATAGTAAAATCCAATTTACGAAGAAAGATATCAGTTGCCAATTAGTGTTTTTTTACTTTAATACTTAATGCTAGTTAATGTCACATTCATCTGCTTTGCTAATGTAACATTTTTCAAAATGTGTAAGAATGCAAAGTTATGTGTGTGACTAAGAGAACAGAAAGAAAGTATAAATAACCTCAGTTACATAAAAGAAAACAGGCACCTTCAATTTGGTAGAGAATAACAAGTCGATTCTATCATTTTCTTTCCATTATCATCCAGGAAAGCAGGAAACTAGGAATGGTGCTCAGAGTTAATAGCTTAAAATGATGTTGCAACTGACAACAAGACAAGAAATCCAAGGGTAGGAAGGCAATCTGTTCATGTAACGGCCTGTTTCAAGGCTTTGGTTATCAGTGGCAAAAGCTACACATCTAGGAAGAAGTACACAGGTATTGACAAAAAATTCCTGCCTTGTGTGGCAAACCTGACCTTTTGAAAAAAACAGAAAGGATTGATTCAGAGTGTAGGTGCAACAGACCATGTCCTGATGTCAGGGTTGTTGGCATTCGCCTCAGCAATAAGTCTGGGTTTCACACTAATGGAAAAATATTGAAAAAGTTAACTTTTGTGTTTGCTGTTGTAATGTTATGTCACTTGCAACAATCAACAACATTCTTTATTTGATTACATTGAAATGAGCTTGATCTTCCTACGCACGAAAATGATATCCATACAATCCAGGGCCGGTCTTTAGGCGACATAGGCGGTCTTCTAGGGCGCAAGATCTGGGGGGGGGGGGGGGGGGGCTGCGTTGGTAGTTGCGAAAAAACCAAATGTTCAGCCATGATGTAACAGCATTCACAATTAAGTCAAGGTAACACCCTTTTCACCCCGGTTACACTTTTCATTTGCCCTGTACGATGGGCGCTGTAAGTGATGAAAGTGGGGGATGTTGACTTATCAGGCGCCCGCAGCTCACAGCCAAAGTGCGAGCGAGAGAGAGAGGATTGTTGTTGGAATGAGGCTGATCACTACAGCTCAGTGAGGTAAAGGACTCTGAGGGTTTAGATAGTTCACTTTAGTCCAAGTTATCTCAGTGTGTCTCAAACGTTTCGGTCACAATTTATGTAAACAGATATTTCCAAGGCACACCTTTATAATTATTAGGATAAATAAAAATAGGTTTGAAATCATTCCAATGTATACTATAGGACAGGAAACCAAAAATATCTTTTAAAACTGGATATAAAAAAAAAAAAAATCATCACCAAATTATAATCTCGCCTAGGGCACCAAAATGTCTAGGACCGGCCCTGATACAATCGCATGACTAAATCATAAAGCTAACAAGGAAAAAGTACACCACCTCAAAGTAGACGAAAACTTGAAGCAAAACAGAAGTAAAGAAGTGATCTACTTCCCTGCGCTTGTTCTAGTTGTGGTTAAGTAATATTTAATCCCCAAGCGTGGGTTTCAGAGAGTTTGAGTGCTAAAAGAAAGAGGGACAGAAATTGAGATGAGCAGCAACAAAAAACGGATGTTGCCCGGGGGAGTGAAATTGTAGGAAAAAAATGCAGCTGGAAATGGGGATTCAAATACAAAGATGATAATCAGCTTGAACCAAGAAGTAAGACTTTGTTAAAGAAAGTTTGACAAAATAATCTCATATTTCACTTGTATAGCAAAATGTATTAGATTAAAGATCTTCAATACATATCACTTCATTAGACCTAAATCTTGACTGCATGCTGTAAAACTGTGGTAATGGTGATGATAATGGTACAGGTATTGACTATATATATTCTGTGTGGATACCACATAACTCATTCAAACCATATACAAATATGAGGTAATACATCAAATGCACTGTTATTTTACTATTTGGGGTTATCTGCTATTAAATGAATAGCCTCTTGATCAAAGGTACTTCCCCTTTCAGTGGATGTGTGTAGCTCCAACCCACTGCTCCACCACACTACAGTATGGGATCCAAACAGAAAATTCACTGATAAAATAACCTATCATGTCTCATGGTTAAACCTGTCCAGTGAGCTCCAATTATCCAATTCAGTCCTGGAAATGTAGATCAGCTTTCTGTGAAAGAAGCTCGATACAGCCAAGGCCAACCCTTTGCATACTGTACATGTATTTATAAGGCTACAGGCCATTTGGCAACACATTGACATTTCAATGAAAATTGAGTGATTCCTGATCAGGTAAGTAAAGTTGCAATTGCCAGCATATTTAGATTTTGTATGTGTTTTTGTCATCGTGTGTACCCCCACTCTTCTTTTGCAAAGCACTGCAGAGCGGTTTTAAAATTCAGAGCAAGTATTGGGAGACACTTGCTCTTCGCTGGACGTTCAAGAGTAGCACAAGTAGGAAGACAGAGGAAAAAACACAGCTTACATTCACTCACTGTTGCTAGTAGGTGGCTAAAATTCCGAGTACCTTTTACGTCAGTAGGTGAAACATATATATTTGTTTAATATAACTTACCACCCCAGTGTCCAGCTGCTCGTTAGTCAGAGAAGGAGCCGCTCCAGTCAGAGGTAAAAACCACAAAATCGGCACCAACAGCAGCATCTCCGGAGAAATATTCCTCATCCACTTGTGAAGCACCAGAGAAACCATGCTGCCCTATAAGTATGACAGGCTGCTCCTGCAGGGCTCAGACACCGACCCCGACAGCTGCATCCACCGGATAAATCTCACGCCGACAGTCCGGTAAAATCTTTCCGAATAAGTCTACCTCACGGTTGAGCGCAAACACATGAAACACATTAAAACCGGTGCGGGAGAAAACACTTGCAAACATGAGAGCAGTTGAATGCCCACAACTTGCAGTGATAAGTAATCTAAGTGGTCATGTTCGGAGACAAACTGCGAGTTCTTGTTTTATTTAAAGTCCAACTGAGGTGAAATCCCTGGAGCAAGCAGCGCAAGCACCCCTCTCCGTCGTAGCGTCTCGAGCGCTGGAACATGAAAGCAGCTGCGCGCGGTTGTGGCTCGGGAGTCCGGAGCATCAGAGAGCAACCTCAAGTCAGCCAAAATACCCTACTACACTTCCGGAAACCACTCCCAAAATAAAATCCTCGCCGCTGGACTTGAGAAATTAAAAGTAGCCTGCTGTTAAAATTGTGTATGCTTACTTTATCAGATGTATAGCAAATGTGCTGATTGCAATATAATGGCTTGTTTTCTTATTCATATCACGTTACAATTAAATTGTTATATCTTAAACATAAAAAACAATATCCCTCTTGGGCTGTCATAACTTATGATTTATTTAAGTATCTGTTCCACTACATTATTAAATTGCACATTTTAATTTGATAAACATGGATTTTTAAATGGTCCATTAAATCAATTTAAGTGATAAAATAATCAGGTATTGAATTTAAATATGATTTTTGGTAGCTGTTGTAGATATGGCCATTAACATGCTCATCAATATAAAACAATGTTATTTCCTTCCTTGATAATGCCAACAAAAATATTTATGTTGAAAAATATTGTACAAAGATCACTGAACAGCTTTTGTTCATTCATTTGTGAAGTTATTTGTCTTTCTCCTATACAAAATAATAAATATGTTTCCATTTCAGATCCGGCCTGCACGTTTTAACTCTTGCTTTTATTTTGAAGTTCGATTTTCAAACTTCCAGGAGGCTTCTTTTGAGATATTTTTCTGACTTTATATAAACAGCTGTGAGTGAGTTTGAATTTGGCTCAAGGTGCATTTAATTTCATCTCTTTGGACTTTAATGATAAACGATAAACCAGTTGATGCCATACAACGATAATTAAAGCTTGGCCATGTTGTAGAAGCAATGTTATGTAACATGTTGCTGGAAAATAGATACATCATAATATAACGATTACAAACTGATGCTACCACTGTACTATTGAATGATTAACATCATAATTAACATTAACAAGCATTTGCTAAGTAGTTTTGTTTGGTTCTCTGGGCAACACTGACTGACAACAAGGATGACACCCAATGTTAAGTACACATCATAAAATCAATTTCAATTAAATGAAATCAAAGGAAGCCTGCTGTCTATAAAGTCTAAAGTTGAGAGTACCTAAAGCAGATACTTTTATTTTTGAAACATTATACATTGTGGTTGCTTAATGACAAGCAAGGTCCTTCAATAAAGAAACTAAGTTCAAGCCCCCAATATGGCAATTATCCAACCTTCTGAAATGTCCTCAAGCTAAACTCGGAAACCCTTGTTAAATCGAGCGGCGCTGACCTGAAGATGCACTCAGACCGCCCTGTAGAGGGTGCACATAAAGAGAACATTTTACAGTAGGAATTTTAAACAGTAGAACATTATTGTTAACTCTGTAGCGAATCACTGTAAACTGCCTCCGTAGCATCAAGGTGAATTATCCATTTACATTTTGAATCATAATGCAGATGCACACACACGCTTTGGTGCCCACCCACCTGCAACGCACCAGTATGCATGCATCTTAACTATTCCATGTCTCCTTTGACTGACAGTCTCCTTAACCTCAGTGCACTGTCACTAATGATTCACACAGCTCGCTTCATGACTCAACTGCAGATAAACGCTTACTGCTGGAACCATTGAATTTCCATTTCAAATCGTTTTTCATGTAATATTTCATGGTCATGCTTATTTTCCATCGTCTATCTAGACAACTGGTGCTACATGATGTGTCTGTTGTGTGCCATTAAACTCCAGGAATTCATGAAACTGATTAAATGACAGCCAATTAAATCCATATATCAGTAGAAGCTCCTTTCTTGAAGTGAAGAAAAGTGCACGTGTGAAATGCAAGAATGTTGTAAACCTCCTCATTACACTTCTGTGTTCACCAGATCTTCAAAAGCATAACGGAAAAGCGCAACATTTATTTCACCAAGGAGACGCTGGCATAGGGGTAACACGTCAATTATACAATTATATATTCTCAGACTGCAAGGAATCTGGGTGTGACCCTAGATAACAACCTGTCCTTCACTGCAAACATCGCTGCTACAACCCGTTGCTGCAGATACACGCTTTACAACATCAGGAGGATGCGTCCCCAGCTGACTCAGAAAGCGACTCAGGTTCTGGTCCAGGCTCTCGTCCTCTCACGCCTAGACTACTGCAACTCCCTCCTGGCTGGTCTACCTGCATGTGCCATCCGACCTCTGCAGCTCATCCAGAATGCAGCGGCTCGTCTGGTCTTCAACCTTCCTAAATTCTCCCACACCACTCCGCTCCTCCGCTCCCTTCACTGGCTTCCGGTAACTGCTAGAATCCACTTCAAGACACTGGTACTTGCTTACCATGCTGCGAATGGATCTGGCCCTTCCTACATCCAGGACATGGTTAAACCGTACACCCCAGCGCGTGCACTACGCTCTGCATCAGCCAAACGACTCGTTGCGCCCTCGCTGCGAGGGGGACCCAAGTTCCCATCGGCGAAAACACGTGGGTTTGCTGTCCTGGCTCCAAGATGGTGGAATGAGCTCCCCATTGACATCAGGACGGCAGATAGCTTGCACATCTTCCGGCGCAAACTGAAAACTCATCTCTTTCGACTCCACTTCGAGCGTTAGAACTATTAACGAAGCACTTTTATACTAATAAAGGACTGGCTTACCTAAAGCCAGTTGAGTAGCACTTGAAATGTTTGGCTCTTTGAAACCTGATGTACTTATATGATTCTGTTTTCTTCAAGGTTGTGTCTTCCTGGTCGAATGTACTTATTGTAAGTCGCTTTGGATAAAAGCGTCAGCTAAATGCAATGTAATGTGATGTAATGTAATATATTATATGTTATCATTATTAACATTCTCAGGCTAATTTCACAAAAGACCATGCAAGCATATATTCTTCATTGGCTGCTACAATTCCTTATTCAGATCAATTACAGAAATCATTCATCAATGGCGTTCAGGAGAAAAGAAAAATATGTTTTCTATTCAGCAGTATTAAGTTTGGCTGTCTTAGTGCTGAAGGCTTAAAACGTCTTACTGCCGCCAGTCCAAGTTAGACTTGTTGTATAAAGTCACAACATTATGATAATCAGCATCCGAATAATGTGTTCCACATTAATGTATGTCAAAATAAAGCTTTTTCAGTTTTACATAATCAGAACGTCAAAACATCCATTTGCTCATCAGTCTGCTTTGCACGTTTTAGTTACAAGTGTTGCCACATCTTAAGAGTCATTTTCAAAACAATACAGACAGTAAGAGTTTCCTCCTGCTGGGTCATGCCAGGTCTTCGGCTGAAATGAATCCACCTCCGACGTTGTTAACTTGTAACGCACACATGGCCCAATATATGGAAAACAGTTGCATTAGTCTATCTATCCACCATTTTAAGCAGTGATGGATCTAGTGTTGGCTTCTATTCAAACACACATTTATTATATGTTTTGTAGCATTTAATGCCAAGTTGGCTGCAATTCTCATTGGTAGCCACGTTTAAATTCCTGATGATAAATCATTTTTAAATATCTTTCGATATTGTTGAATAATGTCATGTAGTATCATGATGTCAATGTTTTTGTCTCTCAGTGTGATTATGAACACAATGTTTGTAATTGTTAATAACATAATTCATACTTAATGTATTTAATATTCACAGTGTCAGCTTTACTTAATAGGCTCTCCCATTAGTCAAGTTAACATTGAGGTGTTAAAAACCAACACGGCATTAATTAATCTTATTGCATTATCTATTTAGTGTGCGTTCAACTTTAATTTTGATGAAGTCTTTATTTAATTATTTTAGTTATATATGCTGTGTAATCTGAGAAATGTGACATTAATTAATTTAGAATTAATATGCTGTGTTCTATGCTTGTTTCTTTTCATTAACTTTTTCCTGCAATTAATCTTTCATATCATATAATAATCATCGAATTTACAATCTTAGATTAAGCTTTAAGATATGCAGGCTGGTCCAAATATTAGAGGCTCTATCTTTAAAAACATTCTTTTGAGAAACAGTATTGGCAGAGACTACATGTTTTCATGCTAATAAATAAAGCAGTTTGAGAGACACAAATCCAGTTCCCCAAGCTCAAGGTTTCAAAACTGTAGTCAACAAACCAATACTGTATGTGACGTCACAGTGACTGCTGCCACTTCCTACAACAAGTCTATGACTCATATCTTCATCAAATATACAGGGAAAATACTAAAACTCCATCTTACAGTGACTGCCATGAGCTCTGATTCACATCTTAATGGGTTGACATACCATTTTATTTTCACAGCTTAGAACCTATGCTTAGAACACATTTGTCTGAAGTCTCAAGTAACAAGCAAGTAAACATACTACTCAGAATGCAGCACAGTATGGTGAACATACTGTACATACAGACTGGTAAAGTTCCTCGAGTATGTTTTGAAAAATTGTTCTTTCCGAGCCACATCATTCACCAAACTTGACGCTGCCCAATTGACTAAGCTTGACCCAGATCCCCTGACATAAAAGACCATGCCCGTCAAATTAAAGTGCCTTGAGGTTCAAAGTGAATACAAAACAGTTGTTTTGTTTGTTTATTTATGCGGATGGGAGACAGGATTTATTAGAGGCTTCTTCCACACTGATCCTCATAGACCAAGTCAACTCTTTTTCAAAGGACTGCTTTTTTGTCACATATCTGAGCAAACCCTCCTGCTCCTTTCACACGCACTCTGGTGCAGCAGGAAAAGAGTCTTCTTGAGTTGTTCAAAATTCAGTTTTCTCCTGTACTCTACAGAAGCACAACAGGGTATAATAAATAAATAAATCATCCATCTATCCATCCCAGCATGAACTGAGAAGAGAAACATCCCGGAGAGGTCATAGTCCATCGAAGGTCAAAGAAATTCAGTTTTGATAAAGGCAAATCCAGCATCCGTCACCCTGAGGAATTTTAAATGTAAAAAGCTTTATTTTGTCTTCAACTTTGCAAAGCTTTTCTAGAGAAAATTATTGTTGTTATCTTGTGTTAACGTGCTTATTACTCAATGATTCAAATAATTACCAGACAGTAAATCAGTATTTACTAACAAAGGTTTAATGCTGGAAGTGCCACAGATCTACTGTATTTTGATGACTTAAAGTAGCCCTTGTTTTGATGTCAAAATCCATAATTATGTAGGGCCAGAGAAGTGCCACTTCGGTATGTTGCCATAAGGGCCTTGTTTTAAAAGCCACTCTAGAGCTGCGTTCTGTCATGACAGTGTTTTATATAATTATGTAAGTGAAGAGATGAGTGCGTGTTTACAGTATGCAAGTGTTCCGACAATAACATCCGTGTTAGCTGCTGTACAAAATGTACCAACACCATCATAAAATTCATCAGTTTGGGTATTTATCTGTCCATCTATTACCTTGCCCCCTGCAAATAACAGGGAATCAATCTAAGTCGTTTTTAAAACCTCCCATTGTGGGGATCGATAAAGTTTATGAAAACCTTTCAGTTTTTCTCATACTTTTAATAATATCTGCTCCTGTTCCAAAGTTTAACGAAAAACCAAATCAAAGCAATAATAAAGGTATGAGGCACTGTCTGGTGAAATCATGCGGTTACCTCCGGTTCTGAAAAATAAAGCCAGCTCATGTATGCTAAAAACTGTTGTTCTTGAATGGCCACTTGAGGCTCGCTCTAAAAACCAAGATTTTTCACAGCCTGGTACAAAAACATTTTAATTCTTTATGGCTAATTTTCTCTTTCAGGCTAGCAGTGTAGGGGTTGAATTTATTATATAACTCACCTGTTTGATCTTCTACATTAACCTGTTACACCAATCCTTCGTATAATGGCCACTTGTAGTTTTTACAACTACGTTTCTGTACAGAATAAACAATAAATGTATAACTTATTGAGAATTTATATGTTTGTACAGTACAACACTAGCCGTTTCTACTTGTATCATGCTGAGCTAAGCAAGCCATCTCCTGGTTTCAGCTTTATAATAAACAAATAGATGTGGGGGCAGCATTTTCTACAACTCTTGGCAAGAAAGCAAAGAGCACATTGCTTAACTGTCACACTACTCCAACTTGAATAAAAACCAATACATGGGCTACTGACACATACACCTTTCTGTCAAGGAAACCTTTAAGACATGTGTTATGACAAACCAAGTGAATTCAATATTTCAGGATGCAAACATTACAAAGTAGGAACAAGATTTGGTGTGTTTCTTAGAGATTCAACGCTTGAATCCACAGAACACGTTTCCCTCCTTGTCCTCTAAAGATGGTCTCTGTTTCTGTCAGTGTTACATTGGCTGCAGCAGTGGAAATAGCCCCACACCTGCTCCCACCTTGTTTCAGTGACTGCTCTAATAGAAAACGTGCTCTGTGTTAAGAACCTGTTCGAGGTAGGACCTCAGCGTGAGCCATCAGTGCGGGCCATCAATGATTTAGATCAACAGCCTTGCTCCTTAACAGGATCCGCAGGTGTGCTGGCACCATCATTCATCACTGAAACATTATCAATTTTCCTCCAGTTTTCCAGTGACACTAGCAACACTCCTTCAGTATCTCTCTGCTCCCCTAACAACATTTGTTGTATCATCATTATACATACTGCCTCGTAAACCCCTGTGCTGAGAGAAGTGTAATTAATGAGCTGTTAATAAAATGTTTTGTTTATAATAGCATAGGCCTTTTGTTCAGATTCTTGTCAGACTCCAACTAAATGACGCTAGGTGTGTGACAGTTTTTCGTTGTCCAGCTTAACGTCTGAATGAACTTTGTTTATGAAGTAGATTTATATATCTTTCTATGAAATGTACAACTTGCGCAGACCTATTTAAAAAATAAAATGTATAGGCTTATTATAATATTGGCGATTTCTACACTCACAAGACAGTTGATCAGGACTTGCCACAAAACCAGATAAAAGGCAACTACAGTACTTCCTTTTTGTTGATGCCTTCAATTGTAACGGTAACGGTTGAATTCTCACACCATGCTGTTGTGCTTTAACTTTTCCATTGTGCTACCTGTTTTGCCGTTGTGTTTTGCACCTCAGGGCCTGTATAGCCAAGTCATAAGAGGGTGGTCATAGAACTAATGTTGCAGAGTGCGCTATATTATTCGTATTTCATGACATACATATTGATCACAGAACGCATTTCCATTTGTTGTTAGGAGCTATAGTATGATTACATGCTTGATTCAATCTGTGCCTGCAGCCCTGTTAAAGTGCTGTGTAATCAAATCTGACGTCCTGGCTGAGAGAGGGCTGCTTCATGAACTCTCTGCCGCTGTAAAAAAGAAAATGTTCGAAGTTTCAACCCAGTCTCACGGCATTTCGTGTTCACCAACACGATTTTTAATCTATTGATTCGTGTTCACCAACACGATTTTCCCCTTTTTTTCGTGTTGCACAGCACGATTTTAAAAGCAATGTATTTCTACTGCCTGCAGCACGTCTTTTTCTCCGGTCGGGTCAAGGAAGACCGGAAGCTGTGTGGTTCATAAAAACATGTTCTTACTCAATATCAAGCCACAGTTATTGCTTTTATTTGAAATCGTATAATTTCGGACTTAAAATAAATGTGGCTCAGAGCCTCAGGATACTGAAATCTGTATTTTTTAAATCTTTTTTTCCTTCTAATTTGTTATTCTTTTCAAAATAACACACAATTATCCTTGCTTTTATTTATTGGTTTAATTCCATAATCTCGGGCTTTTTTGGCGTCCGTCAGGAACTGAATTTCAAAATAAAAATAACCGGAAACAGACGTAGGCATTTCGAGCGATTACCCAAGATCCGCAGCTATGGTTTTAAGCTCGTTTATTGGATGTTTTAGCCGCAATGCATGCTGGGATTTGGTGTTTATATGATATGAAATCCGGAAAACATTTTTAAAATAATAAAATAATACTTAATTCCGAGCGCTCTTGCTTTTCTCTTTGAAAGTCATCACATAACGGCATTGTAATACACGGTTCGGCTGCATTACATATTACAGATCTGCCGTAGTTCTTTATTTATAGAGCCCTGATGAGAAGACCTTTGGAAAAACTGAGAAAATGCCGCCGAAACTGAATACTTGACGTGGATCATAAATATATTCAACAATTAAACAACATCTTCAATTTCTCTTCACACAATACGTCTCCTTGCAGTATCAACACTAATTCGGCTGACTTTTACATTTGATCTAATTCACAGATAGGTTATATTTACACCATAACGGTGCACAGCTGATATAAAAGGACTGTAGTTTTTAAAGATATTACTGATTTTCTTTGAATGTAAGAATGTAAATACTGAGTCTGAAATAGTATAGAAATATGCTGTAAAATTATGTGAAAGCATGCATAAAACTACACATTTTCAGATGTTGTACGAAAACAAAAGTATCCTACACTAATAATACAAAGTTATTATGGCTGTGTGTACCTTGTGTGCACCTCCTTGTGGTTAAAGCACGTTATTGAATTATTGTGTTTTATTTGTTTAAAAAAATATTAAGAGTACATACTTTCATAGGGGGAAATTATAAATATAGAATATAAAAAATCAAGAAGATACTATAAGTGATCTCTACAATAAAACAGTTTAGTGCAGAATGTACAAAGATATTAATAGGAGGAGGTGCAAAACAGAAAAACGAATTAACCTTTATTTAAACATTAAATAACAGATTATGGTCTTCTTTTAAATAAGAAAAAAACTTTGGGGGTATCTATCTACAGATAAATATTAAGCCTGACAAAGCGTCTAATATATTGCTTTCCTGCAATGTTAACTATGTTGAAGCACTTATTTTAACTGATATTATACATATGAATTATACTCTTATGTATGTAGATAGAATAAGAAATGTACAGAATATGACAGTTTAATGGTGGAGGTACACACATATTGATAGATGTCTTGTCATGCACTGTTGAGGAACCTGTGACCCAAGTGTTTCATTCATTGCATAACTACACCGTAGTTGTGTATATGATATGTCAATACACCTTTGAAAATCTTGAAAGGGATGTGCAAAATAGCCATAATATACAGTCTTTAATGAACTATTAGTAGAGAATAACGAGTAATGAATATACTTTATTATTCGTTTCCATTCATGTCAATTGCAGATACATGTTTAGTCTTCTCAAGCACCAACTATCAAATATCTCTCCTGATTGTTGGCACTTGACAATCACCTTACCTGAATTTTACTCAGGTGTAACTAAAGTCTGATTTAAGGGTTGTTTATATTTCACATAATTAATCAGAATCTGCAAAGTAACTCAAATAAATGCAGTGGAGTAAAAATACCAGGTTAACCTCTGAATTGTAGTGGAGTAGAATTACAAAGTAACAATGAGCTGTCATGTGGGTATTAATGCTGCGCATTATGGACACAAGTGATTTTCACCCATTTATTAATTATATGTTTTACATTTGATAACACCAATGTGTTTAATACTGGCAACTTCTAATTGTGGGAAAAACGAAAACGTTCAGTAGAGACGTCCCATAGAACATTTTGCGAAACACAATAGCCAGCAAGTGTAGTTCTGGGGGGGCGTTCGATTCCAGTTTTGGATAGTCTGGCGTGGTTTCGTTCCATTTCACACAGCTGTTTGACGCTCTGCGTAACCTTACGGGGACTGTAGTCCTAAACGATAGCTGGGGATTATGGGTAGTGTAGTGTCTTCGGCAATCCTAAACTCAGAAATGTTGACAATCGCAATGATGCTCGAAATGTCCCTTATAGGCCTACGTCTGTTTCCGGTTATTTTTATTTTGAAATTCAGTTCCTGACGGACGCCAAAAAAGCCCGAGATTATGGAATTAAACCAATAAATAAAAGCAAGGATAATTGTGTGTTATTGGTGAGTAAATAACAGTGTGTTATTTTGAAAAGAATATCGAATTAGAAGGAAAAAAATATTTTAAAATACAGATTTCCGTATTCTGAGGCTCTGAGCCCCATTTATTTTCCTCACAGACGGCAACAAAAGTCCGAAATTATACGATTTCAAATAAAAGCAATAACTGTGGCTTCATATTGAGTAAGAACATGTTTTTATGAACCACACAGCTTCCGGTCTTCCTCGACCCGACCGGAGAAAAATACGTGCTGCAGGCAGTAGAAATACATTGCTTTTAAAATCGTGCTGTGCAACACGAATAAAAGGGGCAAATCGTGTTGGTGAACACGAATCAATAGATTAAAAATCGTGTTGGTGAACACGAAATGCCGTGAGACTGGGTTGGAAGTTTAACATAT
Source organism: Gymnodraco acuticeps (assembly GCF_902827175.1). Classification (NCBI taxonomy): domain Eukaryota; kingdom Metazoa; phylum Chordata; class Actinopteri; order Perciformes; family Bathydraconidae; genus Gymnodraco; species Gymnodraco acuticeps. Next base: position 295,953 of record NW_022990646.1, on the reverse strand, counting down.
GCCATCTCCTTTCCCTCTCTTCCCTTGAGTCAGATGAACAGCGGCATGGATGGGATACTTAAATAAGCCAGGTCAAGAGGTTGTATAGATCCACACTCTGTATTAATGAATCTCGCATTTGGCCTTGCTAATCAGAGGCTATTGTAGTTCCAATGGTTCTTGTGCCCGGGCGGTCTGTGATTGTGATTTCCAGAAATAAATTGCATACTGTAAGTCTTTCTATAGCCATGGTAACAAACACATTATTTTCAGACAGATTGCCCTTTCTTTTTCATTACAGAAATTGTTGGAGATTAAAAGGGATAACTGGTCCGCTTTTCAAATCTCCGCGCGTTCCTATGAAGCTGGTTATAATACAGGAAGGAATCCATATCTACAAAGTAACCGTTAACAATAATCTACTTTAATGGCAATATGACAATGCAATACAATCATTACAATACAACATGATATATTACAGTTATATTGTAATGCTTAAGGAGTAATGCCGGCTTACTCCTGCCCTGGTTCGCGTGCTGCGGAGATTCTTTCGCTCGGGGGCAGCATGTGAAGAGAGACCGAACGCCAGGGATCCACCGGATATATACCAGAGTAAGAAGGAGGGGTTTGGTGTTAGGTCAGCTGGTCATCTTTTCAGGTCATCTCATTGGGAGACGCAACGCTGGCCAGCAGGAAACCAAACAGGCTCACTTTACAACAAAAGGTCTCAAGGCCTGCATACCTACACCTCCCCCACAGAGCAATAAAACCCTGTTTACTCCAACCAGCCCAGAATGTTTATAGCCATTTGTAGTCCTTACATTTATGAAAGGATAAAACAGAGAAATCAATATAAAACACAAACACAGGTATTGTTTGAACAGTATTCACTTAACTGCTACTATTGATAACCACCAGAGAAACCCAAGGGACCTCTCTTAATATCACAACCACTGTAGCTCGTTCTAAGTTGAATGCAAATCAGGACATGCTCTCACCTTCCCCCATCTTCCTTTGTCCTCAAAAACACATGTCAACAGGCCCCATATCCAGCTCACAGTTTTACCCAAATTATTCCCATTTTAAGCTTATCCATAGTTTGCTAACATGAATAAAGGCAAGGCAAGGCAAGGCAAGTTTATTTATATAGCACTTTTCAACACAAGGCAATTCAAAGTGCTTTACAAAAAATGAAAGAGATTAAGAAAATGGCATTTAAAATCAGTCATTAAAAAGAAAAGCTAATAAAATAAACATTAAAAGAAAAAATACATGGATAAAAGTTACAGTGCTGTCAATTAAACATTAAAAGAAAAAAGTACATGGATAAAAGTTACAGTGCAGTCTAAGATATGAATAGTTCAATTAAAAGCAGCGACAAAAAGAAAAGTCTTCAGCCTGGATTTAAAAGTAGTCAGAGTTGTAGCGGACCTGCAGGTTTCTGGGAGTTTGTTCCAGATATTTGGAGCATAATAACTGAACGCTGCTTTACCATGTTTAGTTCTGACTCTGGGGACAGAAAGCTGACCAGTCCCTGAAGACCTGAGAGATCTGGATGGTTCATAATTTAGCAGGAGGTCAGAAATGTATTTTGGGCCTAAACCATTCAGTGCTTTATAAACCAGCAGCAGTATTTTGAAATCTATTCTTTGACACACAGGAAGCCAGTGTAAAGACTTCAGAACTGGAGTGATGTGATCCACTTTCTTAGTGTTAGTGAGGACTCGAGCAGCAGCGTTCTGAATTAGCTGCAGCTTCCTAATAGATTTTTTAGTGAGACCTGTGAAGACACCATTGCAGTAGTCGAGTCTACTGAAGATAAAAGCATGGACAAGTTTTTCCAAATCCTGCTGTGACATTAGTCTTTTAATCCTAGATATGTTCTTTAGGTGATAGTAGGCTGATTTAGTAACAGTTTTAATGTGACTGTTGAAACTCAGGTCAGAGTCCATGACTACACCTAGATTTCTGGCTTTATCTGTTGTTTTGAACATTGCACACTGAAGCTCAGCGCTAACTTGTATACGTTCTGCCTTGGCTCCAAAAACCATTACCTCAGTTTTATCTTTGTTTAATTGGAGAAAGTTCTGACACATCCAGTCATTGACTTGTTCAATGCACTTACTCAGTGTTTGAATTGGAGCATAGTCTCCTGGTGAAATTGTTACGTAAATTTGTGTGTCATCTGCATAGCTATGGTAACTTATTTTGTTGTTCTTCATTATCTGAGCCAGTGGTAGCATGTAGATGTTAAAGAGAAGAGGCCCCAAGATGGAGCCTTGAGGAACCCCACATGTCATATTTGTCAACTCAGATGTGTATTTACCTATAGAAACAAAGTTGTTTCTGTCCTTTAAGTAGGATTCAAACCAATTTAGAACTGTTTCCGAAAGTCCCACCCAGTTCTCCAGTCGGTCTAGTAATATGCTGTGGTCAACAGTGTCAAACGCAGCACTGAGATCTAATAATACTAACACTGAAGTTCTGCCACTGTCTGTGTTTAAGTGGATGTCATTAAAGACCTTTACAAGAGCAGTCTCAGTGCTGTGGTTTGGACGAAAGCCTGACTGGAACACATCAAAACAGTTATTTAAATGCAAGAAATTACTCAACTGTTGAAAAACAACTTTTTCAATGATTTTACCTAGAAATGGCAGGTAACTAAATACAATAAATAAATAAATACAAATATAACTCTACAAAATGTACTGTAACTTTTAAATGAACTTTTAAAAACAAGTTGTATGCATTTTACAAACTAGGGCATTTAATAAATATGAGCGAAGGTGGTCCTACTTGGCATAAAGTGTGGTAAATCACCCGCTGCTTTTCTGTTTGTGCGAGTTACCTCAATCTTTCTCTTTCTTTTTTCACAGTTATCCTTAAAAGCAGCATTCTTCAGTACTACTTCTCTTCATTTCAGCCGATAACAGCTCCCTCTTTCTCCTAAATGCTTATTTTTATCACTTCGAAATGTACCTGCTGTGCGGTCTACTCAGCTTCCATTGCTCAATGCTAATAAGTGTCGGGCACAGGGAGGCTTAGCATTGCTTGCTTTCCTTCAGTTGGACAGTGCTGGGACTCTGACAGATAACAAACAGCTGCACCATAGGGGATGCGGCAAAGCAATGCATCATGGAAGCAACGGTCTAGTCACCCTGCCCTGCTTCTTCTTTTCTCTATCCCCCTTTCATCGGCTCTTCACACACCCTGCTATTCTATCGCCTGTGTCATTCTCATGATTTGTATTTGTCAGATGCACCGTCTTCCTTTGAAGACCTGCTGTGTCTGGCCTGCTAGACAATAAAACACATCGGTATCTAGTGTTTAGCAAGTGGAGCAGTTCAAAGAAAGGATCAATCCTAGCCCATTTGCAATCTCTCTATGTGAGACACCTGATGCTACAAGGTTACAGTCTATTCAACAACCAAAGGATTGCTGCTCGCCTGAAAAGTACTGGCGTCCCTAGATTATTAAAACATATTCTTATGGATTTCTCTCTGTGACTTTGATACAAGAGTTACCACTTAAAAGAATCTTCAAGGTACAGTACAAAATAAATCGAAAGAAAAACAAAGCCCTGTGAGTCTAATATTATCCCCATCATAAGACATGCTCCCCTCTCCTAAAAGGCTTGCTTATAATTTAACATGGTAGCTCTCTTCCTGGCTATCTACAAAGTGCTTCCTCTCTTTCTATGGAACAGACAGAACTAGGCCATGGAAACACCCAAAGGAGACCAATTAAAGGCTCTAATATTAGCAAGTAACAGTAAAAACGGTGAGGTTAATAGCTCTTTAGATATCCACTTTAATTACCAGCCTGCAGCTTTTTGCAGAGTCCAGGTTTGCACAGTGCTATGTTGAAAGACCTGCAATTCTATTAAGTGCATTGTCTCTTTCTTATCTTGGCATACAGTTCAGGAGGTACAGATTTGGTCAAATATTACATTTTTAACCCTCCAAATAGTTTGATTTCCTCCTTTCTCTTTTGTGGGGTGAAGGAGAGACGACATGACACATTGGGAAAAGAGAGTGAAATAATAAATGGAGTGGAGAGAAACGTACGAGATAGAGATTGTTTTTAAGAGTGCCCATAAGGCATTGCCCATTACTTACGTAAAAGAGTTTACAATGCCAAATGGTTTGGCATAGACAGTTTTGCAGGCTGTGTTAAACTCTTGATGTGTCCTCTGGCAGTTTAGCAAATGCTGAGAAGGGGAAAGGCAGCAGGGAGTTTTGACTGTATTGCATTGACTGCCAGCTTCTTGCTACTGTATGTGTCTTTGTCGAAAACTGTGAGAGTGAAAGGAGTGACAGGTAGTGTACTGTTCTTAAATATAACAAGAAGAAGGTAAGTGTGCTCAAAGGCTTTTCTCTGATTCTCCCTTGATGTCATAACATATGTATTACTTTGAGCAGCTTTGTGTAGGCACTAGAATTGATCAGATATAAACCATCAAGAACTATGTTCATAAAAACACTGATGATGTCCTTTTCTAATTATTGAATTCATTTATCACAGGCAGCACCCCTGGGTATTTCTTAAAAATATAACATTAATCAGCCCACACTATGCCAATTAGTTGCTGCCCTTTCTTCTTCGGATGTGTGAGATACAGTCATGTTAGTTTTGTTTATCTCTTCTTAGTTCTTGGAAATATTGTAGTGAAATCTCATGCATATTAAAACTGCTGTAACCTGCTGCCACCTGAAGATCAGATGATTGCTATAGCTCACTGAAAGAAGGCCAGTGACTCACAATGTGTTAATTATGAGTTCAAATTTGCATGACACAACCTCTTGGCTCACAAATTATGAGAACTAGAATGTGTCAACCTTGTCCCTGATTACTCATTGATAAGAAAAAGTGACACATATTTATATATAAACAAACAGTGGGTTCTATTATTGATACTATTGTGGAATGGATGTGAGTCTGGTGTTAGAGATTCAACCCATGCACACACAAATAACCTTTTCCCTGATAACTTATTCATATGAGCACAGTTCAGATAAAAGTGCCCTGCTTTAAACCTTCTAAAATATTCCATTTCCTCTTTTGATTTGTCCCTTAAATGAACATTAATGGAATCATCAGAGTGCAAGTACATGTAAACAGAGCACAGTGTTTCTGTGCAGCTTGAAAGCACACAGCTCTGTTCCAGGTCTTTCCTTTTATCCATCATGTCATTGACCATGGTGTTGTGTCTCGTCAAATGTGTTAGTTATGTTTATGTATTATGTATGTCATTTTCATGTTTTTTCACGTCTGGTCATGTCTGTTTATTTAGGTTCTTCATCTCTAGTCAGTCTCTGTGTTTATTGTCATGTCTCGTTTTCCATTTCCTGTTTTATTTTTGTACTTACCTCTTGTCTTTAATTTCAGGCCCTGTGTCTTCCTCCCCTTGTGTGTTTTTCCTGCCATCATCAGTGTCTGCCCGCCCCTGATTGTTTCCACCTGTTCCCACTCACCTCATGTTTAAATAGTCCTGTTTCTCCCCTGTTCTGTGTCAGTTCGTCTGGTTTGTTTCTCCGAATGGTCATGCCAAGCCTCAGCTCAGAAAGGATCGCTTTCACTCATGTCAGGTTTGGTTTCTTTTGTTAAATTTTTTAGGCTTAAGTTTTTCTTAAGCTTGTGAGCGCCTTTTGTTATTTCTAGTGATGACGAGATGAAGCCTTATGAAGCTTTGAAGCTTTCCAGCCAATTGGTTCGCAATGAGGCTTCATCATGGGCTTCATTTGAACACAAACCCCCCTGTTGGTCAAAGTGTGTAAAACAGGCAGATTGGACATCTCAACAGTGTGCTCTATCTCATACCGAGTTCCCAATGAGTAAAGCATAATTCTAAACAACGAACATTAAATCATATTTTCATGTTAACAATATTGTATTTATTCCAGTTTAATGATTGTGATTGAAAAGCCTAAGGAGGCTGGTAAACATTGCAAAGAGGGATTTGCATTCCTTCATAAACTTAACCATGTTGTAGCCTGAGAAAGGCTAAACCATATCAAAGAATACATTTATTAACTACATTATCTCATTTAGCTGTAGCTTTTATAAACAACAAAAAATACGTATTGTTCAGTCGTTGAACCAGGGACCCTGCGGTCATGAGTCAACTGCTTTCCAGCTGAGCCACAGCACACACACTAAAGCTCGCTGAAAACACTGCAACATATGTATTCCTGTATGTATTGATGTGTTTATTCCTACATTTATTTATGCTTGTATCCATTTATACTTCTGACCTCTATAAGTGAGGGTCTGAGCTATATTGATTCCATCGTGTCACCGGGCCCGGGTACAGGAGGGGAAATATGGTTCTTATTATACATCCATGGGTATTATGAGCGTTGTGGTTCAACGGTTCAACGGATCTGAATCGCTTCGTTTGTCATCGATGACGTCACTGGCCCAAAACGATACAAGCATCGATACATGCTTCACAAAAAGCTTCGGGGATTACTCGACACACGCTCCGAAGCCTCGGCGCAATACGTAACATCACTAGTTATTTCCAGTACCTACTCTGTTAAGAGGGATTACCTGATCTGTGAAATTACATTTTTTTTACATTCAAGACTTTGTCTCTGGGTCGTGCATTTGGGTTCATCAGTTTGTGTCGAGATCCTGACACATGGTGTTTTAAAGCTTTAAACAACCAACTGCATTTGATTCAACTCTATATCATTAATGTTATTTTTTCTGACACTAGTATCAGTTACCGGACATTTACTCGGCTCCTGATTTAGACATTTGGATTGTTTAATACATATTCTCCATCCCATCATCATCATCCTGTCAAGTCCATTTTATAACTGTTATTGTTTGTGTCCAATGGATGTAAGCGTTTGTTTTTAGGCTGCTCATGGGAATAGAGCATTACATAACAAGTTGTTAAGTGTTGCAATCCCAAGCAAAGATGCCATTGGGGCTTCAATTTATTGCAGCCTATTATTAAGGCTTTTCTTGTGTAGTGGTAACTCACTTATGATCATTACAGTACAATAATGAAGACCAATGTTCTTCTGACAACCTTTTATTCTTTGGCAATTTGGTTATTACCTTTTTTTGGAATGCTCTTTGCCTCAATTCTATGAAAAAAGCAATGTGATCTTTGACTTTATTTCGTTTAATTCTGCCTTTTCTATGTAGTTTTCACTTACTATAGTTTTTTGTTGGCTTTTTTAGACGGTCTGGGGGAATACAAATGTTTTTGAAGTAGTCATTCATTCCACTTTAACAGGAAATTATTTGTTGAAAAAACTTGAAAGGATAGCATTCAGGAAACGTACCAGCACTGGAGATAGAGAGAGAGCACAGAGACTGCAAAAAAAGTGTTGACGCCTTTGGAAAGATAAATGTACCCTTCAGGAGGGTCAGACCTTCAAAATGTCACTTCTTAGATTTAGTAAAGAATAACCCTCTTTAAATCTTTATGCAGCTTCCTTAAGAAGTTGTTGTCTCTCATAAATCTGTAAAATGTCCTCTGTGCTTTCTTTGATGGCACAAATGAGTGGAGAGAGATTATATTAAGAAAGTCAAAGGTTTCTGTTGAGTTGCACCTCATCGCCTTCAGCTAGTAGCAACAACTCTAATGGGAGCATCCTTAATGTTGCCCAGATCGTTACAGGATTTAAAACAAAAAGTATTTTCCCCTTCGGATGATAATGAATATTGTTCGTGTAGAGAATTCATTGTGATTTTCTAAAACATCACTGGTTGTTAGCTTTTTTTGGAAACAGTTGCTATTACCCAAAAAGCTCAGTAGCTTCATGTAAACCACTGTGAACATGTTGAACATTGAATTTACATTCTCAATGAATGTATTGCTAATATTTCACCAGCACTTATTGATGCATTTTCTTAACAATGGAGGGAACCTAGAGGAAACTTGCATTTTCTGAGTCTACCATTTTCTTTATGTCAAAGTCAGCTTTATTGTCAAAAATTCTACATGTGTTATACATCCAGAAATCTCGAGATATCGTTTTCCGCAGTCCCACAGTGTGACGTATACATAAAACAAAACAAAAAGGGACTAGATAAATCGGGTATACAATTTAAAATGTTAATAATATATCTATTTGTTTTCACCTGCAACATTAGCTACATGTTCATACTGAAACCATCTTCTCAACAGGGGCTAGCTATACATGTACATTACGGTTTTATTTCCCAGGGTAAGACAAGCAGATTGATACCACTCTCATGTCTAGAAAGTGGAGACAAGTAGACCAGCCTGTCCTCCTACAAAAAACGACCATATAGGCCGATTGTTCATGCCCTTATTACGACCCAGAGACACGTTTTAAAGTGTATGTTGTTTCTTACACGACCACTAGAGGTGCTCTAGTGGTCGTGTAAGAAACAACATGCTCCCGGCCCGTTCATTGCAAACGCTCCGGAGGGACATTTATTCACAAATAACCCTCTCTGAAAAATCATAAATTGTGGAATAGTTTGGCCATTAAAATGCTTTTTGATTCGATTTCTGGCGAGAAGTGTATATTGCACTCATAGAATCCACGTCCAGTCGATGTGTATGATCTATAGTTTGATAGATATTACCAGGGGCGTTGCCTGGACCTGGAAACATTCGGGGCTTAGCCCACAGTGGCGGCGCTACAGTCAAATTTTCTACTGCAAGACACTCCACACATAGATACACAATTGCGCCATCTGGTGTCACAAACGTGTGCCTGCATTAGCTTTGTTAAGGCAATGCATTGTGGGAGATTCTCATAGCACGTGAGGATTTCTTGAGGGTAAGGTGCCTGTATTATCTCGGTGGACAAAATGTATGTTTTTATTTTATAAGGACAATAACGTACTGTTGTGTTTGTTTAGTTTAATGTTAATTGTTTAATGCTCACAGTCACAGCAACATGTTTTTTGTGTGATTGGTTTTATATGATTTATCAACGTGATCATCAATAGCTAATCTGAGCACCAGAACCCAGCTCACGTGTCCTTTTATGCTGTCCATTGAAATGCAGGAAAGTAATCACCAGCTCTGAGTGATCTGTTGCCGAGGGGACACTACACCGGAGTTACATAAGCAGAGATAAAGTGCTATTTTGAGGGAACTCACCTCCTCTGGGGTCCCCAGGAAGAATTTTTTTTAATGTTGAAGTTAAAAGCATCAATCTTGTGCACTTTGAGAGCAACGTTAAGAGATATGGATACATCTCTCAACACCCATATGTCAACAAAAATCAAAGAATCAGAATCAGAAACGGGTTTATTATTTAAAAACACTTCATTTTCCAATTAAATCATAAACTATGTCAAATGATTAGAAGTTGTTAGTAATCAGATTAAACAGAAAAAAGGGATGGAAGGAGGAAATAATAATCCCTCATCACTTGCTGTTTGCGGTTGAAATGATCTCTTTTGCTGGCCAAACATGCTGGATGGAAAGCAGTGATGTCTCACTTGCCTTGGCCCTGTATCTGCAGTCCCTAAATCAGTCATGTTACTCATTGACTCTTGTCTGTTCTGGTGTTCCTGTTCATTGTTGTCTCCATTGTTGTTCTTGTCTGTTGTATCTCCTTCTTGTGTGTCCCTTTCTCCTGTTCTCCTTTCTTCATCCTCTACTCTGTTTGGCTCATCTGTGATGACTGTGTAGGTAAACACAAACAAGTATGTAAGTCAATCAGTTTCCAGCTCTGTCAAATAAACGACTTTCAAGATACACAAATGTGTCTTCATTAAACTGAGTGTCACCACACTCTTACAAAATGTAATACTAACCAATTGAAAATAGTTAAATGTACATCTCTTGTAGATATCACTGTTATAGTAGTTATCTGCCAATAGGACATAATCATTCCTATACAAATGCAGTTTGAGTAATTCACTTAATATATTCACTTCATACTTTAAAATAGTCATTTTCACTTGATACTCTATAGTCCTCTTTCTGCATTCAAAACTAAGGAAAGCTGTACAATTTGACATGATAATGAGGAAAAAAGGCCTCTGACAATGCAGATCATTTTGTGATCATATCAATTTTAAGATGGGGGTCAAGGCTTAATATTTGGGAGCATAGTGTCCCTTGCCCCCTTTCAGGAGCCCCACTGGATTAGCTTTGATCTGAAAGCTTGTTAGCTGGCTGTCCATCTCATAATGTACACATAGAAACTAGCTGTCAATAGGAATATCAATCAGAAGAATTATAATTTCATGCAAAAATCTGTCACAAAAAGAGGTTGCACATTTAAATTCAGGTGTTGTTATGGCAACGTCAGTGGCCAAACAGCCACATTTACTGCTGCAAATACGTTCAAACATGCTGTTGACACGTAAAGCAGTGGCAACTATGCCACCATTTCAGCTGACTTTTCCTCAGAAATACCGTCACATAACATCCATATATTTCAGTGCTAGGTTGATGCTTAGCTAAGCTAACTATGAAACACTTTAACTGACAGGACTCAGGATCAACTGTGTAATGTAAGGTAGCTTCTACATGTAGCTTCATGTCGAACACTGACAGTAAGTCAACATTTCCCAGAGAGCTTTCTTTGAAATCACCAGGTAACGCTAAAAAACACAACATTTAGATTTTATGACAAAGTGTTTATTTAATATATCTGGCTAGCTATAGCTACTTGCTAACGGTTTAGCTTACCCCCGCGATTCAAAGTAACGTCAACGTAGCTATAATTTATGCTTTGCTTACATGTTGACATAACTTGTAAGTTTACTGACATTTACATACCTTGTTCACCTGGCTCAGGTGGTGGCTCTGGGGTTGTTGTGTAAAGCCACCACTTGAGAATTGCCGTATTTTTTATTTAAAAAATGTCTAATGTCCATCTTCAGAAACTCCGCATCCGCGGCTGAAAGTTTAAAGTTTAAACACTGTCACAGAGGAGAGGTCAGCCAATAAAACACGTTTATTTCCATGCAACTCTCGGATTGGTCTGGTGGTTGCCTCTGTTGCATTCACTGAACACGGGAAATTACAATTCTGCCATCCTCTAGGTAAAGTACGGTTAATGTATTATATTATTGAGGGAGAATTTGTCCGGGGCTAAAGCCCCGGATGCCTACCCCAGGCGACGCCCATGGATATTACAAAGATGATCGGAGGTTTTTCTTTAGCCCCGGACAAATTCAATAACAGTACGTTATTGTCCTTATAAAATAAAAACATACATTTTGTCCACCGAGATAATACAGGCACCTTACCCTCAAGAGATCCTCACGTGCTATGAGAATCTCCCACAATCCATTGCCGTAACAAAGCTAATGCAGACACACGTTTGTGACACCAGATGGCGCAATTGTGTATGTGCGTGTGGGAAATACAGTAGAAAATTTGACTGTAGCGCTGCCACTGTGGGCTAAGCCCCGAATGTTTCCAGGTCCAGGCGACGCCCCTGGCCCTGACCTTGGCCAGAACTGGAGCCACACAACCCTGACCCACCACATGACCAAGGTATGTCACTGTGGCCTTTGCAAAGGCACATTTGGCCAAATTAAGTCAGATGTGCCTCTGTCAACCGTTCAAACAACCTCTCGATGCGCTGAACATGAGCCGTCCAAGTATCACTGCAAATTACCAAATCGTCTAGATACACCGTACAGCCCTCTAAACCCGACACCACGCGATTCATCAAACGTTGGAATGTAGCAGGAGCATTTTTTAACCCAAACGGCATTACCTTATATGAATAAAGTCCAGATGGTGTGATAAATGCTGCTATTTCCTGTGCCCGCTTAGACAAGGGGACCTGCCAATACCTTTTAAGCAAATCAAATTTGCTAACATACTTTGCAGACCCCACCTGATCTATACAGTCATCCATCCGTGGCAAAGGAAAATAGTCTGATTTTGTCACCGCATTCACTTTTCTTAGATCAGTACAGAATCTAGGTGTCCCATCCTGCTTTGGCACCAACATACATGGAGACGCCCAACTAGATGCTGATGGGACAGCAATTTTATTCTCCACCATGTAATTAATCTCTTCCCTAGTCTTCATGTAGTTACTTGCGGCGGGTACTTATGCACTGAAGACCGCTGGCTCAGCAAAGCGACTAGCAAGCTAGCAACAATACTGCGACCACGGCCATGCCCCCAAGCCGAGGCTTTAGCCACTTTCACCACAACATTAAACACCCTGCCCAACGATCCCAAGGGAACCGTCGCTATAACCTACCAGGGGAAACTCCGCACAAATAATGAACTAACTCCCAACACCAGCTTACCTTACCGGAATGGACGAGCCCCCAGCTGTCATGGCTTGGCTCTCAGCCACAACAAACGCGCAACAGAAACGAGAGCGTGAATAGAAAAAAAAGAGTTTATTTGGCTGCTGCTGAAGGACACAAACAGGCGAAACAAAAGGTCAGCTGGTCGTGACTGCTCTTCACGTTGCGTCCTCCTGCCAGAGAGAGAGAGAGAGCGAGATCCGGTCCAGTCCTTTATCCGGCTAGCTCCAGCCGCCAGGTGTCCTCAATTCCCGTGAGCACACACAGAGGGAGAGTCATTAAAGGGCCACACACACGCATACCCACCACCAGAGATAGTGAGGCAGGGGTCGTCACATATTCAACAACAAAATTCAATAACGTGCTTTAACCACTAGGCGGTGCGGGTTAAAAAAACAGTGGTGTAGTTAATAAAACATAATAATATCAAACATAATATGACTATTAACTTTATTGTGAAATTAAAACAGAACGGTAAAGGAAAATACAGTTTCAGTCTCTCGATTTGAAGCTTATGTGTTATGGTTTAGGTGTTTTGCTTTCTCCTCCTCCCCTCTGTCTTCTCTCTCTCTCCTGTGCAGTGTGGTGATCGTTAGAAGGCTCAGCTGGTTCACAATGAGGAGCACCTGTACTCATCTAATCAACTCCTCCATAAAACCCTGGTCATGTTCACACTCCAGTGCCAGATAATTCCGTCTCACTCGGTAGAGCTGAAGGTCGTAGTATCCTAGCTTAGTGTGATTTTCTCTTGCTGTTTTTGTTGAAGAGTAACCTTGTTTTTTCCTCTGTTTTTCCAGTGTCTGCTCGAGCCAGCCTGAGTCCTGCCGCCGCCACCGGCGTGAACTAGATCCACCTTCATTTTGTGGATTGTTTTTTAGTTGCTCCTTTATTCAACTTTGTTAAAAGACTGAATCCATCTGGTCTCTGCCATTGTAGGTCCTGAACTTTTGACCCAGCCTTAACATTATGCATTGTACCATGAACCTGTATAGACCTGCAGTCAACTGCATGAGGAGTTGGAAAGGTAATAAATCATATATTTAAAAACAACAAAAAATCCCTTTCTATCAGCTGTGCACCGTTATGGTGTAAATATAACCAATTGGATCAAAAAGTCAGCCGAATTAGTGTTGATACTGCAAGGAGACATATTGTGTGAAAAGAAATGGAAGATGTTGTTTAATTGCTAATATATTTATGATCCACGTCACGTATTCAGTTTTGGCGGCATTTCTGACAGTTTGTCAAAAGGTCTTCTCATCAGGGCTCTATAAATAAATATCTACGGCAGATATGTAATATTTAATGCAGCCGCACCGTGTATTACAATGCCGTTATGTGATGACTTCCAAAGAGAAAAGCAAGAACACTCGGAATAAAGTATTATTTTACTTAAAAAATAATGTTTTTCCGATTTCATATCATATAAACACCATATCCCGAAATGCATTGCGGTTAAAACAATCGATGTTTTAGCCTATCAAAACCTCTGAAAAAAGAAAGGTGTCTCTCAGAATTCGAAAGAGAAAAACCTATGGGAAAAACACAAAAGCATTGTACACAATTTAAACTAATAAATGTCATATAATTAACAAGGATAAACTGATGTTTTTTAGTTGATGAGTACTGCAGATATCACTGTTAAATCATTTGATCATTGGTTTTATTATGAAAATGTCGAGACCGGAAATATTGTTTTCAACCAGTAACTTTACATGGAGGCTGCCGCATACCTCAAATCATCTTCGTAATATCTATCAAACTATAGATCCTACATATCGACTGGACGTGGATTCTAAAAGTACAATATACACTTCTCGCTAGAAATCTAATCAAAAAGCGTTTTAATGGCCAAACTATCCTACAATTTAGGATTTTACAGAGAGGGTTATTTATTTGTGAATAAACGACCATCTGTAACATTTGCATTCAACGGGAGCACTAAAGGGCGAAAACTATAGGTTACTTACGTAACCCCAGTTCTCAGAGTAACATGAAGTGAGATGTCTCACTATTGGATGAGCCTCATCGCGGAGCAAACAGAAGCATCAATCTCATTACACCAATCCTGATTGGCTGGTGATCTTGACGTCAGCGTCAGGGAATTCACCCCCTATAAGTAGCTTGCGCCATGACGCATGCGTCATTCAAAATAAGCACCTCTTCTCGCTTCACCATAGCAAGGAGGGCCGTCTGGTGAGACATCTCACTTCATGTTACTCTGAGAACTGGGGTTACGTAAGTAACCTATAGTTCTCATTCATAACACTCCGTTCGATGTCTCACTATGGGAAATTGTAGCTCCCGTATTGTCAGAGGAGCTTATCTCGAAAATCACCAAACCAACCAGAACTTAACAGGTAGAGCTCTGACTCAACCAGGTGCCCAGCACTGCTTGAGTCACACTGGGAGCAGAACGTCCAGCCTGTTAAGAGGCGGACAAAAGTGAGCGGCGAGGACCAGCTCGCCGCTGCACCAATGTCTTGGATGGGAGACATCCTGGACAGAGCCCAGGATGCAGCCAGACCCTGAGTCGAAAGAGCTCGCGGACCCGAGGGTGCCTGCGAACTCTGACTCGTATGGGCCCCAAAGCAATTATTTCCACAAACCAGTGGGAGAGCCGTTGCTAAGTAACAGGCTTGCCCTTATAAGGGTTAGCCCAGGACACAAGGGGTTGGTCATTATGACGAAGCACCCTTGATCTGTCCCTGTACGTGCGTACAGCACGGGCTTGACACGGCAAATCCGGCCGCTGTTCCCCGGAGGAATACAGTGGCGGGGAGGATGCCTCAATGTCAAATGTGGTACCTGAACCAACCGCCTTAAGATAAAGGCAGGGTTGGGCTTCAACCACACTCTGTTTGCCCTGGGGCGAACTGAGTGCATGAAGACTGTACAGATAGTGCATGAGTGCCACTGGCTCGCTTGGCAGCTGCCAGGGTCAGCTTCATGTCACACTGTATTCAGATTGTACCACTTCATAAATACCTCCCCAACCTGTCAGACATGCGTCCGTGGTGACTACTTTCCGTGAAAGGACAGCACCCATAGGCACATCTCGTACTAGAAAAGTCAGGTGCAGCCAGTGGCGCAGTGCCATTACGCATTTCACAGTAACCATCACTCTCCGCGCGCCATGGCTTTACGAGGACATTTGTCTGCGTAACAGCCTCCTGCTCCCACTGTGCGAGAAGCAGCCAGTCGTCCAGGTAGGTCACCAGGCGAATACCCTGTTGTCTTAACGGGGCTATCGCGGCTTCCGTACATCGTACAAACACCCTTGGACTGAGAGTCAGTACTCTGAAATGCGAATCTCAGATATTTCCTGTGTGGGTAATATACTAGGATGTGAAAATACGCATCTTTCAGGTCGACAGATGTAAACCAGTCGTCTTGTCGCACGAGCCGCAGCAGAGATGTGTGAGTGAGCATTCTGAATTTATATATTTTTAGATATTTGTTCAGAGCCCTCAAATCAAGTATTGGCCGAATTCCGTTCCCTCCCCTTTTGGGAACGAGGAAGTACTTGGAATAGAAGCCGCTCTGACTCTGCTCGGCGGGTACAATAGATATAGCCCTCTTTTAGGAGTGAGAGAATCTCTCTCTCCAGAATATGGGCTGACTCTCCTCGGGCCTGCGAATGCAGAATGCCCGAGAAGCGAGGGGGGGTGACAGCGAATTGGAGTCTGTAGCCCCGTGTTACTGTCTTGAAAACCCAAGCAGATGATGTGAGCATCTTCCACTGCATGCTCCTTAGAGCACGTCTCTTCCCCTCTGAGTCTCTATTTGTTGTGTTATGGGGCCCTCTAGTGTCTGAACACAGTGGTGCCCCTTTTCGACAATCCCCACCGACACTGCGATTGCGCATGACGGTGGTGCCTTCACAACCCCAGCCGGCACTGCGCATGCGCGTGACGGTGGTGCCTTTAAAGCCCCAGCCGGCACTGCGCATGCGCGTGACGGTGGTGCCTTCACAGACCCGCCTGTAATCCGCCTTTTGAGAGATGCCGTAGCTGCTCTCAGAAGGGGAACAGTTGACGGGCTGTTTATTGGTTTTATTGTTTTTCCTTTTCATTTTTTTGAGCTGCGCCCTCGGCCTGAAGCCTGGATGCGTCAGCGGCAAATGTTTTATGACAGAAAAATCAACAAATGTGTGACATGTGTTTGTGCGGACTTGAGGATGGTGTTGAGGCATCTCTCAAGGCGGCGGGAACACATTTAGAGCTGGGGAACCGTGGACTTCCAGCTCTGTCACAGAGGGGAGAAGGAGGGGCTGTCACGCCGCTCGCTTCTTCTTCCTCGACTGCTGACCGAAATTCTGGGTTGGCTGCGCCTGAGCTGCAGCCGGAACCGGAGATTTTCTAGGCCAGCTCGCCCTTGTCTCCAGCCTGGGCTGGGGACTCGGGGCGGGCTGCGACCTCTGCGTCTTCGGTGTTTTAAACCGAGCAGGGTTCGAGGCAGCTTGGGCGAAGGACTGCTGCTGCGAAGGCAGCGGCTGGACCCTTCGAGGGAGGCAGAGGTGGAGTGCCTCGTCCTCCTTCTTTTTCGACTCACACCTCCTTTGCATGGAGGTGAGAGCGGAGCCGAAAATTCCCTCGGGAACGATGGGCATATCCAGCACATCCTCCTTTTCCCGGTCTGGGAGGTTGGTGAGGTTGAGCCATCTCGCTCTTTCCTGCACCACCATGATCCCCATTGCCTTGCCCGTGGCCTGGACGGCGCAGCGTTGGACACGGAGACAAATGTCCGTGACCGCTGCCATCTCGTCCAGAGTGGCTGCCCCCGGGTTACCCGACAGGTCCTCGCAGAGCTCCACTTGGTAAGTGGTTAGCAGCGAGGACACATTCAGGGCCCTGGCGGACAACGCTGCGGCTTTGTAGGACCGTTCAGTCATTGTCGACTGAAATCGGTCCGACTTTGCTGGCAGCGTGGGGTTCCTGCTTGGTGACGGGCCCATCCTCGGTAGGAGGTGGGCCGCTACCAGCGGTTCCGTGGGTGGTATGCGGAGCAGGCCGAGCTTCTCCATTCCGTCACAGTCTAGGGAGGAGGCACCCTGGATTGGGACCTTGTTGCTGAAGGGCCGGTCTCTCCACGAGACCGACACCTCATCCAACATCTCCGGGAAGACCGGAAGGAGTTGCCTCTTCGTCCGCGCTGCTTGGGGAAAATGTTTCCCTTCGTAGCGGGACCTGGAGGTCTCCTTGGCCATTTCAGGCCACGGGATGTCGAGTCTGGCCGCGGCGCGTTTACACACGGCCTGCAGGTCCATGCTCAGACAGGGCGAAGCTGGTGTGCTATCGCCCGGGAGAGCAGCCCTCGCTCCAGGCTTTGCAGCCTGAGCCGATGACATGAAGATGTCCTCTTCATGTTCATCCGACTCGGACAGGAGGAACACCGAGGCGTCCTCTTCGTCCTCATCGTAGTCCAGCTCGAGGACATCCTCCGCGGGTGAGACCATGGTGAGGTCTAACCGGGAGCCCCAGCTCGGTAAAGCGTGGGGTCCCGTTCCCGCGTGTCTTGCCGTCACCGGGTCCCGGCCTGCCAGGGCGCGGGATTCCGGTTCTGCAGCCATCGCAGATAATGAGCCCCAGACCGACACGGAGAGGGGTTCACTCTCTGCGGCGGACGCCCCCGCGTCTTGACTGCCGGCCGGCAGGTCAGTGGACATGGGGGGGTCCTGCTCCGACAGGCTAGCTTGGCGTGCTACTAGCTGTCGGCGGAGGCTCTTCACGGTGAAGCGGACACAATGTCCGCACGAGCCGGGGTTGTCGATAGTGCCTCGGGCGTGTTCCAGCCCGAGGCAGGACGAGCAGACCTGGTGTGTGTCTGTGCCCGACATCTTCAACCCGCAGCCGCAGAGTCGAGCCACCGAGTCCCTGACTCCTCTGGTGTGAAGGAGAGGCGTCCATCTTGTTCGCCTCGTGGCGTGGAGAGGACCCGCTCTCAACAGGTAAGTTGGGAGAAAAAAGGTGTTACCACCCTGTCCTTAATCCGGAGAAAAGGACGGTGTGGGTCTTTTATTCCCGGAGAATACTGACTGGTGTGACAGTATGCTCCTTTAATCCTTTCCTCCTCCGTGGGGAAGAGAAAAGAAAAAACTTCCTCGCTACCGTGGTGTCGATAGTGAGGGAGCGAGCTAGCAACAGGTGTGTTGCTAGCTTGAAAAAATCCGACCTACCGTACTTTCCGGGGAAAGAGAACGGCGAGGCCGATTTCAATACTAACTGGCGTTAGTATTACCGTCTTCCTGCAAAGCAGAAGGAGTAGCCGGCGAGCGCCCGTCGACCGAAATGGTTATATTTGGGTTCAGTCTGTGGACCGTTAAGCTTGTCCGGCTACTATAGAGATGTGCTCTGAAGCGAGAAGAGGTGTTTGAATGACGCATGCGTCGTGGCGCAAGCTACTTATAGGGGGTGAATTCTCTGACGCTGACGTCAAGATCACCAGCCAATAAGGATTGGCGTAATGAGATTGATGCTTCCGTTTGCTCCGCGATGAGGCGCATCCCATAGTGAGACATCGAACGGAGTGTTATGAATGAGAACTTTAAAACGTAATTATAGGACGTATTAAGCGCTTGAACAAACGACATATTTTGTCGTAATAAGGGCCTGAACAATCGGCCCATTTGGTCGTATGAGTTGGAAGACTTGTTGAAGTAGACAGTTAGCTTAGCTTAGCATAAAGACTGAAACGGGTGAAACTGCTAGCCTAGCCTTGTCTCTATCAAACGCAGTGGCGAGCCGTGACTTTTATACCTAGGCCCTCTGACCCCCCCTTCCCTCGAAAAAAAAAGAAGAGATATTACGTCTCAACGTAGAATTCAGCGGAATATCAAAACAGTGGTCCGGGGTGCAAAACGCATCAATGACAGCGACCCTCTACCACACAAAACAACATCATTTATGTAAACACCTATCATGACCGGGCACTCACAGCCAAGTAGCAATTACAAATGAATTAAGTCGGCACGGCGGCCCGCATTGAAAATGACTTAGGCCTACCTTTGATGATCAAATCACTGAAACACAAAGTCCATCCTCCTATCCTTTTGGATGAAGCACTTGCGGGTCATTCAGCTGATCCTTTGTCACTCCAGTTTATCATTGTAACTCAATCTTGAAAATGACTCGGTTAATAATTTCGCAACGATGTCATCACTATCACTGAAGTGAGCCATCATGAACGAACTTATGCTAATCATAAATCTATCGATCATAAATCTATCGATTAGATTTATGATTCAAAAATAATAAAAGTAGGGTAGACATGTGGATATTATCCGGCTGAACACAACGTGCATTTATCTAACAGGTTCGTTTTCCACAGACCTTATTTCGAGCTATTTTCCAAAATCCTATGGAGAAATCACATTGCTTTCTGTCGAGGGAATCCGAGCGAAGCTTACTTCCGGGTTTTAGGACGCGTCACTGCACCACTTGCATAGACCGTTATACATCCTACATACTTATTATACATCCATGCATAGACCTCACAGCGGGCGGATCCTGTCATAAAGTCCGCGAAAATAAAGCCCGCCCATTTAGAGGGAAGATATGATTGGTCAATTGTACTGTCATTTGACATTACTCTCGTTGAGTTACTATAGCTGGCCCTCTGTGAATGTAGAGAGGGACCAACCGGGACCAACAAGCTCTCCCGTCTTCACAGTAACTCGCAGAGACGGCATTTAACCCTTCACATTCCAACAGAAACTGAACAGGCAGATTCGAAGGATTTATTTCTTTGGAAATATTATTTTAAATACAATTAAATCAAGTTATTTTGGTAAAATTTATGAAAAATGTAACAACAAAAAAATATAAAAAAATAATATATATTTTTTAAATGTTTTTTTTTTAATGTTTTCAAATATTATTTGTTTTAATATTTTAGGCCCTCACAGAGGGCCTAGAGGGCCCTGACGGCTCGCCACTGCTCAAACGGTAAAGGAACATTCAAAGTTTTCCTGCTGCTTTAAGTCTTAATGCTAAGCTAAGCTAACCATCTCAAGGATCTAGCAGATGTGAGAGTGATGATGATCTTTTAATCTACCTCTTGGCAGAATAGATAGTACGGCTTATGTGCGTCATTACACTGAAACACTCTAAAAGTAACCATTCATTATTTTGCTGATTTTCAAATATATTGCTTGACAGCTTTTGCTTTGGCTGTATTTGCCTTGTCCAAACTCAAACAAAGACTATTTTCTTCTATTTACTTTATGCTGAATAGAAACACAGTGTAAACACATTAATGAGGCCAGTTTGGTCCCCATTTATATTTTCCCTATTCAACTGGTTTAGTAAAAACATTGCCCTTACATGTGACACAAAGCATACACACACACACACACACACACACACACACACATACCATGTATACATCACTTCAGGGAACATTACATTGACTTACATGCATTTCCTGGAGACTTATCCTAACCTTAACCATAACCAACACATGCCTAACCCTAACCCTTACCCTAACCAAGTCTTCACCCTAAAATGAATGATTCCCCTCATGGGGACCTCCAATTTGTCCCCATAAGGGAGGCGAGTACCCACACGTGACTGTGTAAACAGATTTAGGTCCCCACAAGTATAGTATTGCTAGGCCACACACACACACACACACACACACACACACACACACACACACACACACACACACACACACACACACACACACACACACACACACACACACACACACACACACACACACCACACACACACACACACACACACACACACCACACACACACACACACACACACACACACACACACACACACACACACACAGGGTAAAACCTCAGCTCTCCTGTCTATCCCTGTGACACTCCATTTAACCGTTCCATTAAACACTGGAGGGCCCTTTTTGGTTGAATGTTCAGCTGGAAATAAATGTGAATTTGTACATCACAAGGCAGCTAGTCGTTTTTCAGCAGGGCATGACTGAGGGAAGTATTATCTGCAGTCAATCCTAATCACATAAACTATCTGGATGCATGAATGTAAAAAAGGATTAATTACAGGATGAACGAGGATCCATAGACATTACCATTTTTCAATTTAACTGGATTACCATCATCTTCTTCAGCTCTATGAAATTGCCTAAGCTGCCCAGACTGATACATATATGGCCACAGACACTGTGTGCCCTTCAGTGAGCAATAGAGGAGAGAGGAGCCATTATCCTCCAGGAAGAACCCACATCCATATCTCCTTCATTCCTACTGTCTCACTGTTTAATCTTCCTTTTCAGCCTACATCTTTCCACTCTCTCGTTCTATCTCTTTCTTCCTGGAGCCTGTGTTCCCTCTTTATTGTTCTCCTGTTCTGTTCCTTCCTTCCCCTTGGGTCTCTTTACTTTCCCACATACAGTAGATGTATATCATTCGTGTTGCCCGTCTCATTCTTCCTCCTCCTCTTTGCTGTCATGGTTTCCGTCCCTTCTTCCTTCATCCATCCTTTCATTTTCATCCAACCTCTCCAATGAATCTGGTTAATGGCCTGAGCCTTTGTGCAAGAAGAACAAGTGACACAAAGATGTGTCAGTAACGACCTCGACCTTTCAACAAAAACACACACACACACGTCCATTAACACATGTTTGGTCATGCACACACATATGTACACTTTACTGAAGCACACTTAAACGGACATTCAAACACATGTTAGTAACCAACTACTTTGCTTTATAGTGGCTCTGAAGATATTGCCAGCATCCCAAAGGAATAAGAAAAAGTCTTTGATTTATGTGTTCAGTGATTTGATTGGGTAACCCCTTCAGAGCACTTCACTAATTAGATGCTGGATATAAGTAAATAGAAGGGAGGAGCGTTCCAGGAAGGACTAATGGGGGGTTGGAGCTTTTTCAATAATTACTTCACTCACTCTGGTATCTGAGGAGACAGGCAGGCCATCAAAGAGCATGTGTAAAATACCTCAAACCCCCACAATCCAAGGAGCAAGCGGACAAATTATTCATTATTATTATTATCTGTTGAGTATCTCTCAGTGTTACAGATGCTCCTGTTCCTTAACTCTTTACATGTGTATGCTGAAACTGGGTAAATAACCCATCAATGCAAGACATTATGGGTAATTACTTGTTATGTTTTCCATTAATAATGAATGCATGGTGTTATACAACTGCGGTATGGGTCTCAAGTAAGCATATTAGGTTGCACACATCTCTGGTTTTACTTCAGTGACCCCAGAGGCTGTCACCTTTCTGGCTTCCTGTTAGCCCTCTACTTCCTCAAAGGACCCCGGAGCCAACCAAGCCTGAAAGGCCTCCATCCTCACCGATATCCACCAATGGTTTCTCAACACGACAGGCGCCAATGACCTTGTGACCACAACTCAAAGAAACTGCTTCATAATGGAAGTTTGTGTACAAGTCCTCAGCCTCCCTAGGGATAGATGACAAATTCCTGGGGAGGTAGCGAAAGACCTTTGGTACAAGGGCACCACCTTATCCAACTCAGTCAACAGGTCTATCTTTTTTATACCTAAGTGTCCAATACATCTGCAGAACTCTAACCCAGAAAGTCAGTCATCAATCCTTGATCTAAGTCAATGTCGTGCTAACTCCCATCAGACCATACAGTATCAAGGCAATGGAGAAAGGATATACAGACAGGCAATAGATTTTATATATATATATACAAACAAACCAACATGATAAAATTACAGTAGGGACAATAAAGATGATACACTATAGACAGACAGACACAATAAACATGTATTTCCAAAAATTGATCTGGAGGACGTCAGGGAACTTCAAGTGTCGTCCAAGATGTATTGCCTGAGCCACCTAACCCCCTCTTCACCATGGAAAGCTGGTAACTACACAAACACATAAGACAAAAGCTCCAGTACAGCATTAACACCACCCAGGTGTCCGAAAACATTACACTTGGAGTAAAAATGCATCGTGAATTCCATTTCTAGGGAACCTTATTTTGTCCTGGATTAGTCTATCTTTGGCGTATCAAAATTATGTCAATTAAAGTCAGGTGATATCCTCAATAGAGGTGGTAGGGGTGGATGGATATAGTAGGTCAAACACAATTCTACATTACTTCCATAATGTTACAAGATCAACTATGTGTCACACAGACACGAATGATAATACAGACACCCAAGTCAGAAAGAGAGACAAGAACAGAATGCACAAAAGGGAGACATTCTCAAAAGACAGAATCTCCTTGAGGACGAATATCCAGCTCAAAAACATCTGTAATTAAAGACGCATGGAAAGCTAAAACTTTTAGAGAAAAATAGCCAGAGGCAGCTAATTCAACACCTGGACATTGTTTTACCTTCAAATCCACAGAGATACTACTCTAGCCTTAGTTGGTAGACAGGAAACCCCTCAGGAAACCTGTCCACTGTCGAGGAACATAAAACAAACAATAAATCAGCTCCATTCGTTTCTGTCTGCCTAAGCAGTCAGTATTCTTTCTTGTGTGAGTGCTCTGATAGACAAATACATGTTTTCTTCACTATAACAGTAGCCTTATATAATATTCCCTATCTAAGGCTATTCCAACAGTTTTAAAGGTCACTTATTATACTGTTTTTCATCAATATATTATAGGTCTCAGATATATACAAAACATGTCTCTGAAGTGTTTGGCTAAAAATACCTAACAGATCATGCATTGTAGCATCCCATAATCCCCTCTGTTTCAGCCCTGTTTCAAAAGTGCTGATTCTGTGTCTTTTACTTTAGATGAAAAATAAGGAGCCACTCCCCACGCCGCTCTGCGAGACATTTGGTTAAAAAGAACACAATGGTGCTCTAGGAGGAGATTCAGGTGATCAGGTGGGGGGTGTTTGGCTAATGGTTACACAAGCCAAAAAATCGTTATAATATGATCAGCTCATTTTCAGACAGGTTTTTATATAAATGGATCAGGACAAAAAGTGAGTGAAATATTTGTTCCTGAAACTTTCAGAATCTCTTTACACAGAGGGGAGGGACACATGTTTATGTATAAAATACATGAAAAAGTGGATTTTGCATAATAGGTGATCTTTAACATCCTTAAAAAGTGTCTAACTACTTAATATTCACAAATCCTAAACCTATTTCTGTTTCACTGCATTTTCCCCTCTGTGTAATTCTTTGTGACTTTCTGAGATGGATCCTACTTGAGATGTATGGAGAATCACTAACATAATCATTAGTTCAGATTTATTATTATTTTTAATTAATGGTCAATCCATCAAAGTGGAAGCAGCATTCACTTTGTGCCCAATCCTAATGCGACTGACTGATTGTGTTATTGATGCTATGAATGTAACCAGCTGATCCCTTATAATATGATATCATTGTGTTAGTCCAAAGAGAACCATTATCATGCAGGAGGAAATTAGATCCATACACTTGGGATCAAACATTTGACAACTCAATTAAATGTGTTGACTTTGTCAACTATGATCCTCCAGCAGAAGCTAATATAAGGTAAACAGTATCAGTATGGCAGCTAAAAAGGCCTGAAAACATGAACTGTAATCATTAATAAGTTATCTTCACACATCCCCTTGTTGCATCACGCATTTGTTTTTGTGTATATGCCTTGGTTTGTTAATATCTTGGAAACAAAACAACCAAAATGATTATTTTACATATCATAATCCTCTCTGCTAATTTACATAACGATTTACCGCAAGAGCTTTATGTCAGCTCCCCTCTAAATTTAATTGAAACTAATTTAATTTACAATTCACAAATGCGGCACATCGATAATTTGTCATTCATCAGATGTCTTCGAATCAAAATATGTATCTGCTGAAAAACAGGAGAGGAGTTTTATAAGCAATCAATCTCAGATTTGGACACAAACACATCCATTTGTTTTATGAATCCTTCTCACTCGTGTTATATAGAAGTGTTGAAGAGCTCTGTTGCCTAATTACTGCCTGAAATATATCCTAGGTTTCTGTATAATATCTAGTCTAATGAGCCTGTAAACAGCTGCTAACCCATGTTTTTGTGAATTATAGATGTGATGGGCCGGTGGCTCCAGCACTAGGCCTGCGTCACTGGCCATGGATCTGAGATAGAATAACAACGACATGATGAATCTGCTGAGAACAAAAAGCAGGGAAAAAGAACCATCTTGGTTCCACTGATGCTCAAATATCCAAAGACTCAGATTTTAGGGAATGTTGTTTTCATTCATTTACTATACCTGTACTGATATTTAAACTATGTATATTCTTCTATTTTTGCACTCATGTTTAGCCTGTTGTTCTAAAGATGTACTTTCCTTGCAAAAACATTGCATTTTCAATCATATTTCAAGTCAATCCTATTTTGTCCTGGTTTGTTTTGACTCATCACCAACCAAGCCTGAAAGGCCTCCATCCTCACGATATCCACCAATGGTTTCTCAACACGACAGGCACCAATGAGCTTGTGACCACAACTCCAAGAAACTGCTTCATAATGGACGTTTGTGTACAAGGCCTATTCGGATTCCAAGTCCTCAGCCTCCCTAGGGATAGATGACAAATTCCTGGGGAGGTAGTGAAAGACCGTTGGTACAAGGGCACCACCTTATCCAACTCAGTCGACAGCTCTAATCTTTCTTTTACCTAAGTGTCCAATACATCTGCAGAACCCAGAAAGTCAATCATCAATCCTTGATCTAAGTCAATGTCGTGCTAACCCCCATCCCAGACCATATGGCAAGGCAATGGAGAAAGGATATACAGAGAGGCAATAGATTGTATACAAACAGACCAACATGATCAAATTACAGTAGGGACGATGATCATTTTGACTCATCACAAATACCAAGTGGATTTGTTTGATTTTTCTATCGTTTCAAATTGCATTAAAGGTGGGGTAGGTCATTTTGGAGAAACCCGCTCGAGTGCGCTAGAATTTGAAAATACACAACCGGAACAAATCTGCCACTTCCTTACAGAGCCCCTCCTCCAACACACACATGAACGTGCACATGACCAATGAGGGCACGAGATAAGTTTGTGCACAGATGGAAGGCTGACAGGCAGGTAGGCCATCCAGTTACTTTAGCCGGGCCGGCTAAAATGATTGGTCGTGCTTTTTACAGTACTACGGCTTCCACAGATGACATGTTTGATGGATTTTTTGTCAAAGCATTTAAGATATTCATTGCTATCGGGATGTTAAGAGCATGTGTATAGTATATGTGTAGCCTATAGTAAGTCTTTATATTTTAAACGCACACTTTATCTTTAATTTTATCAGCACCACGTCACTATTATTTATTTATATGTACAATTTTAGCAAGTTTTTATATTGTCCTGCTCCTGTAAGCCAGTACAACAAAATTTCGTTTTAATAGTACACTCTTGCCCCTTTCACACCAGCGCTTTTTCAGCTCCGGCTCGGAGCTGGAGCCTGAAAAGCGCCGGTTTTTCCTGTTCACACCGCAGCGGCGCCGGCTCTTAGCTCCGGAATCGGGTTCACTTCCAGCTCCAAAAAATTGTCGGTCTAGAGCAGGCATCCTCAAACTACGGACTCCGGTCCGGATCCGGACTGAACCACCACTGTCTCCGGACTCTGAGCAAATTATAGTTTTCATATGTATTATCTCTCTGTATTATATGTGAGACATCGCCACAACGCATTCGCAACGAGTCAAAATTCTCCGCTATGTCCACTGCAAACAGCGCTCTGCATGTCTGACTGTTCCACTGTGTTCCACCTGTGTGTGTCAACGCTTTGGTCCAATCACATTCAGCATCCAGTCAGCGTTTTTCCCCCCCAAACAATCTGCGAATCAGAGGCACAGTAGGGCGGGTCTTCGCGGAATGCGGGTGGGAAAAATGTGTGTGTCTCTTTCAACCTGTCTGAGTCAGAGCGAGAATTAAAAAAAAACAAAATTCAGAGCGAGAGTTAACAGCTCATCTAGTTCCATCTGTACTGTAGCTTGTAGCCTAGTTTCACCTACCGGGGTGGCAACTGACACCCTAAAAATAGGCCTTGCCACCCCAGCTGCCACCCCAGTTGGCAGCTTTGTTTTGAAAGAAAAGTTGTGGCTCATCGGACATTTATGAGAGAAAGTCTCTAATGTCCGAGTGCAAGTGAATGCAGCACAAGATGCACGTCATGCACGTCCCCCGGTCCTGGCGCGAGTGTGGACATACGATTGGCGGCGATTTCATTTTGAACTGGACGGCGCAAAACGAGAAGCATTCGGACCCAAGCACTGAAGGAATGAGGTATTTGCGGTCTACACTGACAGAGAAGAGACTGTCAGTTTGGCTGCACTCAGCATTGAATCAAAACGCACTAAAGCTGTTGATCTTAATACGTTTGTGAAATGGTAATCGCCGCATTCAGCTGTAATAGACATGTCACGGATGAGCATACACAACTATTAAAGGTGGGGTAGGTAAGTTTCAGAAACCGGCTCGAGTGCACTAAAATTTGAAAATACACAGCCGAAAAGAATCCGCCCCTTCCTTCAGACTTCCTTACAGAGCACCTCCTCCAACACACATGAACGCGCACATGACGTCTGCAGACTGGTGAAAGTGGCCGCCTGGCGAGTCATTGAAGTACTGCTGCAATGCACGCCCAATGAGGGCACGAGATACATTTGTGCGTGCACGAGATGGAAGGCTGACAGACAGGGCGGCAATCCAATCCGTTTAGCCGGCGGATTGGTTGTACTTTTTACAGTACCACGGCTTCCACAGATGACATTTTTTTATGGATTTTTTGTCAAATACTTCAGATATTCATTGCTATCGGGATGTTAAGAGCATTCCATGGAATATAACAAAAAGTGTATCTCGAGCCGGTTTCTCAAACTTACCTACCCCACCTTTAAGATGATGACCTTACGTGTGTAAATATATTTTTTTCTTTGAGGGGGTCTGCCCCCAAAAAACTGTTTTAGGTCCTGAGAAAGTCAAATAAGACGGTGTGTAAAACTTCACTGCCCAGCCAAAAAAAAGTAACCACTTTGATTTAACTAGGCCAGTAGGTAAGGGCTTTCCACTGGATAATAACTGCAGTATAAAATAATGCATGACTGAAGTGATGGAGACCATGATGAAGGCAAACAAAAAGAGGAAATAACAGGTCAAATCAAGCAAATCCCCCTCTCAGATTCCACAGCAACCAGAAGAACATACATACTGGCTGGTGATTTGATTAATCAGCTTTGTGATGGAATAAAAAATGCACAGTGCATTTCCTTAGCTGTGGGTGAGTCCACTGACACCACTGACAATGCTCAGTTGCTGGTGTTTGTGAGTTTTTATGATGAGGCAAAGGGGGAGTTTGTTGAAGATGTGTTGGGTCTGACGAACCTCAGTGGACACACAAGGGGGCAAGACATTTATAAAGCAATAATGGGAATGCTGAATGAAAGAGGGTGCAGCTGCCTTTATTCATAACTGTGCAGCTCTTACACTGCGACTCTGAGGGGTCAAGCACAGACACAATAACAATGAAAACTGCTGCATACAGATTATTTTTGTTTTTGCAACCTCGTGTTAAGAATCTTGTTGCAATTGTTTAAAAGTTTGAATGACCGTAATAAACGGACCTTTGTCTTATTGAAACATTTATTTTGGACCTTTAAGATTTGTATTTGAGTACCCCTGGTCTAGAGGCAAGAGCTTCGGAGCTAAGAGGTGGCGTCGCTTACGTCTCTCTTACGTCGAGGTGTGCAGGAAACTAAACCCTCCTCCCCTGAACATGGGTCGACTGTCATGCCTGCCTACAAGCAGTAGTGCTTATAAACACACTTTATAAAGTCAGGCAACACTAACCAGGCTTCGTGTGATTCTGTTTATTTGTACCTTACTTTGACCATCCGTTCAGTTATTGATCATTGTGGAGAGAGGCAGACGTTTTGTTTTGTATTATAGCAGCTATCGGATGGAATCAATACATGGGCTGCACAGGTTGTCGTGTCCGACTATCACAAGTAGAATCATAATAAAAATACGCCGGTAAAATGTGCCTGTAGAAAACGGTTTATGCCACAATAGGATAGCAATAGCAAGTAGTCAGTTTAGCTTCGGTTGCTATGCTAACATCACCCATTTTATACCAGAGAAACTTTCATAACAGCGTTGTGATACCAAACAGCGTCAATTCAGACTGACACACATTCACTTAGGCTAAGGGGAACTGGGGATATGTATCAGCTGCTTGTGTGAGTCGGAACGTGAATACTTTAGAGCGGCTGCAGCAGTGTGAGCTAACCGGGAGCTAACGGAGGAGAATAAACTCCCGTGGAAGAGCAGCCAACACTGCAGCGGTCGGTAAATGCTGCAGAAACACATTAATAAACAATGAACCACGGCACTCTGGAGCAAATTATAAGGTTGGAGAAGTCGTTATTCAATTTAATTTGGCTTCGTGTGATTAAAAGCAACACGATCATCGACACGACGCAGTTCCCCGTTGTTGTTGTGTTGTGAGCGCCGTAACGCCGTTGGGGAGCAAATCAGCGATGTAAACGATAACGTCATGACGCAGCAGCGGCAGCACCAGTCGGGTGCTGGGCGGTGTGAACAGAGCGGGAGCAGAAAAGGGAAAACGGAGCTGAACCAGAAAAGCTCTAGCTCGGAGCTAGAAAGGGAAAAGCGCTGGTGTGAAAGCCGCATCTGTGTCTTGTTGAAATGACAATAAAGTATGTCTAAGTCTATTCCATGGAATATAACAAAAAGTGTATCTCGAGCCGGTTTCACAAACTTACCTACCCCACCTTTAATCAAAAATATGTTTCCCAGGAAAACAAATTTGTAGGAGACAGGGCTATAATGTTTGTGTCTTATATGGAATAAAAAGTTCACCTTGACTCTGGCCTTCTTTCTTATCATTTTTTAAACCTAGCAAAGTAATTTGTTTGCCTATATTTTGTTTTAATTGACAATGATCATCCCGTTCAAAACTGCGAATGTGATATGGGAGAAAATAAGTTTTCCAGGTCCTCTATGTAGTGTACTGGACTGTATATAGAGTCTGTCTTCTGTTAGGTATGATGAATGTTATGTTGCCACACACAGTACAGTATGGACAAATATAGAGGCTTAAATGTACAAACAAACAACCATTGATCCATTAAGCCCTTCAATCCTGACATGAGATGTAGCAACCTTTATTCGTAATATGTGTCAAATTGCGTTTCACTCCATGTGTACCAGATTACAGTGACTTTATCTGAAAATAAGCAAGCTAATGATTGCATCTGAGCCTTCCTCTCAGAAGAATCAGTTGCCGAGAGGCTCCTAAAGGAACACATCATCCTTTATCCTGCTCCCTGGTGCTGGCTCTGCTGGCTGCACAGAGTCACCACTGATCTAGTCCCTGTGATTAAGTGTCCTATTGTAGTGTGTACTAAAGTGCTTTTTCCAGCTGAGGGCAACAAAGAAAATCCCTTACCGGTGATAACTTGGTATGAAGCTATTTCAATGATGTACCTCTGGAGCTTAAGAGATTTCATGGTAATAATTGACTCATGTTAAATAAATTGTTGTTCCTCCACTGCACATATTCATCGTCTATTGGCAGATGATGTTGTTGTGTGAATTTGTCATTTTCAAAATGAGTGTGAGAAAGTGGTTAAAATGTTCCCCTGATTAACATTTGAAAATTGACTTGGCTTTATCATTTATTTAATTGTATTCCTAATTTTATTTCCCAGGCAACTGGTGTTATGATGAGCATTATAGGACTACCGGTAATACAAATCTTAATTAAAAATTCCTTATGAGAAATTATTCATGCAGACTTTATGACATTATTTGAGCCAGGATTTGTCCATAAAATGAGTATGTGAGAATGAATATTACACAGAAACAACTAAAGTCCTAAAGGTTAATGACAATGGTGGTTTATTACAATTTGGGTTTAATTGTAATTGCTACGGCCATCAATTATATCCCTTATTACTGAGTGCAAGTCCACCAAAAAGTCGGTCAGCCAACTGTTACTAATGACTACCCAAGATAACCAGGGTAAAATCATTTAGTGTTGTTTAATCTTCCACATAATTTGGTCCGAACTGATCGTCTGATTGCTTTTGCTTGTTCGTTATTTTCATCTAGTGCCAATGTATTTGACTCATATTGATTGGATGGTCCAAATCTTGTCTGCTGGGGATGAGTACATAAGCGAACATTGGCGAAAAAGGGTCCCAATATAACTTTCGTCAGGGTACAATATCAACATGTTGTTAAGGGCTT
Organism: Gymnodraco acuticeps; assembly: GCF_902827175.1. NCBI lineage: Eukaryota > Metazoa > Chordata > Actinopteri > Perciformes > Bathydraconidae > Gymnodraco > Gymnodraco acuticeps. The sequence continues at coordinate 264,521 of NW_022990646.1, read as the reverse complement.
GTTGTTCTACCCCCAAGACGTGTTCACAGAAAATAGTTCAGGTCTTCAAATAACCCCCAAAAAAAGAAAAAACAAGTTTGCTGTTGGAAACAAACTTTACATCCGAAAGAGAACATTATTCCACAAAAGCTCCCTTATAAGTGGAAGTTAAACATAGGTCGATTTTAGCATCTGTACAAGCATAAGATGCTGTTGGTTTGTCTGAACGATTTCTAGCCTCACTGCCGTTAGTTAAATACATAATTGTTCGTTTACTGTATTAATTAAAAGTCTTTCATATTTGTCCTTCACCATGTAGCATTTATTTTAACTGGAGTCATAATATCATCTCTCACAGACCATTGAATTAGAAAAGCAGCTCTCAGTCCATCCTACATTCAAAGCACCAACAAACTCAACACACTCTGCTTCTCTTTGTCACAACCAAATCACTATGACCGTCAACATGCAGTCCCTCATACCCAACAAATAGCAGCACAATCTCCCCCAGCCCCGCATGAAGCAGCCATGCCTTCATATTGACGTTACATTATTGAACCCTTCCATCTGCAACTCAATGCCAGCCTCGGTGGGGATCCAGCTAAACAGAGTATGTACTTTACTTCGATGGCAGTAAACATAGAACACTCATTCGCCCATTTCATTTTCTAAAATGCATTGATCGCCTGATCCCCAGGAGCCCATGTGAGCAATCCATCAGAAGTCGTTGAGGTTATTCAGCCCAAATTACAATTGATCTTTTAAAAGTTGACTGCCGAACACCAGGGAGTAAAGGACATCTTTCTCTAGCTCAAGGAGAGCAGCTTCGGTAAGTCATAAAGTGAGCACCTCCTCAATTAGAGTTAAGCTTAGACATCAATGGGATCAGCAGAAAGGATTTGACACCTCTTCTCCCTTCTTTTCATGCTAGTGGGTCTCGTTGGAAACCAACTTCTGCATGCGGAGCTGTTTCGCGGAGAAGATAAGAGCTTTTGTAGTAGAGGCTATTCATTGGTCCTACTGTATGCATCTGCAAGGACATTCCAAGGGCTGTCCGTGTAAAGATGCACGTATCCGTCTTAATTAAAACCAAGGTATTCATCTCCACCCTATGCTCAACATTTACGATTCTGAAACAATTTGGAAACACCAAAAAGGCTTTAATTGAGCCATAGTTGTTAAAGCAAAGCTGTTTCCTGTTCTCTTTAAACAGGCTTAAAACCTCAGTTTTCTTAAACCAGTGCACCATGAAATGCAGATTGATTCATACGGAAACTTGTGATTCTTTCATTATGTTTTGATTACTTTTCCATTTAGAATTGAAAATAATTATAGCTGTTTGCCTGCCAACAACCACAACAGACAAATCTGTGTTAGAAGTGCATTCTTATTCTAAGGACACTCATCCCATGTTACAAACAAACTCACAAAAACTTGCACTTCTCAATCTATTATTCAACATTTTGTTTTGAATCAATTGCCTCGAAATATCACAAACTACTTTTTTGAAGTTAAAAAGGCCACTCCCCAGACAGGAAATACTAATCAATCGAGACGACCATGGAGTGTAGAAGTCAGTGGCGCTTGAAGAAATGAGGGAGCCCAAGGCAAGGGAGGCCACCATCTTTTGAGTGCTGGGGCTCCATCTGGTTCCCATGAGGTAGACCGAGCGAAGGCAAGAGCTAGGACTATGGAAAAAGGATAAAAGAAGAGATGATATCGAGGGAAAAAGGCATGAGAGAATGTAGGAGACACAATAAGGAGTTGGAAATGGAGGGGAAAATGCACAATATTTTAGGCCTATGTGACTTTTTAACGATATCTCTTTCATCCTGCCAGATGACGAAAATCCAATGAATTTATAAAACATCTTGGATGTATTTTTTATTAATTTCGGCATTTCTAATTCATCTACTTCGCTTCCAATCTTGCTGTTACAGTCACACCATATTAAGAAGGCCGCTCATCATCACTGGTGCTCACAGATGATAAAGAATCCTTTCCTTTCCGTCAGACATGTTCAATTAGGTTTAGTGAACAGTCTTGAGAAAATAACATTTCAAATGAACTCTTTTTAAAACACACTCCCTCTTACCTAACAGACCACAATACAGAATATTGCACTATGCGGCAGCATTTTGATTCTAAAAATAGCTTTAATAGTAAGCATGATGGTATTTTCAAATATTCATTTAATCGCAACCTTGATTTAATGGTTGAACTGAAATGTCATTTTGCAAGGGCAGAACTCAGCTAAGGCTCCTCGACTGGCCCTATTTTCCGAGTTGGGAAGTCATTCTTCCTATTTTGGTGTATTCATAGCTTCAAGGCGCAACGTGGGAGCAAAACAGACTTATGCAGAAGATGGGTTGTTCTAGTCTGTAACTTATTTCTTTGGATAATTCCGACATCAAATGAACAAAGCACAAAATATGCCTGCAATGTTAAGGAAAGTCAAACATAGTGCATGCATTGTAGCCGTCATTGTAATTAGGCCGACCACAATTCACACAGAAATAAGATGAATGGAGGATTTTGAGGTGGAATGAGCGGTAAGCAATGAGGTGTGGCTGGAGCGGCTGTCCGGAGGTAGCAGATGAGAGGGTTAGAGAGCAAGTGGGTGATTTGGCAGGCTGGCTAATGAAGATTGTTCTTGAACATGAAAGAACACACTTGGACAGGGATGTACACAAGGTAGCAAATTACTAGGAAGACTACATTTGCAGAAGAAGCCTAAACCATTAACCACCACAGTAGCTGGTCTGGATGAGTGGTTGAGGAGCTGAGATCTAATGGATGGCAGGTGGGCAGGTGGGCTGAATTGCGTAATCATCGGGGAACCAGGAGTGTGCTAGAAGGAAGCTACTAACAAGGCACCCACTACAAGGGAGGGAGAAACAAAAAGGCTGCTCGAAACATAGGGGAGTGGGAAACACAAGGAACACTGAGATTTGCAAGGCACCGACACACCAGTGACAGCATTAATTAAAGGAGACCTATCATGCTATATTTGAATAATATATTGTAGGACCATACCTACAGTATATAAAGTATATTTATACGTTTTCTTTTTCAAAATACCAAACAGATCATGCATTTTAGCCATGCCTCATTTCGCTCTATTTTGCTCTCCTCCACCCCTGTCTTTGCATGCGCTGCAGCTGACCACGCCCCCCTGAAAAGGAGGGGGCCGAGTTACGAGTGTCATGTTACCATGCTGTTACCATGCTGTTACCATGCTGTTACCATGCCACGGCAACCTCTCATTCCCCTGATTGGTGGATAGTTGGCCATATAGTTGGAGCTCCTCGTCACTGACATCAGACTATTTTCAAATCTATATCAGTCTGTATCAGATCCGTTAAAGCCCCGTTTTTAGAGATTTTGGGTATGGAGGAAAAGAGAGAGGGTTGTGTTTTCTGACACTTGGTGAGTTCCCTGGAACACTGGGTACACATATTCATGTATAAAAGACGTACAAAGGTGCATTTTGCACGATAGGTCCCCTTTAAGTTTAAGAGTGCCTTATGCCCCATTTAGGGCATGTAAATGGTCTGCAAAGGCTAAAAGTTCCTCTCGAGGGAGTTTCTCTCACACACACACTCCCCCTCCGCCAGAAACATCTCGATTGGACTCCTTTGTTTACTTCGGTGACATAGTGACATCACATCATCTATGTCCATATGCTGATACTCTTATGTCCATCCACTTACACACCACATCTTGATTTGCTGCAATAATCTAAGTGTCGATTTTTACAAAAAATGTCTTAGCTGTTTTAATGTTGGTCTTGTTCTTTCATAAGATCTTTTGACAATAAGAAAAATACAGGATGATGGCAGTCTTGTCCTTTAAAATCTCCAATTGAATCTTTGTCTGCCCAATATTCAGTCTCATTTTTGACTGTGACAGAGCCTCTAAACATCTTCACAATGCGATTCAGCTACAATCTGAACTGTTACTGTTCCACAGATGACATGAGATCCTTCCTCACCAGGGACTCTGCTTCCAGGCTATGATGCAGACATAAACACCATCATGCTTCTACTCTCAGCCACTTGTATCTCTGTTCTGTGTCATGAGAAGTGACCTGTATTCACAGCAGCAAAGTCACTCCTCATTCTCCCCTGCATGCTAAAAATAAAAAGATTGTTATCCACATTTAATTTGTCTTGAAAGAAAATACTTTTCATAAATGTAATTGCTGTTAAAGCATGTCTCATGTTTTCAATTGAATCTGTGACCTATGATTGTGACCATTTAAATGAATTAAAATTGGCAAATTTACCAGTTTAAAGTTATGTGAAAAGAGTGTGTCGATTATGAGTCTGTAGTCAGCTGCACAGCGTCTACTTTTTGGCCACCTGTACGCCATTGATCCAAAGTGAATTAAACTAGCTAAAAGCAGACCATGTAACCTTTTTGAAGGGTCATTTCAAGTCATTAGTCAGAAATTAAATAATGACGGTTTTTTAATTTTTGTGGGCCATACTGTATGTCCCCTGTGAGTTGAACACAAATTGGAAACATCAGGTCTGATGGTGGAAGAGTGTTAAATAACATCCCTACTGGAATACACCCTTTAATGTGGTTTTGGAAAAGAACCAAAGTGACAATTCATCCCAGATTAAAGTTTTATGATTTTTTGTCTGGTGGCTCCAACTGACTGCACAGGCTCGATCAGGGCTGGCAAAAATAAAACACCCCAGGGATGGTAGAAAGGGATCAGCCAAGAGTAACAGGACAGCGGGTCATTACACAAAACAATTGTCTTGTGGTCCGTGGAGCTACAGCGGAGGGGTGGTATCAGAGAAGGAACTGTGTGTGAATGTGTGTGTAGCATGGTCACACTTAACAAAAATGTAGGCACGATCAAATCTGGTTAGCATTTGTTTCTTTGACATCGCACACACTTATTGAACTCTTCATGAACTTTACTCTTATATACATTTTGTATAGACATATAGTGACTGTAAACACACATTTTGGGCAGTTAATCCTTGTTTGGTGGCATGAGTACTTCTAATTGTTTTATTAGCTGGTAAGGGCTAGTATTTAATCTCAATTGCTGCTCTCTTTCAAACATTTGTATTTATTCGATGTTATTGCCAACAATTATTTCAAAAGACCACATTTTAACTCATAATAATAACATAAATCCCCTTGCCAAACAGTCTCTTTTAGTAAACGAAGATTAAACTCATCAAAATAAAACTTGATGCTACACCAACGTTAGATGTTAGCTCCATGATATACTAGCTTTCCCATTCTAGCGATTTTTGTGATTCTTTTTTTAGATTACAATCAATGGCAATGAGAATTTAATGTAGTATAACAACTGATATTGCGTACCCAAGCTTTAAGATGATGAACACCTTTTTTGTTGTAGGACTCATGTTGACACTGATCTCATGTATTCTTGCTTCCCGACTCAATGCAGACATCATTTTAGCCAGCGAATAATACCACATGGTAATAATAGACCTTCACCTCATTCAAACTCAGGAAGCACTCACAGGGAAACCATATTCATCCCAGTCTGACCCTCTGAACCCTAGACAGTCTGCACAGTGAGTTCATGGCCTTCAGCATGTTTAGCAAGGAACACGAGCTGTTTCCTTTGGTTTGGCTCTCTAATTAAGCACTGACACGGCTGTTAAACTCTCAGTGGTCCTGTCTGCTGGAGACCACAGCTGGTTGTGGAAAGCCATCTCTTGCTGTGGGCTGCTAATTTACATCTCACCTCACTAAGTCTCAGAGCCTGCGGCGCTGAGGAGTTGTCAAGACCAGCCATTACTACCATAATGTTTTAACATTGGACAACAGGGTGTATTTATGCAATAACAACATAATTGTAGGGCAGCAGGGGGATGGGTCAATGCAGATGTCATTGAATTGAAAAACAGAAACCTCTTACTTTCTGTAGAAAATAAGTGGGTAAGTGCTCTGTTATTGCTTTGCTGCTACGTAGGTGGTGGAGGTTATGCTTTTGTAAGCACACAAGTGGCTGGTTTGGTCAAAAGCCAGATGAATTGCAAGTTAGTGTTATAAAGAGGAAACCCAGCAGCAGGCCCGGTTCCAGAACAAAATGACTCAGGGTGCATCTGAGATTAGAGAGGGTGCAGGGGTAAAGTGCTATTTTTATAAGTGGGGAGTGGACCTAACACCCTCTAGGGGGTTCCTCACCTCCTCTTGGGGGATCCGGGGGCATGCTCCCCCGGGAAGATTTTTTTCTAAATATTGAAGTTAAAAGCATCAATCTGGTGCACTTTGAGAGCAAAATGAAGAGATCTATGGATACATCTCAACACCCATATGAAACAGAACTGTAAACAGATTTACTTTTTCTTTATGGATATTTTACAAATCACTCCTCTTTCAAACTGCATTCTTGTTTTACTGTCATATAGTATTTCATTTTTAGTGAGTGAGTTACTCAGATGAGTACCAGGAGACAGCGGTTGGTACTCTGGTACAGTTGTGGTGAAGACATCTGACGTACTTGAACCGAAATGTCTACATGCATAGCAGAAGATGGCATCTTTTTCACATGAATATTCCAGCCAATCTCTGTTTTGAAACCATGAGCTGCAAAATGAGCGTCTCGCCTGTACAGGCGAGTTGGGTACTCGACAGTGGCCGCGGGTAACGTAATGTCCCCATGATCTGAACCTGCAGTAGATGCAGTGTTACTGCTGGCGATAAGAGCTGGTTGTTTTAACTATTTTCTGATGTCCATCATTGACTATATTCTTCTTATTATTCTTATTATTACTACAATTATTATTATTGTTATTATATATGTAATATTTTTCACTTTAGAATTTTTTTCACTTTTCCTTTTTCAAATGAGGGTGCATAACGACTCAACTGAGGGTGCAATGCACCCTTATGCACCCCCGTAGAACCGGGCCTGCCCAGCAGTCAAATCCCTGCCAGTCAAAATGAAGCTCAGACAGGTTGCGACCTCACTCTTTGTTGAATGTGGAGAGGCTGGCGTATAATACCAGAGACAGGGGGAAAGAAAGACATCCATAGAGAGGATGAAACTCTGCTTCGAGGAAGAAAAAAGGTTGATGCTTTGCTTTGATGGATTGACAAGCAAACGGAAGTGTATGGGATGATACAATATTTAGGGTCAGGGGTCAATAGGAGACACGGTACTCTTAGGTTGCCTAGTGTCCCCGTGGGAGTTTTAACTGATGCACTCCCTGCAGAGGGAAGCGACCACTCTCCTTTTATTAGGAGATATTAGATGTGACTGGGCTGTTCCGCTGACTGGAAGCTCATTATCTAACAAACTGCATTACCTCAGAGAACTGTCCTTAAGCACGTCTATTCACTGAGAGGGGTGGGAACAAGAAAAGGAATATAAAAAATGTTTTAAAAAAAGAAGGATTTGCATGAGCATTCCAAGAAGTTCAGAGAGAAAGAGGGCACATCATTTGGAGCGAGCATTCACAGTGAACGCAAATCAGCCCAGACCAATGGATAGGATGTGCACTGTGGGACTGACCGGCTCTCCCAATAGAATATCCTCACATGCACAGACAATGCCAAAACGGTTTGGTCCAAAGCCTTGAGGGGAGAAATACAATACAAACTCCCAGGCTTCAGGCTCTATGGTCAGACATTCGGCTGCACTCATTAGAGGTCTTTTTCAATTAGTGGAGCTGTTTGCACATCCAGCGTCACGGTTATTCAGAGGCCATTGTCTAGACAGCAATGCCCATGTTCCAAAGTTTAGAGCCTGAGAGTATGGATATGGAGGAGTTTATGTTTTAAGGCGAACAATGGCTGCTCTGCAGGGAGTGGGGTCCAGGGCAGTTTCACTGAGAGACAGCCAAGAGAAGAATACAAAAGTGGGTTTAAAACAGGAGCAGTAACAGTGTGGCTGCTGCTGCTGCTGTCCTCGCGTTTAGGCATAAACCCAAGTGTTCCTTCCCCCTGTGTTCTCCCTGTTTGATTGACTTTCTTGCATGGGAATGGAAAGAGAAGATGGAGAAAAACAACAAAAACCCTTCCCAAATTTGGCGACACAGTTAGATTATATCTAGTAGAAACTTTTATTAAAAAATGATTGAAATTGCAGCCGTCCAAGATGACATTTATTTGGATTGGGCTGTGTATTCCTTTGAAATACAAAGAAGTGAAGACAGAGAGAGAGAGAGAGAGAGAGAGAGAGAGAGAGAGAGAGAGAAGAGAGAGAGAGAGAGAGAGAGAGAGAGAGAGAGAGAGAGAGAGAGAGAGAGTGTGAACAAAAATAGACAAAAGGCGCTTTCACACTGCGGTACTTTTCCCACAAAGGTTCATGTGAACTTAGTTCATGTGAACTCTTTAGTTCGCATGAACTAAGTACAGATCGCGTTCACACTGGAAAAAGTCACTGGGGGTGGATTAGGCAAATGAAGCCGCTGACGTCACTTGTTCTTCTTCTGGTTTGGGTTTACTGGCAGCCCGCAAACCACTTCACGGCGTATACTGCCGCCCAAAGTCCCCGGCCGGAAGTCCCCGGAGTTAGGGACTGGCTTCAGTAGAAGCTGCTGGGACTCCCAGCAGCTTCTACTGAAGCCTTCCGAGTAAATCGCCAGAACGCCGACACCTCCTCATCTCCACCACTCCCATGTTTGTATTTTGTGGTTGCCATAAGTTAGTCTCTCTGCGTTGTCTTCTGCGCTGGGCTAATGCTAATGCTAATAATGCTAATGCAAGGATAATAAAATGGCGGCTTCACAAAACTTTTTGGGAGTTTTACGGGGCGTGGTTTGCAATCCGCCCAGCCAATCAGAAATATAGCTCTTTTCTCACAAAAGAGCAGTTCGAAAGTCCCTGCTCTCTAGCAGGGACTTTCGAGGGGGTAAAAAGGTTCACATGAACTAATTTTAGTACCGGCTCTTTTTGGTGTGAACGCGATAAAAGAGTTCACATGAACTAAGTTCACATGAACCTTTGTGGGAAAAGTAACGCAGTGTGAAAGCGCCAAAAGTGCCATAGAGAAACAGTCAGAAAAACTCAAAGGAACAACAAAAGGTTAGAAAGGGAACTTTATAAGAATCAGAAATGTTCATTCATAATAAAGAACATATGGGAAGAACAACGAATATCCAAGCCCTACACTTGAGTGCACAAGTTTGGTAAGTGGTTTTAACATCACCAGGGAAGACGTCTCCCTGCTGCAAAGATCCACTAAGAGGAGTGAAACAATTGAAGCATGCATTTGAATGCACTCAGCTGCTGTAGAATAGAAAGGTAGTCGAAAGGAGAAGATCATAGTATAGCGTAGAACTTTCCATACCTTAATAATTTGTCTAGTATAGCTTGACATGAGTGTTTATAGAGTCTATATTTAGTACATTTAATTACCCAGTGGTAGCCTATGGCTGTTTTCAGTGCATTGCCCCATAAGGATTCGATGCACATAGACCTGCAAGCAGTGGCCAAAGAGCTTTATATGATATACAGGTTCTACATCATCCCATATGACGCTGAAATAACAATTCAAATCACATTATGTCAAACAGACGGCACATGGATTTAATGCCAGAGTATATTCACTCAGAACTCAGCAGGCAGCTGTGTCAACACCTTTTCAATGCAATGTGCTACCTGGGATTTTTGGGTGGTATTTTGCGTGGAGTGGTGGGAAAATAGCTTAAGTGAAACGATACCAATCCTTGGCAAGGGTGTAAGGAAAAAGAAGGGCAGGTGAAGCAGTTGTCCTGGCAGCTTTACAAATCCCTTTATACATGTGGGTGGTGCAAAGCAGTTTCTGAATATCCTATCTCTTGAAACAACAAAAAGGTAATGAGCATCTATTTGGTCAAGTTTAAGCTACGAAAAGAAAGGCTAAGATCCCCTCAAAAAAATACACCCATGAATTTGATAGATTAATAAACTTTTTCCTGCTCCAAAATATTATTTGCTTATGGCCTTTTGCATGATGTATTACAAATCCATTGAAAATACTGCAGCTGTAAATCCATGCTCTATTTATGCCTCTAATACTATCGAGATTTACCAGGTGTTCTTTTGAGTTTTTGCAGCTGTGGTTTTGTCAGCTGGGTTGTTAGTCTTTTCCTTTCAAAAACATGTAAATTGTTATTAGTTAGCATTAGCTAGTTGAATGCTCGAAAATAAGCTAGCTGGTTAGCTAGATTTCAGGAGCAGGACAGGTCAACAATGCAGTGTATGACTTGATGAATGATTTTTGGACTGCCAGTCAATGGAAAGATGGGTTCGGCAAATAAGAATTGATTATGTTAACTTCATATTATTAAAATGTATTTCTTATTATATTAAATATAATACTATATTTTAGCCAATTACCTGACAATAAGGAAGGTAAAAAATGCAATAAATACTCAATTCTGAAGTTCACAGTGTTCACTTGTGTCATTGAGGAGCTTATTCTGCTGTATTGTTTTATTACTGTATACAAAGATAGGCTTCTTTCTTCCTGGAGGCCTATAGTGCAGCTGGCCTCATAGCCAATGCCACTTCAGCAGTTACTTCAAGACCAATCCCTGTTGTGGCCATTAAGCTGATTCTGAGTAATGCGGTGTTGTACAGGCCTAATGTAACACCAATAAGCAGTATCCGTCTCCCTCCTATATCCTAAACGTTTCTCTCCTTTGTGTGTTGGACTACTACCACCCTCACCACTCTTTATTTATTCTGACTATATTTCTTCCTTTCCTTTCAGTGTATCTCCTATCTTCACTGGTGACTAAATCAAATCAAATCAAGTTTTATTTATATAACACATTTATAAACGATTTATGGTCGAGCCAAAGTGCTGTAGGCCTACATATAATACAATTAGCCTACAGTAGAGACACTTTACAGCAAATACAACAGCACAGATTGTTCAGAATATCAATATGAGAAAAAACGACACCCTCTGTCCTTAAAGAAAGAGGAATCAATGCCAAACACAATGTAATGCATTAGTGGGTGAAATAGGTACCACTGCACATTGCAATCAGCGGTCCCTTCTGAAATCAGCGGGTAAATTGGTGCGGGAATGCGGCTTTCTCCTTCTCCTATTCTATTGAATGATAGTTGTCTGCATGTATAGTGCGCATTAGGCTGTGTCTGGATAACAGATAGGGGCTTTGAAGTAGAGGGTGCGTGGTTTATATCAGATGTTCCTACTGCAGATATCACAGTTTCTATTGGGTTACTGAGGCCAGAAACACAGGCCTGCATTACGTTACTGTCTGTTTAGTGAAACTGGAGGTGTGTCTGATGTGTTATACAGACTTTCCACATAGTCTGTCTGTTTAAAGACACTATAAATGCATGTAATTGAAAAATTGCAAAAATAATATATGCTGTGCGTGATCGATGTGAATATACAGTGCTTATACATTTCGCCATACATATTTATTTATTTATACCATATTAATCTTCGTTTGGTAGTTTTTTCATTTCCCCTACATACAGTACTAAAATGTTATGATGACCTATAAGTCTTACCCGTGTGGAATGCAACTAAGCTCATTTAATAAGTAGAGTACAATCTTGAGATACTTGAATATTTCCACTTTGTGCTACGTGATACTTAATGCTCCAATACAGTTCAGAGGAATGTTTTTCACTTTTTACTTTTTTTACATTTATCTGTCAACTATAAGATAAAAAAGCTGATCAAATTAAATGCGCTTATACAAACAGATATGTAAAAAGGAAAACAAATGTCATTGTCTGGTTGGAGTTCTTGTCATGTATCAGTTTTCCATGAGGTGTTATCAGTTCCACCTAAAACGTATTTCCGTATGAAGGTTATAGAAAATATTTTTAAAATGTACAGATTTGTGAAAAAAACAAAAACTTTGTTCATATCTTCTCTCGTCTTATGACATCTTAGATTGTTAATGTGAACTTTCGAGGGTTATTTTAATTCTGTTTTGCTTAATATATATATCAACTTTGTTTTTTATTGAATATCTGCTTCCATTTCATGTATTGAATATGTGTCTTCATGCTGAGTACTACAATGCATTTTTTGTGGGCACTTTGTTTTTAAAAGTGCTATATAAATAAAGTTTTTACATACATTACTACTTTATATGGCACTCTGTTTTACACAAAACTAACAGTATGTGGAAAATAATAGCATATTGTATGATTTATATAGTGTTAATATTTGAGAATATTTAACAGCCTTGTTACCACAGATGTTCCATATTCAACACAATACCAAAAAGCAGAATCTACACTTAAATGCACTTACATCCTCCCATCAGATTGCATCTGTTAGAGGAATCTTTTGAAATAGCTTGGCAACCGTGTGTTTGGACTCTTCCCAGGTTTGAGTGAGGACATGGCCCAAATCAGAGCACAGTTGACAATATCTTGTAGTAGAATCCATATTGTAATTACAGTGAGTCACAGCAAGAAAACCAGAAACCGGCCAACCTCGACTCTCGTACTTGCTGTGCTGTCCTGAGCTCCCAAATAGCAAGCTACTCTATATTCATCGACGGCTTTCAACAACAGCAAGTCATAGCAGGGGGGGCACGACTCCACTTTATCTTCTCCCTGCAAGCATCATTACCAACACCAAATATTCTCCACGATAACACTAGTATTCTTTTAGTATTCTTACTGCCTTCTGTGTCAGTGTCTTCCAGCAACAAATGGCACTGAAATCGTCTTTGATACCTCTCCATCAGCCATTGTTTTCCACGGGAGATGGGGATCGAGTGTAGGTCAGCAGAGAGAGACTGTCCGCCTCGCATCTCTGAATTGCCTCACATATGGCAGCCTAGACAGTATCTGAAAAGGATACTTCTTCACAGACTTAAATTAAACCACAAAAGGTTAAACAGCGGCTGAACAAAATGAATCCTGCGCTTGCTTCCAATAAAATGTGAGCCAAGAACAGAAGAGGCAAATCTCCATTATTCTACCTGCTCATCCACTCTGAACACTGCCTTACCTGAAACCAGAGGCTCTGCCAAACCAATTGAAATGTTAATTGGCCCAGAAAACAAAAAAGCTGTTGACCGACTTTGCCCTTTTCCAAAATTCAGTTTGACTCAGTACTCTTACGGACTCACACTGTGATCCAGAGAAGAAGAGCCTGACACTAGGCAAATGACTTAGCTTTGGTTTAAGATGGACAGCATGTTCTATCATAACTATATTAATAATTGGTTAACATGGAGCTTTTATAGGATAGCTAAACACATTGAATTGTACTTTAAGATCATACTGATAACCTGTTAGTATAATTTTCAATGTGGGGGAATGTGCCGTTTGTGTATATCCAACTAAATAAAATTAATTTGTTTTGTAATTATGTTAAGAGGTCGGCCTAGGCTTAAGGTTGCAGTGTATGGAAGGATTAAAAAACACCTTTTTATTATCCTGCATTGAGCAAAAAACAAAATGTCTTAAGAAACGCCACTTCCCGATACCTAAACTTTGGCTCATTTCTCATGTAACTCCATCTCTTCCATTTATTCTTTAAACCTAGATGTTGAAAAATGTGTCACATAACTCTGTCATTCCAGCAGTTTACCCAAAACCAAGATTGGTCCATTCCAAATATATATTTTTTACAATAAATAAACAGAGATTGCTTGGCAGTCGCAGAGAACGCAAAACAACTAGGGATTACTTTTTGTAAGACATCATTATGAACATTTGTTGAGGTCTGTTGGGATTAGTAAACCATACCATTTCCATTTTTCTGAACCCTTTAAAATAAAAATCCTAAATTTTTGCTTGAAAAATCACATATTACTTTGGGCTTGGTATTCAAGTCTCTCTGAATATGTTTACCTTGCCTTTTTACCTCAGTTCAGATCTAAACTAATAGAACTGTTACGAGCTTGATGAATAGCAGCATGTTGCAGCAATTACTTTATGGATTTTATTTTGCCCTTGGTTTCACTGTGTTTGAAGGTTGTTGTACCTGAATTGATTTCCTTCAGACATTACTCAGGGCCATAACTGACATTGTGGGCTTCTGTCTTAATGTATCTGTACAGCAAAGCTTCTTTTTAAAAGACTCCAGGGTTGAAAATCAGTCAACAATGCGACATTAAAGCATGGCTCTCTTCATTGTAAAGCTGCAAATGTATCACCAATATAGTCTTTGATTTGAAGTAGGGCTGGTGCATAATAGCAATACATATTTTTTGTCCCATTACCTTTATGGAAATCTCAAAAAACGATTCTAACGTAATGTGTATTTTGCTTCCAGTACATCACAATTGGAGGTTGGATAAACCTGGATGATGGCTTGTTGTCGGGGACAGCTCCAGTTTGCATTCAGCCCGCAGAGAAGGCAGACAAGAGAGTTATAATGATAACAGTAGTCACTGCGGACAATGGCTGCTAACTGTCAGCATCACTGGAGCCAAGATTAGATCACACCATTCAAGTAATAGTAATAATGCAGAGCAATCAACTAAGTCAGCCAAGACTGTCCTCCAAATCCCCTTTTTAAAAGATAAGAACGTTTTTTGAGATTCTTGGCACATTCGTTTCTTTCCACATTGTGTCTATTTTTTGTTGTAAAAAAAGTTGAGTTCCACATCTGAGGGGCGGTTACCCTGCTGTTGTTGCAAGGAGACAGGGATGTGATGTGACTAGATATAAATGGAGTGATGACAGGTGTGTTTGTACGAGTTTGGCACACTGCTGGTATTGAAGTACATAAACTACACACATCTCTACACATGTCAAAGTAAGTGATTTCCAAGAAATGTGTTTTTTTTCCATTTCTGACAGTACAAAGTGTTTGACTGCTCAAATCCTGCAAATTTGAACCAGCATTTTTCTTGTTGGATAACCTTCATAGAAACAGGAAGACTTTACGATACTGCAGCTCTGTGGCTCAGACTGAAGGCACAGCGGTGGGTAATGGGCCATTTTCTTTTGGGTCCCAAACAAAGCTAAACTCTGGCAGAAGCAGTTGGTCAGAGAATCTGGCAAGGAGAGAAGAGTGCAATCCCTATCCATCACACAAATCCACCATTTACTCCTGGGCACTTCATGATCAGTGGCTTCCACAGAGGTGTGTCCTTGGCAGGTGTGTTGCACATAAAATATTGCATTAAATAACCCTGCAAAAGAAGATTTTTAACTCAAATTCAAACCTAAAAACATTTTTGATCTGTCATTGTATTTCAGCCCTCAGCTATTCCAAAGGCCATCGCAACAGTTTTTCAAGATAATTGAGGCATTGATTGTACATCAACCAGTGGGTCCTCCCTCCCCTTCAAAGCCTGATAGGGATGTGTGTGTACAAAACGTTGGCATGTCCTTTACGCCCGCTCCTCAACGCCCACCAAAATCACCGCAGAGACGCGCACCATCTCCCCCGTCTTCATCACCGTGCCTACGTCAACCACCTCCCCCCCCTGGTCAACCACCTCCCCTCCCTTCAAGAAAGCATCTGCAGTCTCCGAAGCCTGATACAAAACACAAAACACAACAAACTCTTACTGATATGTGCTGGGTCCAGGCTCAAGGGCGTATGGCACTCTCAACTCTTTCCAGGACATGTCGGGGCCCTGCCTGCCAGTAGCTTTGCCGATATCTGTGTTGATAGGTAATAGATTAAGAGCGGTGAATCATCTTAGAAACAGGAAGCGCTCAAACGTTTGTGTGAGTTTATCTAATTTAGCATTGATTCCTTGTCAGCCACAGCTTGTTACAAAAAACTTGACTGATAGTGTGTTTAACAAACTTAAACTAGCTTTATTAAATGTCAGGTCTTTGGCAGGAAAAACATTTTTAATCAATGATTTTATCACTGAGCACAATCTCAATTTTATGTTTTTAACAGAAACTTGGATTGAACAAAATAACAGTGCAGCTGTTCGAATCAACCCCTCCCAACTTTAGTTTTATGAGTCAGGAAAGAATGCATAAGAAAGGGGGTGGAGTTGCTATTCTGTTCAATGATTCCCTTCAATGCAGGAAGACATCGTATGGAAACTTTGATTCTTTTGAATATGTGGCCCTTCAGCTGAAATGCTCCTCTCGAGCTCTGTTCCTAAATATCTATAGACCACCCAAATACTGTGCAAGCTTTTTTGATGACTTTACTGAACTGCTGTCTATAGTGTGTATTGACTTTGACCGTCTAGTCATTGTTGGTGATTTTAACATCCATGTTGACAACCCCCAGGACAGAGGGGCTAAAGAACTGTTTGTGTTCTTGATAGCTATGGACTGACTCAGCATGTGACGGAGCGCACGCACAATAAGGGGCACACTCTGGACTTAATTATCTCAAAGGGTCTGAATATCTCTAAGGTTGTGGTGACTGATGTTGCACTCTCTGACCATTCCTGTGTTTTCTTTGAGAGCTCTATTTCTGTTCACAAAAATGTTCAAAAAGAGGTAACCACAAAGCGATATTTAACTGAAAACACTAGGGAAATGTTTACTCAGAATTTTTCTTCCACACTTGCTTCTGCTAACATCTCAGTAAATGAGCTAGTAGATCATTTTAATTCAAAAATTAAAAATGTTATAGATGCCATTGCTCCAACTAAGGTAAAGGAAGTGTCTGGCAAGAAAATATCTCCATGGAGAAAGGCCATGAGCGTGAAAACAGAAAAAAGAGAATGTCGAAAAGCTGAACGCAGGTGGCGAAAAACAAATCTCCAGGTTCACTTTGAAATCTATAAAGAGAGACTTGGCCTTTATAATTTGGAATTGAAAAACGCACGACAATCGTTCTTCTCTGACATCATTACCAAAAACAAAAACAACACACGTGCCTTGTTTGCTACCGTCGACAGACTAACTAACCCCCCAGTGTCAGTAGCCTCTGAATTTCTATCCACCAGGGCGTGCAATGATTTTGCCTCCTTTTTCACTGACAAAATTCAGAAAATCAGACAAGCAGTCAGTGCCTCTGCATCAGGAACAGCAAATGTGTTGTCTCTGTGTCCACTTAACATCAATACAGACATCATGACACAATTCCATCAGATTAATGATAAAAACCTAGAGGACATTATACAACTTCTGAAATCCTCCTCCTGCTGCCTTGATATTATTCCAACAGGATTTTTCAAAGATGTTTTGCCTTGCATGGCCTCAGATATATGTCATATAGTAAACAAATCTCTCCACTCAGGTATTTTTCCACAGGCCCTGAAAACTGCAGTCATTAAACCGCTCTTAAAAAATAATAATCTAGATGCTTCAGTAATGAACAATTACAGGCCCATATCAAACCTCCCATTTCTAGGTAAAATCATTGAAAAAGTTGGTTTTCAACAGTTGAGTAATTTCTTGCATTTAAATAACTGTTTCGATGTGTTCCAGCCAGGCTTTCGTCCAAACCACAGCACTGAGACTGCTCTTGTAAAGGTCTTCAATGACGTCCACTTAAACACAGACAGTGGCAGAACTTCAGTGTTAGTATTATTAGATCTCAGTGCTGCGTTTGACACTGTTGACCACAACATATTACTAGACCGACTGGAAAACTGGGTGGGACTTTCGGAAACGGTTCTAAATTGGTTTGAATCCTACTTAAAGGACAGAAACAACTTTGTTTCTATAGGTAAATACACATCTGAGTTGACAAATATGACATGTGGGGTTCCTCAAGGCTCCATCTTGGGGCCTCTTCTCTTTAACATCTACATGCTACCACTGGCTCAGATAATGAAAAACAACAAAATAAGTTACCATAGCTATGCAGATGACACACAAATGTATGTAACAATTTCACCAGGAGACTATGCTCCAATTCAAACACTGAGTAGGTGCATTGAACAAATCAATGACTGGATGTGTCAGAACTTTCTCCAATTAAACAAAGATAAAACTGAGGTAATGGTTTTTGGAGCCAAGTCAGAAAGTATAAAAGTTAGCGCTGAGCTTCAGTCTGCAATGTTCAAAACAACAGATAAAGCCAGAAATCTAGGTGTAGTCATGGACTCTGACCTGAGTTTCAACAGTCACATTAAAACTGTTACTAAATCAGCCTACTATCACCTAAAGAATATATCTAGGATTAAAAGACTAATGTCACAGCAGGATTTGGAAAAACTTGTCCATGCTTTTATCTTCAGTAGACTCGACTGCTGTAATGGTGTCTTCACAGGTCTCACTAAAAAATCTATTAGGAAGCTGCAGCTGATTCAGAACGCCGCTGCTCGAGTCCTCACTAACACTAAGAAAGTGGATCACATCACTCCTGTTCTGAAGTCTTTACACTGGCTTCCTGTGTGTCAAAGAATAGATTTCAAAAATACTGCTGCTGGTTTATAAAGCACTGAATGGTTTAGGCCCAAAATACATTTCTGACCTCCTGCTAAATTATGAACCATCCAGATCTCTCAGGTCTTCAGGGACTGGTCAGCTTTCTGTCCCCAGAGTCAGAACTAAACATGGAGAAGCAGCGTTCAGTTATTATGCTCCAAATATCTGGAACAAACTCCCAGAAACCTGCAGGTCCGCTGCAACTCTGACTACTTTTAAATCCAGACTGAAGACTTTTCTTTTTGTCGCTGCTTTTAATTGAACTATTCATATCTTAGACTGCACTGTAACTTTTATCCATGTACTTTTTCTTTTAATGTTTAGTTGAACAATTCATATCTTAGACTGCACTGTAACTTTTATCCATGTATTTTTTCTTTTAATGTTTATTTTATTAGCTTTTCTTTTTAATGACTGATTTTAAATGCCATTTTCTTAATCTCTTTCATTTTTTGTAAAGCACTTTAAATTGCCTTGTGTTGAAAAGTGCTATATAAATAAACTTGCCTTGCCTTACATTTAAGAGGATATATTATGCTTATTTTCAGGTTCATATTTGTATTTTTTGCCTTTACTGTGACATGTTTACAGTGTGAGGGAGAGAAACTCTGGTGTAAAGGGATTTTAGCCCTTTGCAGACCATTTACATGAACACAAACCTTTATAACACACTCTCATTGTACTTGTATAATGAAAATAAATGCTTCTAATCTAAAATCGGATCTACAGGAAAGGAAAAACCAGAAAAGAATATAGGGGCCCTTTAACATTTTGGATTAACACAATAGAAGTTAGCTCTCTCAGAAATGTACTGATACTATACTTTTTCTTTACAAAAGGTTTTAAACCATTTCTAATTTTGTAATGTGCAAATAACCACAGGTAACATAACAATAAATACAATTAGGTTAATCTTGCAAAATCACTTTTGCTGGTCAGCTACAGATAATACCAATAGAGATTGAGAAGGGTTATCCAAAAGACCAAATAACAAAAAATAGTAACAAAACACCTTGGAGAAATAACTGATTAAAGGTGGGGTAGGTAATTCACTTCAGAAACACTTTTTGTTATATTCCGTGGAATGCTCTTAACATCCCGATAGCAATGAATACATTAAATGCTTTGACAATAAATATATACAAATATTTAATCTCTGGAAACTGTAGCTCTGTAAAAAGCACGACCAATCATCTGAGCCGGCCCGGCTAAAATAACTGGATGGCCTCCCTGCCTGTCAGCTTTCCATCTGTGCACAAACTTATCTCGTGCCCTCATTGGTCATGTGAGCGCTGCAACAAGTCCTCCAACTCATACGACCAAATAGGCCGATTGTTCAGGCCCAATTATTACGACCAAATATGTTGTTTGTTCAAGCGCTTAATACGTCCTATAATTACGTTTTAAAGTTTTCGCCCTCTAGTGCTCCCGTTGAATGCAAACGTTACAGATGGTCGTTTATTCACAAATAACCCTCTCTGTAAAATCCTAAATTGTAGGATAGTTTGGCCATTAAAACGCTTTTTGATTAGATTTCTAGCGAGAAGTGTATATTGTACTTTTAGAATCCACGTCCAGTCGATATGTAGGATCTATAGTTTGATAATTATTACGAAGATGATTTGAGGTATGCGGCAGCCTCCATGTAAAGTTACTGGTTGAAAACAGTATTTCCGGTCTCGACATTTTCATAATGAAACCAATGATCAAATGATTTAACAGTGATATCTGCAGTACTCATCAACTAAAAAACATCAGTTTATCGATATGTAGGGTCTATAGTTTGATAAATATTACGAAGAGGATTTGAGGTATGCGGCAGCCTCCATGTAAAGTTACTGGTTGAAAACAGTATTTCCGGTCTCGACATTTTCATAATAAAACCAATGATCAAATGATTTAACAGTGATATCTGCAGTACTCATCAACTAAAAAACATCAGTTTATCCTTGTTAATTATATGACATTTATTAGTTTAAATTGTGTACAATGCTTTTGTGTTTTTCCCATAGGTTTTTCTCTTTTGAATTCTGAGAGACACCTTTCTTTTTTCAGAGGTTTTGATAGGCTAAAACATCGATTGTTTTAGCCGCAATACATTTCGGGATATGGTGTTTATGCGATATGAAATCGGAAAAACATTTTTTTTAAATAAAATAATACTTTATTCCGAGTGTTCTTGCTTTTCTCTTTGGAAGTCATCACATAACGGCATTGTAATACACGGTTCGGCTGCATTAAATATTACATATCTGCCGTAGATATTTATTTATAGAGCCCTGATCAGAAGACCTTTTGACAAACTGTCAGAAATGCCGCCAAAACTGAATACGTGACGTGGATCATAAATATATTAGCAATTAAACAACATCTTCCATTTCTTTGCACACAATACGTCTCCTTGCAGTATCAACACTAATTCGGCTGACTTTTATATTTGATCCAATTGGTATATAGGTTATATTTACACCATAATGGTGCACAGCTGATAGAAAGGATTTTTTTGTTGTTTTTAAATATATAATTTACTACCTTTCCAACTCCTCATGCAGTTGACTGTTACAGGTCTATACAGGTTCATGGTACAATGCATAAGCTTCAAATCGAGAGACTGAAACTGTAATTTCCTTTACCGTTCTGTTTTAATTTCACAATAAAGTTAATAGTCATATTATGTTTGATATTATTATGTTTTATTAACTACACCACTGGTTTTTTAACCCGCGCCGCATAGTGGTTAAAGCACGTTATTGAATTTTGTTGTTGAATATGTTTTATTTGATGAAAACATTTAAATATTAAGAGTAGCCTACATACACAATTGAAAATATCAAGAAGATACTGTAGTGATCAGTTTAGTGCAGGACGTCCAAAGATATTAACAGGAGGATGTGCAAAACAGACAAACTAATAAGGCTTTATTTAAACATTAAAGATTACTTTAAGTTAAGGTCTTCTTTTGAATAAGAAAAAAATGTTGGGGTTATCCACAGATAATTATGAAGTCTGACAAAGTACTTAATGTCCAATATATTGCATAGTTTATTTTGGCACTTGACAATCACCTTCCCTGAATTTGACTCAGGTGTAACTAAAGTCTGATTTAAGGGTTGTTTATATTTCACATCATTAATCAGAATCTGCAAAGTAACTAAAATAAATGTAATGGAGTAAAAATACCAGATTAACCTCTGAATTGTAGTGGAGTAGAACAAAGTAGTATGCTGCTGTAACAAAAACATTTCCCAACTTGGGATCAATAAAGTATATTTTATCTTATCTTAAGATGATCGATGGCTACTGCCATATTTGCAAAATGTGCCTCTGAACCTTGACAAGTGCATGTTTCAGGCTTATCAATGAACAACAGGCGGGGTCACAGACATAAGACCAGCTGTTAAATAAAGCTCCTCTGACCTTAGGTGTCATGTGGGTATATTAATTCACCCATTTATTAATTATATGTTTTAAATTTGATAACACCACTGTGTTTCGTATCCCCTAAACCTCCAGGGTTTCTAATTGTGGGAAATACGAAAACGTCTTATAAAGCGACGTGCCATATAATGTTGCGAAACACACAATAGCCAGCATGTGTAGTTCTGGGGGGGGGGGGGGGGGGGGGTCTGCCGTGGTTCCGTTCCATTTCATAGAGCTGTGACGCTCAGCGTAACCTTGTCACACTGCCAATCCAACATCCAATCACAGGGCTTGATGACTAATCACGGGGTTGGTAAAGCAAGGCGGATGTTGTAGTCCCAAACGATAGCTGGGGATTCTGGGTAGTGTAGTGTCTTCGGAAACTGTAGTGTCTAAACCTATGGTCTAAACTCCTAAAAAACTATTTGTTTCTCTGAATCGAAGGTTAAAAACACAAAAGCATTGTACACAATTTAAACCAATCAATATTGTGTAATTAACAAGGATAAACTGATGTTTTTTAGTGGATGAGTAATGCAGATATCACTGTGTAATCATTTTACAGTGAGGGGAATATATCCGGTTTTATTATGAAAACTTGGAGACCGGAAAAACTGTTTTCACCCACGCTAACTTTACATGGAAGCTGCATACACGTTATCCTGGCGAGACCTCAGATCATCTTCGTAATATCCAGTGGTGTAGTGGGGATTTTTTTACTGGGGGGACGCTATTTTAATTAGGTCATCCCAAACAATGCCACACAAGTGCGCATGCGCGCAGTGCACTCACAAAACGGGCAGACAGGTCCACAGAAACTACCGGTATGCTTAGTCCTACTTTAGTTACTGTACTGCAAAAAGCAGACGGCGCTGCGCTCAACACACACACAAACTTAAAACCATGGACACACTGGCACATAAGTTACATAAACAATTTATAGGCCTAAATTGCATAAGCTACAGTATTGCAACTAAGCAGATAGCTTGCACATCTTCCGGCGCAGACTGAAAACTCATCTCTTTCGACTCCACTTCGAGCGATAGAACTATTAACAAAGCACTTATATACTAATAAAGGACTGGCTTATCTAAAGCCAGTTGAGTAGCACTTGAAATGTTTTGGCTCTATGAAACCTGATGTACTTATATGATTCTGTTTTCTTCAAGGTTGTGTCTTCTGGTCGAGATGTCTCTCTAAGCCTAGAGACGCAGAGCAGAGAGAGAGAGAGAGCAGAGAGAAGAGAGAGCGAGAGACAGAGGATAGAGAGAGACTCTAGAGAGAGAGAGCAGAGAGATGAACGAGAGAGAGAGGGAGAGAGAGAGAGAGAGAAGAGAGAGATGCGACAGAGCGCGAGGGGCGATCTATTCTTCTCTCTTCTCGTCCTCTCTCTCTCTCCTCTCTTCTCTCTCTCCTCTCTCTCTCTCTCTCTCTCTCTCTCTCTCAAAAATCTATTTAAAACTCATAACAACAAACAAATTCCAAAGTTGTCCTGAAAATTAACTTATTATTAAATAAACAAAACGAAAAATATAGCCATACTTATGCAAACAACATTGACATTTGAAACAACTTGACATTATTCTGATTAGGCCTAGCCTACATTGCAAATAAGCAGACAGCGCTGCTTTTCACACACACACACCTTGGGTTTTGAAGACTGATAAATCCGAAATGGATGAACAAACTTTGCAGCCCAGTTTCCCAGCTTTGCAGTCTATCCCTCTTGTTTCCTCCGCCACATCTCCTCCGTCCATACCTCTGGGAAAGGTGAGCTTGAGATAGCCAGGGGAACGTTCCTAGCGCAGCTAACGTGCACGTTAGCTAGCATTATCCACGTCTTTAGGCGGCTCTTCTGATGATGTATTACTCGCAGCTTCACTTGTAGCTTCGGTGCTGCTAGCCTCTTTCTTCTTGTGAATTATATTCTTTTTAGAAAATAAGTCAAGTAAAACATGTTAGCCTGCCATTATAGAGCTTTTTCGTTAGTGTTCTTGAGGGAAAGAGCTGCCGCAAAATCGACGGGCGCGGCGAGCTGGCTCACCGTGGGTGTGTCAGTGACTATGGTCAGTGACCGCGGGGTCAGTATGAATCATACTTTTTTAAGGAAATCGTTTTTATTTTTTATTTTAATTACTGTGAAATGTATTATGTTTTCGTCATTATTACAACAAATACACACTTGCAACTGATAACACTGGCAATGATTTTATATTTATTAGACTTAAAAAAAAAGATCATGCTCCAAATAAGTGGGGGTACGGCGTACCCCCGCGTCCAACGCCCACTACACCACTGGTAATATATATCAAACTATAGATCCTACACATCGACTGGACGTGGATTCTAAAAGTACAATATACACTTCTCGCTAGAAATCTAATCAAAAAGCATTTTAATGGCCAAACTATTCTACAATTTAGGATTTTCCAGAGAGGGTTATTTGTGAATAAACGAATAAACGGGAGCATGTTGTTTCTTACACGACCACTAGAGGTGCTACACTTTAAAACGTGGTTATGGGTCGTAATCTAAGCTGCTTAAAGACATGTCATGCTTTTCCGGTTATTACCCGTCCCCTTGTGTGTTATGAAGGTTTTTATGCATGTAAATGGTGTGCAGAGTCAAAACCATCAAAGTACACCCTGTAACGAGTAAAACTCTAAAACAGAAAATACCTCCCCAAAACGCCTCGTTGGAGATACGTCACTGTCCATTTGATTCTTCCTGGTACATCATGACGTCATGTCGTCCCCGGAACGAAATGGACCAATCCGTGGAGCCGTTACGTTACGTCCGCGGAGCCGTTACGTTAAGCCCCCGCTGATTGGTCCAAATTGACCAATCCACGGACTTCCTCACACACTCAGTGCAGGCAGCTCTGCTGATTTCTCCTCCCTGCCTGCAGGCTGATAACAGACAGTTGGGATCGCGGCGAAATTCTCTCTGCAGACCAGGGGCGTCGCCTGGGGTAGGCATCCGGGGCTTTAGCCCCGGATGTTTTTTCTTTAGCCCCGGACAAATTCTCCCTCAATAATATAATACATTAACCTACTTTACCTATAGGACGGACGGCAGAAATGTAATTTCCCATGTTCAGTGAATGCAACACAGAGGCAAAGACGACGCCACCGGACCAATCAGAGAGTTGCATGGAAATAAACGTGTTTTATTGGCTGACAGGTACGTACCTCTCCTCTGTGACAATGTTTAAACTTTAAACTGTCAGCCCCGGACGCGGAGATTCTGAAGATGGACATTAGACATTTCTTTAATAAAAAAGACGGCAATTCTCAAGTGGTGGCTCACACAACAACCCCAGAGCCACCACCTGAGCCAGGTGAACAAGGTATGTACCTGTCAGTAAACTTACAAGTTATGCGAACATGTAAGCAAAGCATACATTATAGCTACGTTGACGTTACTTTGAATCGCGCGGGTAAGCTAAACCGTTAGCAAGTAGCTATAGCTAGCCAGATATATTAAATAAACACTTTGTCATACAATCTAAATGTTGTGTTTTTTAGCGTTACTTGGTGATTTCAAAGAAAGCTGTCTGGGAAATGTTGACTTACTGTCAGTTAGTGTTCGACATGAAGCTAGAAGCTGCCTTACACAGTACACAGTTGATCCTGATTCCTGAGTCCTGTCAGTTAAAGTGTTTCATAGTTAGCTTAGCTAAGCATCAACCTAGCACTGAAATATATATATGGATGTTATGTGACAGTATTTCTGAGAAAAGGTCAGCTGAAATGGTGGCATGCCACTGCTTTACGTGTCGACAGCATGTTTGAACGTATTTGCAGCAGTAAATGTGGCTGTCTGGCCACTGACGTTGCCATAACAACACCTGCATTTAAATGTGCAACCTCTTTTTGTGACAGATTTTGCATGAAAATATAATTCTTCTGATTTATATTTCCTATTGACAGCTAGTTTCTATGTGAACATTATGAGATGGACAGCCAGCTAACAAGCTTTTTATACAAATATTTCAGATCAAAGCCAATCCAGTGGGGCTCCTGAAAGGGAGCAAGGGACACTATGCTCCCAAATATTAAGCCTTGACCCCCATCTTAAAATTGATATGATCAAAAAATGATCTGCATTGTCGGAGGCCTTTTTTCCTCATTATCATGTCAAATTGTACAGCTTTCCTTAGTGTTGAATGCAGAAATATGACTATATTAGAGTATTAAGTGAAAATGACTATATTAAAGTTTTAAGTAAATATATTAAGTGAATTACTCAAACTGCATTTGTATAGGAATGATTCTGTCCTATTGACAGATAACTACTCTAACAGTGATATCTATAAGAGATGTAAATTTAACTATTTTCAATTGGTTAGTATTACATTTTGTGACAGTGTGGTGACACTCATTTTAATGAAGACAAATTTGTGTATCTTGAAATTCATTTATTTGACAGAGCTGGAAACTGATTGACTTACATACTTGTTTGTGTTTACCCACAGTCATCACAGATGAGCCAAACAGAGTAGAGGATGAAGAAAGGAGAACAGGAGAAAGGGACACACAAGAAGGAGATGCAACAGACAAGAACGACAATGGAGACAACAATGAACAGGAACACCAGAACAGACAAGAGTCAATGAGTAACATGACTGATTTAGGGACTGCAGATATAGGGCCAAGGCAAGTGAGACATCACTGCTTTCCATCCAGCATGTTTGGCCAGCAAAAGAGATCATTTCAACCGCAAACAGCAAGAGATGAGGGATTATTATTTCCTCCTTCCATCCCTTTTTTCTGTTTAATCTGATTACTAACAACTTCTAATAATTTGACATAGTTTATGATTTAATTGGAAAATGAAGTGTTTTTAAATAATAAACCCGTTTCTGATTCTTTGATTTCTTTTTGATGGGTGTTGAGAGATGTATCCATATCTCTTAATGTTGCTCTCAAAGTGCACAAGATTGATGCTTTTAACTTCAGTATTTAAAAAAAGTCTTCCTGGGGGACCCCAGAGGAGGTGAGTTCCCCCCCCAAATAGCACTATCTCTGCTTATGTAACTCCGGTGTAGTGTCCGCTCGGCAACAGATCACTCAGAGCTGATTACTTTCCTGCATTTCAATGGACAGCATATAAAAAGGACACGTGAGCTGCATTGCTTAAGAGATCCTCTCATGCTATCTCTTTTACAAAATAAGTGTCCAGTCAACAACAAAAGTATATTTTTCACAAGCAATGTGAAACATTCAACTTATACAAACTGGTGTACAAAACTCACATACCTGCGTTGGTCTCCTGGAGTGTCTCTACTCTTTCTTCTCCACATATCTTGTCCACCATCAGAGATTGCAAACATTTCAGAAACAGCTAGAGGTAGGGGACAAACAACTTGTTCGCTGGGCATGTCAAAAACCTCCCTGCTTTGATCAAGACTTTAGGGAGCCTTTCAGCCCCTCTAGTAAAGGGACTGGAAAGCAAGCTTTGAAAATGCAGTACCATCTACATGCTGTCATGTTCCAGACACTGCTCTCAACCACTCAGGGCCTGCACAAATACCTGCAGAAAGAAACAATTGACTTGGTGCAGGCAGTGGATTACAAAACAGCAGTTGAGAACACACTGAAAAGTTACCGAAGTAACGAGAAAGCACATGAGGTCTATGACAAGACCAAGGCCCTGTGCAATGATCTTGATATTCCCGAAAACTGTGACGCAGAGGAAGAAGCGTAGAAACATGGAATACTTTGTAGTCAAGGCATCATGTGGAGCAATGTGAAACATTAAACATAAATAAACTGGTGTATAAAACTCGCATACCTGCATTTCAATGGACAGCATAAAAGGACTCGTGAGCTGGGTTCTGGTGCTCAGATTAACTCTTGATGATCACGTTGATAAATCATATAAAACAAATAGCCAATCACACTAAAAACATGTTGCTGTGACTGTGAGCATTAAACAATTAACATTAAACTAAACAAACACAACAGTACGTTATTGTCCTTATAAAATAAAAACATACATTTTGTCCACCGAGATAATACAGGCACCTTACCCTCAAGAGATCCTCACGTGCTATGAGAATCTCCCACAATCCATTGCCGTAACAAAGCTTTTTGTTTGTGACACCAGATGGCGCAATTGTGTATGTGCGTGTGGGGAGTCTTGCAGTAGAAAATGTGACTGTAGCGCCGCCACTGTGGGCTAAGCCCCGAATGTTTCCAGGTCCAGGCGACGCCCCTGCTGCAGACCCATTCTCACAGCGTTTATCAACCTTTTTCTTACTCAATATCAAGCCACACTTATTGTTTTTACTTCGGCTGTGACTTTGTGTGTGCTCAGGGTGAGTTTGGCTGTGTTTCACTGTGTATCGCTAAACAAGGAAATCACACCTCCACGGAGCTCAGCGCGATTCACAACGTCCCGACTGGTCCCGACCAATCGGAGAACACTGGGCTCACAGGGAGGGGGGGGGGGGCAAGAGCTGCAACGAGCCGTTAGTGGAGAGAGTGAATACTGCTGAATACACATACTTTACAGAGATGCTGTATGAGAAACCAATGTGAGTTTGGAAAATTGCACAGTATAAATCTATTCTAGTAGACCTCAACAATGGAATTATGATCAGTGGAAATGGCCATGACATGGGACCTTTAAACAATCGACCTATTTGGTCGTTTTTTGTAGGAGGAGCGTTCGTGTGTGTTAGAGGAGGGGCACTGTAAGGAAGTCTGAAGGAAGGAGCAGATTTTTTTCAGCTGCGTAGGCTACTTTCAAATTCTAGCGGACTCGAGCTGGTTTCTCCATTCTTACCTACCCTACCTTTAAGGCAGCATGTAGCAGACAGGAATGAATAAAATGTAAAAGCGTAATGACAGCACAGGGCTGGCTATATTTACACTGGGAGGTTGATGAGTGAACGAGGGAGACGGAGTGGGCACAGGTGCCTGGTTAAGGCCAAAAACCTATTATAAGGTGCTTTATCTGGAGCCATGGTCCATCACACTGTCAATAGTAATTTACACCTTAACGCCAGAGCTGTACGCACACCAATGAACCAGTGAAGAACACAAGGTAACACTATAAGCACAGCTACAGTGTGTTGCAGGTATGCATGCTTGTTAAAAACCAACATGTGATCTTCCTGTCTATAAATCTTCCATGATACAACAGACAATAAATAACGGCTACCTCGTAGAAAAATGAAGACAGAGACAAAGCAAGGCTGCACATAAAAGAGAGTAGGTGAGTAAACAAAGATAACTTTAAACTGAAAGTGGCAGGCAGAGGAATTAAACCAAAACTCAAGTAGTCAATGTCCAACCTCATTGGTGAGTTAATGCCAACATAGAAGAGCAGACGAGAGTATGATCCTAATACCTTCTGAACACATATCTTCTGTAAAACTGCAATGAAATGTCATAAACTGTGCAAGTCCATCCATCTTAAAACATCCATCTCTCAGGCACATAGACGCACATAGACTAAACTTTTCCTTGAGTTGGCAGTTGGCTGTGTCAATGGTTCAACTAACATAGAGGCAGACAACGGTCAATTTGTTTCAAAAAGTACCCTTTTATCTCAACCCACAATAGAGGAACATCCAGGGAACTGTGGCTGAATGCATGCAGAACATTAAGGACAGTAAACGCTTTAACTTGGTCTGACAGGGGGCCTTAAAGCAGATCGTCTATTCTGCTCAATGTGAAAACTGAGGGCACCTTTGTCCCAGATAATAACGTTGTCGTCCAATTAAGAAGAGCGGTGACAGAGCAGATCGGAATGTGAAAGAAGTCTCTGACTCTTGGTCTCACCAGTAGTAAACGGAGCAAAAGACGGGATTATTGAACCAATGCAGGAGTCCCTAAAATCAGATTGCATTGAAGTCTATGAGAAAATGCTAAGACTTTTCACTTAATGTATGACTTCATTGAACTGATACTGCAAGTATATGGTCTCAATTGCTAGTTTTAATTGTTCTACAATGCAGAATCATGTTCATTTTGTAGATTATGGTCCCATTTCGACAATTTAAATAGAGGACAAAGCAGTGAATGCTTTACCGTGAGTCTACATTTTGATTGACAGGTCACTGCCAAGATTTTGTCTAGTTTGTGTACTCACCAGGTTCTCACCATTAAAACCCTTACACGGTCTATAATTAGTTAATAAAACATGTTTTGACTTACCTCTTACCCAAAGTTTGGTTGTAGTGTGTTACAACCTCACGTGTCAGACAAAAAAACAGGATGGCTATGAAAATACCAAACTCAAGGCTTCAAACGAATGTGTGACGTCACATCGACCAGAACCGCTCGTTATATACAGTCTATGGGGGAAATCACCAATATTCTGATTAGTAAATGTAATATATGATTGCATATTAGTACCTGTAACGGCTTACGACTACATTTATTTTAAAATGTAGTTACGTAACATTGTTACACGAAACTAGTTCATCCCCAACACTGAAGACAAACAAACAGACCGAGACGCGGGGGAAATCTCTACATCTGTCCTATCCTAGACTCTGTTTACCAATGGGAGTTCTGCCAGTCTGCTCCCTTCCTCCTTGCCACATGTCTTAATTAGACCAATGTGTCTCTGTCTGCAGCCAAGGTGCCCCCCACTCAGTGTGCAGTTGGTCCTCTAGTTGGCGGTCAGACCACATTTGTCAAAGCCATTTCAGTGCCCCTGAAAATATATTAGAGTCCTCAACCATGCGTACAGCAATATTTCTAAAAGCCACTCACTGGAAACCATAAGGTAGATCAACATTACTATCACTTTTATGTCACTTTTTAAGTTTAATCAGTTGAATTTGCAGTTTAAGCTCAATACTTACCCATATAAAACAGCTGCATATTTAATCATCTTAATTAGCAGCTATAAAGCACTGAATATGGAGAATTATTATGTTTAATAAACATCAATTTCATTTTGGAATGAAACCCGTCCTCTACAAGACAGACTTCCTTTATTCCCCCCTGCTTTCCCCTCAGACATCTCGTTGACTTACGATGCATTCAGGTCCCGTAGCACAAACAAATCACTCCCCTGCCCTAATGTTTCTCTCTAACTACTGCCCTGCACGCTCTGTGCTGCTTTCAATGTCCTTTTTATACACACACACACACACACACACACACACACACACACACACACACACACACACACACACACACACACACACACACACACACACACACACACACACAATCTCTGCCAATACGACTTAATGAAATTGCAAATGCCAGGCAGCAATTTGGTCTAGAATCAATCAGGGCAGATGTGATGAGCTTGATTTGATTACATATAAAATGTGTATTTATTGTTTGCTTGGGGCATTGTGGTTATAGAGTACTGACAGGGGGATGGACAGACAAGACAGAAATGGAGATTAACATGAGTTATTCGTTTGTGTTCCTTTTGATTGGTTATTTGCAGCAATATGTATGGTAAAAAGGAATATTAAATGTACACTATTGTCAGTCTAAAGGCTTTTGAAGGTATTTTATGGTCTTCCAAAAATACCTAAGATGGTATATCATGTTTTATCAATTGTTTCAGAACTTTTACGGTTTATATTTTCAAATGAACCTTTTATTTCTGAATTAATTTAGTTATTTTTCTGCCTTTTTTTCACGTGTCAGGATCAACTGGATTACAGTAATTGGTTTTGGTTCTTTTTGATGTAGACCAACAGATAAGGTGTTTTGATTGTGGACAACAGGGAGGAAAATCCCTTATTGTTAATGATCAAACACATCTTGAATGTATCATTATTGCTCAATAACTGCAAGGAATAAAAGAGACCATGTACCGTTTTTTTACAATTGCTAATGGACTAAAATGGCACAGTTATTGAAACCGACTACAAATCTCTGAACAACAAAAGCCTAGACATTTTAAGGACACCTTTCACATTAAATCCTAGAGGTCAGGATTACCTTGTTTATCCATTGCCTAGATAAATTGCCCACAGTTTCTGCGGTCTATTGCCAGTTTATGACAATTAATCCTACAAGCTTGTTTTAACCTTGTAGTCCATTACCCCTGATTCATCGCATCAGTTAGAATAATCAGCGGCCATTTGCCAACTGATGCTAAACATGTGAAATGAGTAGGTGAATAATGTATGCTGAGGCAAACACTGGTCTACATGTATCCACGACCTTTCCCTCATCTCCTCTTGACATTTGGGAAGAGCTAAAGGCTACACAAACTTCATACGTGCTCAGAAGGAGTATACGCCTATCTGTGTTGCTAATAAGGCTCATCCCGCATATACATCTTTCTCAATAGACTCTGCTTGACTCTCACTTATCTATTCCTCAGTGGTAGAGAACAATTAACCATTGAAAAATGCTGCATAAAGCATCACTCGCCTGCCTTATCAAAGCCACTGCAGCTGTACAGACAGATACAAGGGCAACAATAATAAGAGAAGTGTCTTTTCACACATGCCGGATTGGCAAGTGCTTGCTGAATGTTTGACCCATGCGTATTATGGCGAAACACCCACTAATAGGAATAAGGAATGCCAACAAATGTATTTTTTTATCTGTTCATTAACTTATTTTTGAGGGTCCCTAATCTTGAAAGCAAGAAATGGATTCAGGATGTTAAACAGCTTTGGCTACACATTTAAAAAGTTTAACTATGTGTAGAATTCAGTCAAGATGCAAATGCTTAATGCATTTGTGTCCGTCTATCTTCCTAAAGCTGTACAGTTGAGGATTGACTCATCTCCTGTAAGACTTGACTATCCTCAGCGAATAAGTAAGGCCTATACAATAATCCAGTGGTGTAAAGTACATTTACTTAAAGGTATGGTAGGTAAGAATGGAGAAACCAGCTCGAGTGCGCTAGAATTTGAAAGTACGCAGCCGAAAAAAATCTGCCCCTTCTTTCAGACTTCCTTACAGAGCCCCTCCTCCAACACACACGAACGCGCACATGACCAAGGAGGGCACGAGATACGTTTTTGCACGAGATGGAAGGCTGTCAGGCAGGAAGGCAGATGGACCTTTATTGATCCCCGTAGGGACATTTGGGTTTCATAGCAGCATCAGAATAATTCAGAAACACAGATAGTACACTTAAATAAGACTTTAGTTACTACTGGATCAAATTAACAATCTACCCTGCAGTATACAAAGTCATTAAAACTAACTGGACCTTTACCAGCTTTGATATCACTTTAATGATCAATAATTATAATCAAAACGCGTTCCAAGAATGCAGGGTTGTTGGTTGTTCCTAGAGTTTTTAAAAGTACAATGGGAGCCAGAGCCTTTTCTTATCAAGCTCCACATTTGTGGAATCAGCTTCCAGTTTGTGTTCGGGCGGCAGACTCCCTATCCGTTTTTAAGAGTGCGCTTAAGACCTTCCTTTTTGATAAAGCTTATAGTTAGGGCTGATTAGATTCAGCCCCTAGTTTTGCTGATATAGGCTTAGTTTGTCGGGGGACACCTTACTTCTTCCTTCTCTCTGTCTATACCTGTGTACTCTCATGTTCCGATTAACCCAGCTTCCCCAAATGTCTTTCTTTTTGGTGTCTATATACGCCGGGATCCGGAGTCGTGGCTGATCCTGAGTCCTGATCTGAGTCCTGGACTTCGAGTCGTGGCTGAACCTGTCACTGTGGTCCTGCCTGACTCTCATCATACTACTTCCCTGATGGCTCCCACAGGATTGTTGACATCCTCGTGGATTCATCTTCCTATTATACACACATGCATTTCCAAACATTTGGTCTACCTATGTTGTAAATGTATTATCTTTTCGATTTACACACGGCATCTATTGCACGTCTGTCCGTCTTGGGAGAGGGATCCCTCCTCTGTTGCTCTCCCTGAGGTTTCTCCCATTTTCCTCTTTAAACCGTGAAGTTTTTCCTTGTACGATGTGAGGGTCTAAGGACAGTGGGTGTCATATTGTCATACTGATATTCTGTACAAACTGTGAAGTCCACTGAGACAAATGTAACATTTGTGATATTGGGCTATATAAATAAACATTGATTGATTGACATCATATATATTATTCAGAAATGAACCATCTGCATAATGACTATTTTTAATCTTGGTACTTTAAGTATATTTTGATGCTAATATTTTTGCACTTTCACTTGAGTAACGTTTTGAATGCAGGCATTGTTTACCTTTGTAGAGTACTTCTCCCACCTCTGAAAGAATCCAATACAATTTTTGTACCTGCTAGTTTTGACTTTTTTGATATTCTTAAAGCTCTTTCTCATTTCTGCAAAAAATATTAAAGATTAGAATGGATGCTTTTTATGTTTATTGTACCAAGAACAAAAATAAACTCTGTATAATTCATTATCTTTGGTCAAGTCGGCTAAATTGATCATTTTGTGATAATGCAAGAACAATCTTAAAAAATAAAGTTAACCAAAAGATGTATCTCCTTTAAAAAACTTTCCACAGAAGCTGATGTTCAGAGAACACTTAATTAAGCCTTATAAAGAGTAGAAGAGACCCACATTAAACCCAACACAGCAGGAAGCTGTTGCTGCATGTTATCTGCTGAAACTCTTGAAAAGGGTTTTGAGAATCTAGCTGGAACAAAATCAGCAACATGTCTTCAAGACATCTGGTGGAAAACACTGGCTTGAATTATAATGATTTAAGGAACTCTAAATCAGTCTTTGATTAAAAAAAAAATCAATGCTCAAATACAATCTCATCTCAATCACATGAAGGGTCCAATTCAAATCTCCACCAGGCATTTAGATAAATGTATTCGGTGCTGTATACTGTAAGTGTAATCTCCCATATTAAAGAACATTTTAATTATCCAAAATAATGTGTAGTGTTTATATTTGACATACTATTTTTCATTTTATTTATAATTGTTAACTCTTTTCCTCTTTTTAAGTATTTGTATTTTAATGTTGAGCACACTGGTCCTGTAACAAAAATAATTTTAATGGAATTCATAAAGTAAATATCTATCTATCTATCTATCTATCTATCTATCTATCTATCTATCTATCTATCTATCTATCTATCTATCCATACTCTTGACCCATCTGCCCAATATTATTTTGCACACATTTATGACAGTATGCTCAATGACTCCTCTCATGGTTGTGTTGACTCACAATTCAACAGAATGACAAACACCTGCACATTTTAGGCCCATCTCCCAGCTACCTTCGACACTGTGGACCATAGCATCCTGTTGTCACAGCTTGAACAGTCCGCTGGCATCACAGGCTCTGCCCTTGCATGGTTCAGGTCCTACCTGACAGACCGTAGCTTCTCAGTGCAGCTAGGTGCCTTCTCCTCTGCCAAAGCCCCTCTTACCTGTGGGGTTCCCCAAGGCTCGATTCTGGGCCCCATCCTTTTTCTACTGTACTGCCCCTAGGTTCAATTCTCACAAAACACAACATCCCCTTCCACTGCTACGCCGATGATGTACAGATCTATCTGCCACTCAATTCAAATGTCAACTCCAGCTATTGATGGACTGCTTAGCAGAGATCACATCCTGGCTGAGCGAAAATTTCCTTTTTTGGACCCCAACCTCCAGCCTCCCAGGTTGATATGCTGGGCTCCCTCAAAAATAATATCCTCCCCTCTGTTACGAACCTTGGAGTGACCTTCAATAGCGCTTTTAAATTCGATAAGCAGGTCAGCAGAGTAGTCAAAACCTGCTTTTTTTAAATACGACTATTGGCCAAGACCAAGTCGTTTTTATCTTTTAAAGACCTGCAAAGTGTTATTAACGCCTTTGTTACCTCGAGGTTGGACTACTGCAACGCTCTGTACGTAGGTATGGACCAGGCGTCAATTAAACGCCTGCAGCTAGTGCAGAACACAGCTGCGTACTCACTGGCCACAAAAAGCGTGACCACATCACCCCAATTCTGGCCTCACTGCACTGGCTTCCAATTTGGTTCCGAATTTATTTAAAACTCCTTTTATTTGTTTTTAAAGCACTAAGGTCTGCTGACCAGCTGCTGCTGATAGTGCCCAAGACTAGGCTCAAAACCCGAGGGCATCGAGCCTTTGCAGCAGCTGGCCCTAGGCTCTGGAACACTCTGCCCCTCCATGTGAGGTCGGCCCAGACCCTAGGGGTTTTTAACTCTACTCTTAAAACACACTTCTTCTCCCTGGCCTTTTAGTCAGAGTGGAGCACGACTCCTGACTTTTCGCTGTGTTTTTATATATCTGTCTTTTATTGTGATTGTAGCAATATGTTTTTATGTGATTGTAGTATTTATTACATATACAGCACTTTGGCCCGACCAAAAATCACTTTTAAATGTGCTTTATAAATAAACTTTGATTTGATTTGATTTAAGAAGCAAATTACTTTTAAGCAAAAATGCATTTTCCAGAAAGCTGTCAGAATAAAAACAAACCTTACCTCATCTGTTGAAGGCCACATGGTGGTCTGCTGTGGCTCAGAAACGGACATCCATCCAAATGTAGTCTAATTTTTTAACAAGAACATCTGTGGATGAATGAATCACCCAATATGTAATGCTTCATTAAAGTAATGCTTGATGAATGAATCCCAGTTTGTGCTATCTTTGCCTATATCTTGACTGTAAGGGAGCCCAGGACAATTCAAGTTTAATTTGTTTGGGAGGGAAGAGGGAGACACACCTGCTTGAGATCTGGACTGTTCTAGATTTAAGGGTTTGTTTATAAGGTCTGTTATCCAGTGGGGTCACATTAGAAAATCAATTATCTAAATAAAACAAGACTCTTAATCGTTTTTTACTCAGCATGGTTTAGCAATTATGGCACTATCTGTGCTGAAAGGGTCAGTTCAACAATTTAATGAGCAGCTAATTAGCTCACAAGGACACACAGGTTTACAGGCAGGTGCATTATCGTGAGTTGTTTCCACCTCATATATTTGTATTTATTTTCATTCAATCTGAGACTAACCATCTCTGCATGAATGGTCTCTGACTTGGCCAGTTTCAGAATGACTTGATACTTCACTAGTTTCTAGAAAATATCTGCCATTACGTAAAAACAGCAATCAATTCAATCTTTTCACTTGGCCTTAAACAACCCTTGTTCAAAGGGAAAGAGCCGGCAAATGTGAAACTACGTATTATTGCTGCACCTTGTTTTGTTCTACAAGATGCTCAGTAGAACACAAGAAGTGGTGGAATTTTGTGGCCGAAAGCGGTCATGGTTTACATTTCAAGGATTATTGACTGATTCTTTGCCTTTTTAAATCCTATTCAAATATTAAGAAGTACCAGCTTTTCACATTTTCATTCCACACTTCCATATTATGGCACTGGATGTCTTCAGTTTTGATGTAGGGAATAAGGAGACAATATAGACCCAATGCAATACTGTAGAAATGGGATTTAAGTCTACCATTTTACCCAATACAAAAGTACTAATTATTTAAAAACTAATGAATTCAGTTGACTGTTGAATGCACATAACAATTAAATTCTGACTTACCAAGTAATGATACTAAAAAAATTATAATCAATATAGTGGGACAATAATGTGAAGACAAAAGAAAACCAGCTACACTACAAAAACAATAGAAATATTGCAAAGTATTTCTGTCTAATATCTAGTCAGAATATATCATCAGGCCAAATAACTTAATAAGTTACAATGCAGTGAGATGAAATGTATTGTTTTTAGACAATGCATCTTTTTAAGACTCTTGAAAACATATTTATTTCTGTTTTATCTCAGATGAAACAAGTTTTTTTAATTTTATTGGAAAATCACCAACTTACATCAGAAAACTGAAAACCTTTGAGCATTTGTGACTTATTTTGCAACACAACATTTCCTGATTCTGGTAAAATATAATTCAAAATAAGTTTCCCCAGCTAATAACAAGATCTGATTCATCTCTATATATCCCATCTTATTTCAAGAATCTCCACTTGTTCTATTGGCAGATCTCTTTACTTATTTACTTGGAGCAGCATGTTTTCCAGTGTAACTGTTTGTTTCAGCTGTTTATGTTTGTCAGGAGAGCGTATTCAGCGTTCTCATGTCCCGGGGCAGAAGGGGAGAACTGAGTATTGCTGAAGTGAAGAGAGGTTTGAAGTTTACCTTCTGTGGAGCCTTGGGGTCAGCGGTGCAGTTGGGAAGCGTTTGATGTTGTTGCTTCAGTACGTGGTGTCGAGTGCAGGAGCGCTTGACTTCCCAAGATGAGCAGTTGGTGCACCTTCTTTGCTATTTTTAGCGTCAGTTCGCATTTGAGGGAGAGCGACTCAAAGCTTCTGAAGCGACGACTGTTGGGAATGAAAGCTTAGTCTCACTGACAATGTCAGTCATTGCTTGTGACAACGATGGTCTTGTCGTCAGCTAATAACATCCCAATCAGAACACAGTTGATCTGAAAGGGTCTCCCACAGTCCTCCGGTACATCTGATGAGCCTCTAGTGTGCAAGTTTAACCTCTTATTTTCTCTAAATGTCTAAAATATGTTTTTAAATACGATGCTATGCTGATGATGAAGCGCTGTACTTTACAGTTAAGCTGTTGCTGCATAAATGTTTGTTTGAATTGTCTGTTATTCAGTTCTTTAACAACTAACCAAAAGCACCTACGAAATACAGTTGTCTGTAATAAACCATATTTAATTTAATCTTACTGCACAATATTTATGTATATCATATTATGTGTTTATAGACTTCTTTAACCATTATTTTTAATTTGGCTTTTATTGTTTATGTCTTATATAACTATTGCATTGTTGGATGAGCTCGGGACATAATATTTTCATTGCCATTTCTACGCAGTAGCTTGCTTATGTGCACAATAAAACCTTTGAATCTAAAAATAGACGTGCCAACATTGATGTGAGCGTTTCTACAGACCCAAGTACCAACGTGGGATGATGTATTATATTAGGTCTTACTCTGGGTATTAGGCCCAGATCTAGCCTACATCAGAACTTTATTACCACCCTTCTGCTGTAAAAAACTTCAAATGGGTGTATAGTGAGGGCCGTATCTTTCGTGTTGTTCTTTTCATTGATTTTGAAATGTTATAGATTCGTTTTAAGGCTCTGCATGGGCCTTTAGAGGGATATCTTTTTGAACATTTAATCCTGTATAAGCATGTACCAGCGCCGATTGAATTGTTCTGTACCCTGGTTTAACTGCCGGGGCATCAGCAGACACCTGAAGGATATCAGCCCATCATCAGTGATGTTTGTCTGGGGTTATCAGCAATGCTGCTGCGACATTAAACTCAGTACAGTCAACGAGGTTTGGGGGTGCAGTAAACAATTTCTTTAATCTTATCACAGAATCCACGATGAAGGACAGTGAAGAGGAGGACTGGGGGGGGGGGGGGGGGATAAACTGTTTTTCCACACTCGACTCTGCCCCCAAAGGTCCAAATATAAAGAAAAAAAGGGTCACAGTAAATCATAATTGAAACTTTATTGACAGTTTTGATTAGAAAGTTGTTCTGCATTAGATTCCATTACAGTACAAACCAGGAACAGAAGAAGGCCACGCACTAGAGCTGAAGGACAGAATAGAAAATGAAAAGGGCTTCTCAAGCAGACGTGTAAAGTGCTGGAGAGCAAAGACAGCTGGGCGAAGAAGAGGGCAATCAACTGCAGAGAAAAGAAGGTGATGGAGGACATAATTGAATTATCAAAACAACACAACCCTTCATAGAAGGAAAGGAATTCAGACCTCCAGCAGCTCTTTGTGTTGCTGCAAAGTCACCATGTGGGAGAAAAGAGTGATTTAAAACTGGATGCAATAAATTGAACATTTTCTTAAATCAGGTATGACATCATTATATTGTCTCAATGAGTGCCCTAACGTCCATTTTACAATACTGCATAAGACATGCCAAACTGGTGCTCAAACAAAAATAAAATCATAAATCAAAATCAAGGACAGGGAGATAAAACAGATCCCGGCTTTCATGACTCTCCAGGCAATCGGAGAATGCCACTCGCTGATTGGCCGAGGTTGTAGTAGCCAGTGGATAGCCCCGCCTTCTTCAGGAAGTGGGAGGCTGGAAGGTCTTGGAGGTGGCAAGCATGGCGCGCACTTTGGCCATCAGATCCTGAATAAAGAGAGGAGGTTATTGTAATACACATCAGTCATTTGATAACTGGGGTTACATAAGAGAGGTGGGACCAGACTTTTATTATACACCTTTGGGTATAACAATAACACTAAATGGGGTGTAAGTTAACGATAATCCCCAGCTTCATCACAGCCAAAAACACTCCTGAATCAGATTGTGTGCAATACTTTTCAAAAATGTTCCATCATCTGCTGTGGTTCCAATTAAACCCATTTATTGATCGCTCTCAAACTCCAACAAAGGACTGCTGAGAAAAATACAAATTGATCTATGACCATTAAAACTGGGGACTAAAAAGGTATTTGGGGAAAAACAGTAAACAAAAACTATGTTACTGTAGAGTAATTAACAGAAAAAGCTATTATGATATTCATTTAAATGACTCCCTGTAGTGCTAGTAGTGCTCACTGAGAATCAAATCCCTGGTGTGCCGCTTTCCGATGCTTTTATCTCATCGCTTTGTTTTACCACCGTGAGCCAGCCACTCATATTAAAGGTTAATATACGGTTGTAAATCAGGACTTTTTTTTGGAGTGTGCTTCCTGCCCTCTGCCTCAGGAAATCCTCTACCCTTCTTTAAACATGTGGAATGTTTTAAGCACAGTATAATTCCCCATAAGCACTAAGAAATAGGTGCATCACCTCCTCGTAAACCCTTTAATCTACAGTCCAAAAATAAAGAAAAGGGGAAAACAGCAACGAGGGCGCTGCCAAAAAATCTAATTAATTTCCTTCCCCTTTCAGGTGGGAATGTTAATGTTGCTGACCAGGGGGTGAATGCTTCCATTGCTGAATAGGAGGTGTTCATTTGCACCCCCCCCCCCTCACCAGAGTTAGTCATACACGCATGGACAATCCACCCTTGAGTTTTCCTGACATATGAGACAAATTAACGGCTGTAATCACAGAGGGAAGGAGCTGTCTCCACACACACACACACACACACACACACACACACACACACACACACACACACACACACACACACACTACACACCACACACACACACACACACACACACACACACACACACACACACTACACACACACACACACACACAACACACACACACACACACCACACACACACACACACACACACACACACACACACACAACACCACACACACACACACACACACACACACACACACACACACACACACACACACACACACACACACACACACACACACACACACACACACACACACACACACACACACACACACACACACAGTCATCCAACACGTTACTAAACATAAATACAAGATTACATGAGCACTTCACTTGCCTTTTTGTTTTAAACTATCTACATACATCTTAAATAGTTTGAAAGTTACTTTGCATTATGGAAAGACATTTCACAGATGTTCTTCTAATTAGGTCTGCAAGGTAAAACTATAACACTGAAATATACAGTCAGGAATATCTCAAGGGAGCTATGAAACATATGCGTTTCCTCTTCATCTCACACCTTCCTTTTTTTTTAATCTGTTATGAAACTCAAAGACAACTTGGATTATATTTCCGTGATCTTAACTTGTAGAAGAATCTAAAATGAGTTCCAAAAAAGAAAAACACACCAGTCCAAGTACACAAAGCATTCATCAAACAGAACAAATGTAAAGCTAAGAGAAGTAGAGGCGACAGGAGACGCAGTAACAAAGGCAAACAGGAGGAACATGCGAGAAGGGGCTGAGGCGAAGAGCAGGGAAGAGGAGACCATTAGGCAGATGAGGATGTGCTGAATTATTCAATATGTGCTTGTAAAACATCACAGATGGGCTAGAAGTAGTTAGTGGATCTGTGCATGTTGCAACAGCAGCGAACGGCATGTTTTCATGTGTGCTGCGATGAAGGCAGGAGAAAGGAGTTGTGTTTGATTATGTGGAAGGAAGAAAAACAGGGTGTTTTTCTTGAAGAATGAGGAGATTTATAATGTGTGGTTTTGTAGGCGTGGAAAGTAAACAAAGATACTCGCTGCAGACTGTCTCTCTCACACAAACAGTGGAGGGAATGCGTTCCAAATTCTGTGCAAGTTGTACCGACATTCACAGAAGTTTCCTCTCCATTCACATTCTATTGACCTCCATTAGCTCCAGTCCCAGGCGCTGCTCAACCTCTCTACATTCTACACCCGTTCTCTTGTATACAACGGTTGCTACACAGGTTTTATACTCCTAGAGCTAAATAATCTAGCGTCCTCCTGAGGCTACAGCCCACATTTTCCTCTCTAAACATCAGGCCCCATCACTCATTACTGATATTTCAGGATTTTTTAATCAAAGCTGAAAATGTAAAGAAGCATAAATAATTAAAGTGGTGACACGGCTCCGGGAAACGTCTTTCATCTTGGAATAGATGTAATGCCTTTGACAAATTAAGCTAACTGATTAGGAATGTGGCTAAAGGGGTGTTTCTCTGTGGTCATATTTAAGTTACAACAGTACACAAAACTATATTAATATAGCAGTTAAAGAAAAATGTAAACAACAATAAATAATGAAAGTACTGAAGAGAAAACAGTGTGCCAGCATTTGGTAACTGATTCTACTCCAGTTGGACTCAGATGTCGCACTTTTCCTTGTTTCTTTCCGTTAACTGCCTAAATCGGAACTACGTTTTTTTTAAAAGTTTTTGTGTTTCTCTTATTTTCCTACAATACTGTTATGATTGGCTGTGAATAAGGAAATATGAAGGACAGACCATCAATTTCTATTTTTCCTGTTTAGAGAAAGGGGCAGGTAATATAAGTTATATTATGGTATAATATGATTTTCTTCTCCCTGCTCCTTTTCAGGTATGGTGTGTTTATTGAGACATGTTTTGTATATAATTGTTATACATTAAGTTGTGCTTACCATGAACGGAACAAATAAAATGGTACAATTGTCTTGTATACACAGCATTTTGGAGCCTTTTTGCTCATTTAAGAAAGCAGTGACACAAATATGCAAAGAGCCAAAAACAGAACAACACATTTTAAATGAATGGTGACCTTTACATTCTTCTGTCTTTCCTGTCATCTATTCAGCTGGTAGCTTTATGCTCATCCCTCAACATACTGGTGCGTGTGCATGCATTTCATTAAGCTGCATTTCTGAAAGCAGCATGACAAACAGGCATAATTGTAATTTGATCAGGGCGTGTAGAATGTGTACCGAGGTCATCATTTATTAGCAGTGGCGAACCGTCAGGGCCTTCAAGGTATTCAGAGAATACCCTGGAACACTCAGATAAAACAAACAAAAAAATCGATTTAATTATATAAATAAAATGTATATAAAATGAATAAATGAGAATCGTATCCGTGTTGTTGATCTGTAATATTACAGTGTTACGTTGATTTGTTTGTCCTTCTCGGACCATGCACTACGCATTTCAGTAGAAAAGAAAGCAACCAATCAGATCGTGTTCTGGGTCTCTGGGTAGAATATCCTTCAACCAAGGACATCCTTGATAGAATGCCCTGGCCGTTGCACTGAATGAGAGCGTACGTTTGGGCTGACAGTTTGATCAACCAATCATATATTGATTTGTAGCCAATGGGCGTATTCTTTCAGAGTTCCCCTCGGTTCCAGGGTATTCTAGAAGGCCCGCTAGTTAACTGGCTCGAGACAGAGGATCTAGATTCTAGATGAATGCGACGAAGCAATTCATGCCGTTTTATTGTTTTTAACGTTGAAATGACAAGTGCAACAGGTGAAGATGAAGTTGTTGCGGAATTGTTGTGAGTACCCTTTTCAAGACGACAATTCAGTGAAAAGACGGACATTATAATGGAGGGGGGGGGGGAGGGGCGGCGGCGGGGGGTGGGTGTGTCTACAGAAGGACCAGTTGTGATGGCCACGGTTCGCCACTGTTTATTAGTGAGGTGTGTGTTTGAGAGGACATTACATTGTGAGATACGTGTGTGACAATTTCCTATTACCGTGTGCTCTAACACCTAAATGAGGGACGCAATGCTCCATGGGTAATCAAAACACAGACACAGCCGAGCACTGTGCTACATGCAATATGTCATATCCAAACAGATGGGGCACGTACAATGCCGAAAGCGCTGGCAGCGTGACATTTGGTTGAACCCTGACTGTGAGAGAGTGGCTGCATGCAGAGCCGCACGTGTGATTGCTGTAATTGTATGTATGGAAGTGTCTTTGCTATCTTTCACACGCAACAGGAGTCCGTGGCTTCTGTGAGATGCTGACAATAGCAGCAATCAAGTCAAACAAATCAAAAATAAATCAGTTTTGTTGTTTTAAACCCACAATAACTGTATTTAGGTCACTCTGGGGCAGCAGACAACATTTGACCAGTTACAGAGCAACATTGGCATACGTTTGGAGTGTTTGAGTCCAGCATTGACTCTCTTTCAGCTCTGTTTTTGGTTTCTACCAATCTGAGAACGTTTCTGGATGTGTAGCTTCTTCAATGCTCCACTATGTTAACTAGCTAGTGGCTAACTGTCTGTTTTCTGATGCTAAGAACAAATGAAAGGTGGTGAATCAAAACAAAGTAGCAAGCCACAAAGTTGAATAATACATAGCAATTCTTTGTAGGTTTGAGCAAACCTTTTCACGCGTCATATAGATGTTTTTAGTTAAGTGAAAATATGGATAATAGGCACTTGAAGGCACGATTGGCACAACTGAAAACTGTTACATAGTCTACAGCAAAGAAGGCCAAATTCACATTACAAAAATACTGAACCAC
This sequence comes from Gymnodraco acuticeps, assembly GCF_902827175.1. Lineage (NCBI taxonomy): Eukaryota > Metazoa > Chordata > Actinopteri > Perciformes > Bathydraconidae > Gymnodraco > Gymnodraco acuticeps. The sequence goes on along the minus strand of NW_022990646.1, from coordinate 220,091 downwards.
AAGTCTCACCGGAGATTTGGCCTCTGAGGTTGATGAATCTTTATTTTGGGAGAAACACCTTCTGGACATGACCTCCAGTGTCTCAGTGGAGGTCGTAACCCTCTCTTTGCTCTGGATTTAGAAGTGCTGAACGATGGCACATTAGCTCTGCCTGCTTCCACATCCGAATAACATATTCTGAACGAGGCAGGTTAACCAAGGTCTCTGCAATCGAAAAGCCTCTCAACTAGCATCAACCAATATTTAGCCGTGGTACTCCTATACTTTTGGCAACACTCCCAGAAGGAGTGCAGGAGGTAGAGATCCATCTACAACCAAAACAAGAATCCAGCTGCTTGGACTGTAAGCCTTGAAAAATACTTGCAAATCAGAATTCATGATGAGAATGTTTTGTCAACACACACACACAATAGGCTATATAAGAAGTGGACAAAGTCACCTATTGGAATTGTACACTATTGTTTTGAAGCCTCTTGTAGGAAATGTATCCCTGTTCACAAAACACAATCGAACAAAGACATTTCTTAAGGCAAAATGTTGCAGTTAAATTAACCTACGCAACACAGGAAGCTCCGCCCTAAAGAATATGCTGCTTTTACGCTATTTAAATCGAGCTGATGGACAAATTAACATCATGCTGTTATTAACAATGTAGACCATAAAGTTGTCAGGATAATCCTAACTGATGTTATAAATCATGTGAGAAGTAGGGTGATTTTCTCATAGACTTCTATACAACCATAGGACTCGTGCTATTCTACCTAATAGAAAAAAATGCAGTGGCTTTTGAAGATGTATCACCAAAACGTAATATGTGCACGAGCAACTGCACGATGAGAGGGATTCCATGGAAAGCGTTCCTGATATACAGAAAATGGCTTCAGGACAAAGATAAGCTGGTCATAAAGATGCAGGTCAAATCCTTAATCGAGAGATCAGACAAATGAGTTCTTCAAGGGTCAACTAATTAGGCTAAATAAAAACATAATGCTTGGATGTGTTTTACAAACATGCAGTAGATAAAGCAGAATATGCGGATAGAATAACAAAATAACTATTTCTATATTTAATAACAAGGGAGCACTTTATTCTTCTTCCCTGAGACATAACAGCACTCAGTTTGTGCTCGGACGCAAAGTTCAGTGGAGGACATTTCTGGGATAAAAGCAAAGAACAATACCTGAGTTATTTTGGACTGAACGGAGGATACTAAGGATGAAGCCACTGCCACTGCCTTCTCCAGAGAATCACCCCTGCAGAGAGGAGAGAGAGAGACAAAGAAGAGGAAACAAATGATTTTACCAGAATAGACTATACAATATGTGCAATATGTGCTATCTATATATATATATGCCGTTAATAACTGTGTAATATATACCTGGCTGCTAAATCCTTAGAACTCCTACAAGATGTGTATTTTGTAAATTGTGTAACTTGCTGCTGTTAAATACCATCCAACTATGTGCAATATATATATATATATATATGGTAACACTTTATATTAAGGTACACAAATTAACCGTCAACTAGTTGTTAATTAACATGCATATTAGCAGTATATTGGCTCTTTATTAGTCATTATAAAACACTTATTAATGCCTTGTTCTACATGAACATATTCTACAAGTAATAAGCCATTAGTTGAGAGTTTTTCCTCAATAACACTCTAATTAGTGCTTATTTGTTGCAAGTAAGGAAGTTGTTGTGCACGAGTTTTGGTCTTAATATGCGCTGCCCAATATGGGCCTAATAAGGCAGTAGTACCACAAGAATAGTAATTCTCCCATAATAACACTTAACAAATATAACCTATTCTTATGGAACAAGACATGAAACTACAAGTGTTAATTAAGTCTAAACAACTCAAAATTAGCTATTTATATCTAAGAACATGTTCCCTATTTTAAAGTGAAGTCTTGTTCATAACCAATAAGCTAGTAGTTTGACTCTAATTGACCAGAACAGGTTCCCTATTCTAAAGTTGCCTCCTCTTCACACTTTGTAAATACATTATAGCACACAACTACTGAAATTAACCTCAAAAGTACATGAACAAAGTAGGCACACGTTGAAATATCTGTTTTATTAATGAACCACTAAAGAGAGGTTCAGACACATACATGTACCAAAACATGTCAAGTTTCTCCAAGGCTGAGAACATATGCAGCCTGTACTTTTTAATAAAAACTGATTTTTAACAGAGTTTATGTATTTGTGATCATACTGTGTGACCTGCTTGTATGTTCTCACACAATAGGTGTACTGTTCTCTCTGTGTTGTCTCAGTGTGAACATAGATTAAACAGCCAGCCAAACTCTTTTGAGAGCCAGGGAATGAGCAGCTATGCTCCTTTATTGACTTATTTGCAGTCCAGTGACATTCAAACGGAGTGAAACTATAAAAAAAGAAGTTACAAGGCACTTAATGATCTCATACATGCAAGTGTAACATACACAGATGAACACATTAGGACCGCTTAGTGTAAACAAGGTAAATATAGCTAATGCTAGCTGTACAATAAGCATGCATACAGGCTAGTATGGCTAACGCTAGCATGTATGCTAACGCTACCGTGTATGCTAACGCTAGCGCGAATGCTAACGCATTTTCTCATTGAGTTTAAACATCTCCACATGTCATCACATAAACACAATACATGTTACTAATCCTTACAGTGTAAGTGTAAGGCTCACACTTACACTTACAGTCATTGCTTTCTGACGGACTTGACCCTTTTACTCTTCAGGTTGCATAGGGAAAATTAGTGGCAGTGTACTCATGGATGTCTACTGCCATTATATTCCGTTCACGTTCTCCTACTTCCTGTACCCGGGTCTAACCTTCAGTACACATTTTACAAAAATATAAATGTGCAAATATGAAACATACAGGTCAATATCACCTTGCTATTGGTAGCTGAACTGTCAATACCCCAAAACATATTATAAGATATAAATACCTAATTTTGAGTTATTTAGACACAATTAACACTTAGTTTCATGTCTTGTTCCATAAGAATAGATCATATTTGTTAAGTGTTATTATGGGAGAATTACTATTCTTGTGCTACTACTGCCTTATTACGCCCATATTGAGCAGAGCATATTAAGACCAAAACTTATGTACAACAACTTCCTTACTTGCAATAAATAAGCACTAATTAGAGTGTTATTGAGGAAAAACTCTCAACTAATGGCTTATTACTTGTAGAATATGGTCATGTAGAATACGGCATTAATAAGTGTTGTATAATGACTAATAAAGAGCCATTATACTGCTAATATGCATGCTAATTAACAACTAGTTGATGGTTAATTTGTGTACCTTAATATAAAGTGTTACCATATATATATATATATATGCCGTTAAAACTGTGCTATATATACCTGGCTGCTAAATGCTAATAACTGTTACAAGATGTGTATTTTGAAAATTATGTAACTTTTTATTTTTATTATATTTTTTATTATATCATAACTTAGTACTTTTTAATACATGTAACATATGTAACATTAAGCTGCCTGTGGCTCTTTTTCTGCTGTAACAACGTACATTTCCCCTCTGTGGGACTAATAAAGGTATTCTGATTCTGATATCTTCTTACAGTTTTTAAAGTTGAACAAACATCAAAAGATGTATTGGAAAGTTATAAACAAGACAAAAAATAAGGAATGGCAATAGACCTGTACAAACTAAGATATTGACCTAGAAACAAAGCAAACAGTTAGCATTATCAAACAAATGGGTACAAAATTGCAGGTGGCAGATTTAAAGGGGCCATATTATGCTAATTTCCAGGTTCAGATTTGTATTTTGGGCCTCTCTGACATGTTTACATGTTTTAATTTTCAAAAAGGACTTTGCCTGGCTGGCTCTGTTGTGATTGGTCAACCACTTGTATATGTTCTGCCCCCTTAGCCTCACATACAATGTGTTCGAGCACTAGCCAATAGAAGTGCATATTGATGTGGCTTTATGAGAAAAGTATAAGGTTGGAGAAGTCGTTATTTAATTTAATCTGTCTTCGTATGATTAAAACACGATCATCGACCCGACGCAGGCCCCCCCATTGTTGTTGTTGTTGTTGTTGTGAGCGCCGTTGGGAAGAAAATCAGCGACGTAAACGGTGACGTCATGACGCAGCAGCGGCAGCACCTGGGCGGTGTGAACAAACGGGGGCTGAAAAAAAAACCCGGTTCCGAAGCAGAAGAGCGCAAGCACGGAGCTAGAACGGGAAGCGCGTTGGTGTGAAAGGGGCATTTGTTACATAAGTAAACAAAGGAGTCGAATTGAGATGCTTCAATCAGCGGGGAGTGCGTGAGAGAAATTCTCTCTGGAGGAAACTTTGGGAATTAAACCTTTGCAGACCATTAACATGCACAAAAACTTATATTACACACTACAGGAAAGGGACAACCCAAAAAAGCCTAATAGGGCCCCTTTAACACCATGTCCAGTGTTTAACCTTTTCACCGTCTAAACATTTCAAAATGTATCAAGAGATTTTAAAATAGACAGAGTTGCATGCACATCAAGTTGATTGAACACAAAGGGTGACAGGAGATTGCAGAACAGACAGCTTCTGATGCCATGGAGTTTTACAGCTTCAGTCCAATGAGAAAGTGGGACAATGGTGGGTATTTCTCCCTTTGAATAGAGAATTTTAGATTATTATGGCTTGCGGCACTAGTTCAATCTTTTGTAGGAAGTAAAATAGTTTTCTTTTATAACTAAAATTGAAAAACAAGCCAATCACATTCTTATGTGGCTGCTCGAATAATTGTGCACTAAAGAAAAAGACAGAAAATGACAACATTCCAGCGACAAAAATTCAAAAGAAAAACAGAAATAATTTGAGTCTTGCCTTTTCAAAAGGCTTCACCTGGTGATGTTTTTGGACACAAACAAAGCTTCTGAAGAGCATGAAATTAGGATTCATGAAATACCTTAGTTATAAAGTGTCCCTGCACAAAAAAGGAACCTGTGTGTTGTCCGAGCAAAACATGTTTCCATGGTGTGTCATCACTCATAAATCCTTCACAGTTATCTAAAAGTTCTGGGTTCCACAAATCAAAGACTCAAACACTTCTGTTGACTACTCGCTAAACATTTGCTCAAATCAGATACGCAAATTCACTTTTAATAATGCATTGGTATTGATTTGCCAACACAATAACACAGCCTCTTCCAAATCTAACAGCTTGTATTGGAAGGCTGGAGGAGCGAATAAAAACAAAGCAGGACATCATTTATCTGCAAAATGCATTTTTCATGACATCTAAAAACCGTGATTGCAGCTTCTTTCACATTGTGTGCTTTTATTTATGATTATTTTGGATTTATAACCCTCTAACAGAGAGTGAGATTTGAAAAACTGATAAGAATGATGACACAAACTGTGGAAACTATGATAAAAGTATAACACTTTGCCAGCATTTTCCTTTTTTATATGTATAATATGGCAGGGTGTGCATTTGGCCTACAGGTGTTTCTGTTGTTGTGGTCACTCAGTGATTTAAAACATGTTTATATAATTACATGATCCGTAAGATGTGGAGCATAAGGTCTATAGAGCTTTAAATAAGGTGCAGAAACTGATGTTTGCCTATTTATATGACTGGCATAACTAAATAAGAGATTTGCATCAAGACTGCGTACCCTGCACACAGGATTCTACTTCCCCACTGACAGTGAAATGTTAAAAAGAAGACATTTGAAAGCACTGACAATACATTATTGACCTCTTTCTTGATGGTGTCTGTCGGGTCGTTATGGAGTGAATTACAACAAGTGGCACACAAAAGGCTGTTGATTACATTATCATATTGTTAAAGAGCAGATGACTGAGTCTTTCTTTGATTTATCTTCACAGCAGTAGCAGTTCATGTGTTGTTGATCATTTTATCGAATAACATGTTAACACAACTCTGGATTAGACCACTTTATTTTAAATATTGCAAACATATTTAAGATACAAATACACGTGTATCCCCCGGTGATCACGCTGGCCTTGAGTTATCAAATCATCCTGACGTACGCCTGGCTGATGCTCCCAAGGATTTCCTGCTGTCCTCGACTGAGATTATTCCATACATGAATTTTTTTAATATTCAAGCTAATTTGTTGATGCAGTTGCAACCCAGGCCACGGGATGTTCCTTTCCCCCCTAATGTTCTATTGGAAATGGGTTTATGGGCAGTCCAAAATTGTTTTACTAAAAACATGTATGATTTTCTGTCAGGCTGAGGAGGCATAACGAATAGTTTTTTACAATACTTGAATGAGACAACTGATTATTTGCATTTCACAGATTTCTGAACATCTGAACTTCTTGAATCTCATGATTTCTGACTGAAACCCACCCTACTTACCATTCCACTAAGTTGTGGCTAAAAACACTACTTTTTTCATCTGCTTACCCAGAAGTCTTTTAACTTGTTTTAGCAACTACCGTATTTACAATGTTGCTTTTAAACTATTCTGTATCTCTTTTATGCATGGTTTTTATGAATCTGTTATTCCATTATGTTTATTTATTGTGTTCCTTTCTGTTGTCTTCTTGTTAAGTGTTAATGATGACGTAAAGCACTTTAAATTGCCTCGGTGTCTGAAAATTTGCTATATAAATAAACGTACCTTACTTAAAAAAAGAAGCAACGAAAACACTTTGATCATAATTATTAAAAACATCCATATTGGAGAACTTTCCTGCTATTCTTAAAATGTTGTTCTTTTTATATTTTCTACCTCTGTTTTCGAAATAGGATATTCTTTCCTCTTGCCGGCTTTTATTGGTTGGCTCACTTCTCTAAATCCACTGAATCAAAGGGGTTTGTGTATCGACAAATGAATTAATTTCTCATGACCTATGCTGGATTAATGATGAGCTTTACTTCAGCCCCAGTCCCATCACCTCCTCTCTCTGCTGACAAATTCACATTGTAGCAGAACTCTCTGCACACAGCTGCTTTCTACCCAAAAGGGAATTTGACTCAAAGAGAATTCATAACACTAAACCTGCTTCTGTGAACTAGACCGATTTACTTGTCATGTCCAAAAACCACCAGTAATTCAGCTACGATATCATTTTGCAGACCACGTATCCCCTAGATTTTGCCCTCTAATTATCAGAAGTTAATGTAAGCAGCTTTAATTGTTTCTTTGTCAGACAAATCTTCAACGGCAGACCAACAACTCCGAGCCCTCAGAAGACACTGTGTCCGTTGCCTTGAATGCCTTTGTGCTTTACGACCTTGGAGCTGAAAAGACGTTGGATATTAGCCATCATATCACTGGCTCTTTAGATTTAATATTTCGAGTCTCTGTTCTGGATTAAGAATTCCTTTGACATCATGGACAAGGCCTGGCTTTAGTTCTACCAACCAGAGTGAAGCTATTATGACAGTTGTATTCAGCTCCTCTTTTTGGATGGTACAGCTGTCTGAGGATGGCACACTGCACACGGATGAAAAGGACGCGCCACATACATAAATTGGTGTTCAGTCTGAAGCAGTGTCCTGAAGGGTAGAGCAGTGCATTAGGTATCCAGGAGATACATTATTTGACTGGTTGCTAAGCTACATACCCCTTAGTTACTGTTGCAACTTGCAACACCTGGGAAGCTTTACATTTTGGCAAACAGCACATCTGCAGTTTACAATGTCTGTGACATATTCACCACTCAACAGCAGGTTTTTCAATATGTGATTGATTTCAGATGGAGGAAGGTAATGGAAGGCTTCTCATTCCTAGCAGGCGGGTATCAATTCTGCTGTTGACAAATGATTTTAGCTGCAGCTACCCGTCTAATTAAAGTAATGTTGGCTCCACAAATTGGTTGAATATGCCGTCTGCCTTTAAAATGGTCCCAAATACGATGGCTATACACTTATTATAAGAATTACTTAACAGATTGGGTGCTTAGCTTTTTTGTGGTGAAGCATAACAGAGGTTAGATTTATTCTTAATTTTTCAAATATGACAGTATGTTAAAATGTTATGTTTTTGGATAAATAATGTGTTGGATGAATGAAACTATCACTGGTTGAACGTTTTTCTGGAGAATCTTAAATCTGAATCTAAATCGTAGAAAAAGTGTCCACTTCACCCTTACAATTAAGCGTTTTCTACAACAAGACTATACCTGTAGGTTTTGCTCAACTCGAAGATAAAACACTGTTAAATCAATTGCTTAGACTTTTACCTTCTCTGGTTTTTTCTAAGAGGAAAAATTAACCTGGATCACTTTTACTTAGCCCCATGTAAACATTTCAACATATGAAGAAATCCAAAGCTTGGCAAGCCAGCCATCATTGTTACATTTTCTAAATAGAGTACGATTGGACAATCATTGTTCAGGAGATCAGGTTCATGAGCAGTAGTTTTTTTAGACTAAAGAAAAATAAAATACAGTAACAGCATGTTTTTAACCAAGTGTTACTGCAGTCGAAGGCCGAGAGATAGGAAATTAATCGGACATCATATTCAGTTTGTCCTTTGGCTGTATCAGCTACGTTTTGACAGGTTGCCAAATATTTAAATACTGAACTACTAGCTTCATTGGAAAAGGATGCTTCGAAGACCTGGAGGCAACAATATGTTGCTCTGAATAAAACTGAGAGGAGTTTAAATTGTATAAATCTTCTCCTCCCAAAACAACCATTTGGTTCTTTAGGGAATACCTTCGGTGCGTTTCACTTCTCTTATTTTTCATTTCCTCGCTCCTCGGTCTCACCGGAAGTTGATTTGTCTGCGCCATCTTGAGTAGCGTCCCATGGCGCTTATTTCTGCCGGAGGATCGAGGAGCGATAACGGAGGAGCGATAACCGAGGAACCACCAGACCATCCTCCGGTGAAATCCTCAGATACTCGCCCCGCCCCTTTACTGTGTATCGCTCACTGATTGGACGATGCAGCGCATGCACTGATCTGATGCTTCTTGACATGAGAGCAGTTTCCCAGCGGAGTGAAGAAAATACATGAAACTCACTCCTCAGTTTATACCGTGTTTTGTTTCAATTAATGTATCATTTAGTTACAAATATGTGATATATCTGAACAACATTTTATTCATTTATTGGAAACATTTTCATGATCGCTTTTTCGGTTAAACATTTTAAGAATGGCGTTTATCTTTTTTGAGAATGAGTTCTTATTTTATTTTATTTATTTGGGTCTACAACAGATGATACAAATGTATATGTCAGTAAATGTGTACTAACAGAGGCGGGGGTGTGTGTGGAAACAACGGGGACAGAGCTGCTGTCAGACGATCAGCTGTGCGGCGTCATCACAAACGGACGTCGCTTCACGTGACGCTCCGGAGGAAAGGACGTCCCATTGCTCTTAAAACTCATTTCCCTGCTTCTCGTGGTTTCCTTGCGTCTCTCCATGCTCCCCTGGTGGGAGGGACTAAACGCAGGGAAACGACGCAAGTGAGGGACGCAAGGAATCCATTTATCCGAAGTGAAACGCACCCCTTGGAAATCTAAAGGATTAGCTGGTTGATTGACAGTGTGGGAGTTTACCTGGAGTGGGCCAGGCTGGAGGCGGGGCTAGCTGATGGGGACAGGACGACTCTGTTGGGGGAGGCGTACGGGGAGAGAGAGGAGCCCACCGTTTGCATCTGCCTCGAGGATGACATGGAACTCTTCCTTTTTTCAGGAGGCGACCTGAAATGAAAAAAAAGGGAGGAGCGGGAACCGAGCGTTTCAGATTCTGCCAGTAACTCTACACAATACACAATTTATCAAGGGGCGGTGAACACTGTCTGAAGGCGATTGCATTCAGCAAAGCCCTACTTTAAATTCATGCAAGTGTCTACTGTCGTTTCCATCAGAGGTCATTTGGAAATTAAGTGTGTCTTGTAGGTATGTTGGCTAAATCTCCCCTTAAAGACATGATCTATAACATTGCTCAATGTATAGTAGGTATACACCTTATTGTGGGAGTGTTGGCGCACCTCTGACTTGACAGGTTTAGTAATCGTTGTTTTCGGGGATAGAATAAACACAGCTGTACATGTAGAGCCTTTATTCACCCCCCTCCCTCACTGCTGATAGGCTTTACCTGGATCTGGAATGCCCCCTAGGCATGCTGGAGCTGCTGCTGCTGGGATGATGGCGATCACGCTCCCTGTCCTCACGTCTCCTGTCTGATGAGGCGCCCCTCCTGTCCCTCCTCCCAGGGGAGTGTGAGCGGGATCTGGCCAGACACGAGCACAAAGAAAGCGAAAGATGTGGAGAGGCCATTCAATTACACGAGGCTGAGATTGTTAGATGAGCTGATGCATTTGAAATGAAGAACAAGTATAGAGGACGGTGATAAGGCGACGGTGGAGGTGCAAGAGGAAGACACAAAGCAAGCTATCAGGGTTGTTTTTACAGGGACAATAAGAAAAGCAAGTGAGTCTATTTGGACTGAAGGATATTAATGTGTCACGATTCGTATTAATGCCGTGAAAGAAAGTCTAAATACAATGCAACTGGGCCTGAATCTTTACTCCATTATATCACATGGACTCTCAGTATCAAAGTGGTGTTTTTCTAAACTAGTCTGAAAAGTAAATAGTATTAAATATTTAGGATACATTAATTCACTTCTAGGGTTTTTCTGCGTTAAAGAGCAAGGCTTTATTCACTGGCTTGTATGCAAGACATATCATTTAGAGACATTACAAAGCCAGGGTTAGAAAAGGAAATGATACGCCTTTGCTAAAATACTTAGCCGAGAGGAAAAGGATAGCCAATATAATGTGTGCCTTTGCTGGGGTGTCTTAACAAAGCAGTGTGGTAAATATTGGTCTCTTTAACAGATAAACGACACGAACAAAGCAGCCGGATCTCTATCTTTGATCGCTTCCTCTCCGCCCAGGTCATCTTTCTTCAAATGTTCCTTTCTCGTACATTGTTATTCCTTCATTTTTCTTTAGTCGTGCTCTTTACCCCTGCGTTTGTTTCTCCAATTCATTTCACATTCACACTTTTGTTCTCTCTCTGCTTTCAATAGAAGCAGGACATGAGAAATAAAAAAGGTTAATAGAAAACAGTAAGACGGAGTAATAGATAACATTTTTTTTCTTTAATGTTTTTCCTCATATATGAGCTCAGTGTTCTGTGCACTTAAGGTTCAGCTGGAGTGAAATATTAAACAGACGGGGATTAATCATTATGTTCTCAGCCTGTCATATTAAATGTCTCGTACGTTTAACAGCAGCACTACCAAAAACAGATTGCTTTCCCAACTGAGTATGTATCTATCCAGAGAAAAAAAGATTATTGTTTCTTGACTCATCTCTATAATTGATTACGGAAAAAAAACTTTTCTGAGATTTTCATTAAACCTCACCTCAAGTCAGAACGAAACCACGGTCATAGATTTAAAAGTGTGATTTTAAATATCCTCTTTGCTTAAAAGTTGATTTAGCATAATTTAAAGCTTATAACACCGTTATACCTGAACTGTTGTAACAACATCCATAAGCTACTTAGTCATTATTTATCTAATATATCATTCCAATAGCTTGCATATAAACTCTTATTTCGCTACTTCACTTTTTTTAAAACTATTTTTCTTTTTGTATTTACTTTTTAATATTTACTTGCACTATATTTTTCAGTTTTTCTGTATTATTGTGTTGCACTGTTGGAGAAGCTTGTGACCTAAGATGTTCATCGACATAACTACTCAATAGCTATGTTCGTATGACAAATAAAGAACCTTGAACCTTATTAATGCACCAAAGTCAGAAGACCTTGGTCGTGCTCTCAAAATTCCATTCTAGTTTGCACTGCACTAACAACAGTGTGTGTTGGTCTTTGATTCAGTATATTTCAGATATTTACTGTCCCGTTAAAGGAAATTATTTCTGCAGGATAAAATAACAACGACACAAAAGAAGACATTTAAAGTGCTCCTCCCAAATTGCTCTGTCTGTGGCAACTAGCCGCGGCTGCAGTGTGTTGTCCTAAAAGACTCATTTATCTTGCTGAATTTGAAACGTTAACGCGACATTGTCGTACAGTGAGAAATGTGGCCACAGCATCTTGGGATCGAGATCAAATTGAATTGTGGGATACTTAGAGATTCTCCGGCCCTTCCATTGACAGTTGTGGGGCCAAAATGTCTTACCTGTGGGACCTCCTGTAGGCGCTGGGGAGGGAGTATTTACTCTTCGACTTTGACCTCGATCTTGACCTCTTCTTGTGTTTTTTCTTCTTCCTGTCTTTTTCCTTCCCTTTGTTCCTGTCTCTTTCTCTATCTCTCTCCCTGTCTCTTTCTCTCTCTCGTTCTCTGTCCCGATCTTTGTCTCGGTCTCTGTCTCGGTCTCTGTCCCGGTCCCTTGCCGATCCTCTAGAGGTGGAGTGGGAGGAGGAAGAGGAGGATGGAGCGTCCCTGCTGTGATACGCTCCTTTGTTCTCCACGGCGGGCCTTTGATCCTGAGCGTACGCAGGGACACTTGAGGACATCTGAGGAGGCACGGGGCCAGACAGGACAGAGAGGGCTTCCTGTATCTGAAGAGAAAACAAATGGTGGACAGAATATATCAGACACAAGAAAATATCAGCAGAGGAATTATTTTTGACAGACACATCTGGACAGTAGACCTTCTCTTTTTAAATTGGTTTGAAGACAAAACAATGTATTGATTATTTTAACATTCAGTCTCCCTCTTTGACATTAGGGACATTAATGAATTCCCAAACGCTTGATCTCTCGATCTGTAGACAAATCAATACGGGGGCTTGTCTCCTTGCTGAGATGCAGGTGATGCACACTGCTGATTTTGTACGGAGATTAGAGATGTATTTATGCAATACCCCTGTGTCCATCTTTGTCAATGTTACAGGATTATATAACTCAGATGGCAAAGGAAGAATTTGAAAAAAAAAAGTTTGCGATTCCTCCTTATAAGTGAAAGCTGAAGAATACTTCATTGGTTTTCTTGTAGAAAACTTAACAGCGTTAACTTTTCAGGCCGAATTATACGAATTGTTATTACTTGAAATGCCGTATTAACCTGTTAAGCCCCAAGCCTGTTTTTCAGGTCTCAGGCTCGAAAATGACATTCCCAGAACAAATGACCATAACTTCACTTCTAAAAAGGGGTAAATTAATTATCTTTTTTCTCAAAGCAATGATAAACCTGTGAGTTGGATGTTGAAAAGTCAGAATCAATATAGATGTTTTTATTTTAAAGTAAATTCAGATTGAACACAGTAAAGAAATATAAATTAGAGTGCCCGTCCAAAAAGAAAAAAAACGCTCAGGGCTCATTTAGACGCTTGTTGTGAGACTTGTGTTTTGTTCCGGTAAAAATGGTTCATATCGTCAGTTAGCCGAGTTTCTTCCCGTTAGGTGGGTATGACACATTCATAGTTTATTAAATGTTAAGAAGAGACAAAGTTTTGTGAAAAAAAAGCAGCAGAAGCTCATTAGCATTTAAAGCTACAGATACAGAATCAGCACTTTTGAAACAGGGCTGAAACAGAGGGGATTATGGGATGCTACAATGCATGATCTCTTTGGTATTTCGAGTATAATATGTATATATCTGAGACCTATATTATATAATTGAAAAAGAGTATAATAGGGGACCTTTAAAATATCAAGCTGTATAGATGTAGGTACAGGAATTAAATAGGTTGAAAACGTTTTTTAAATAATAATAAAAAAGGTACATACATGCTATAAAAAGGACATGGGGTCGTTAACCAGCTGGCAAAGTCAAAGCCCACACTCTCTCATGTTACATATTCTTAACTTAAAGTAAATGAGGAAAAAGAAAATCCATACTGGGCAGATTAAAAAGTGTGGGTTACACAACACAGGGCTACACGCTGAGCTACAACTGTCAGCTGCAAAGTGCCTCTGTCTGCTCGTTTTAAATTGGCCTGCTGCCGGATTCATGCTGAAAAGATGGTTTCAGGCAATCAGTGGATTAAAGGAGACACTAAATCTTCCGGGGTTGGATTTTATCTTCCAGGGTTAGGTCTTATATTGCTCATGGGGTCACCCCTTTTTACTTATGTATGCACTCACGGTGCTAAAAGAGCGTGTAGATAAAGAAAGACGTCCGAGGGCACACTTTATATGCTTACATTTACATAAATGATGTGACCAGAGTGATGAGTGATGAACAGGGAAGACGGAACGGAAATGAATGTGGGCCGTGACTTCAATCTCTCCAATTCAATCAGACCCATCTGCTCAAAATTGCACATGGGTGGAGCATGAAAAGAGAGACAGGGAGGGACATAATGAAAGTGAGAAGCAAATGAGGTAAGTAAGGGCAGGAAAGAAAGAGAAAGTGCTCAGGACAGAAGACGATCAATAAGTATCTACAAACAGGCAGGGAAGAGAGGAATATTTATTACACCTTTCTGTTTGCGCACTATCTGGTGTCTGGGCTAAGGGAGAAATAATGAAAAGATAGGAAGCAGGGTTTGGTTGGAAATTAGGACTGACGTATGGGAAGCTTCTCCCAACACCACGATGAGAAAATGTCTGTGCTTCACACCTGCTGGAGCAAGATACGGAAGTTCAGACAGCAAGAGGGGTAACAATGAAAAAAGTTGCAGTCCGGGGTTATGAGGAGAGGAGAGGGAAAACTGAGGAATAGGGGAGTAACTCCCAGGAGAGACATTCTCTTAATATAGAAGATAATATATATATTGATTAAGAAAAACTACTTATAACTTCAGCCTGAGACACTTTACAGAAAAGTCAGGATAGCAATCTTAAGAGTATCCTATATATATATATATATATTAGGGCCGGGACTTTAACGCGTTAATTAAGATGAATTAATTACACAAAAATTAACGCGTTAAAAAAATTAACGCATTTTAATCGCACTTATTTTTGCACCGCGGAACGTTTCTCACTGGATGAGTTTCAGGCGTACCGATTATACTGGAGCACCAACTAACGTTCATGACTTCAGACAACAACAAACCACAGTGAACAACAGTGGGAAATGTTGTTTTAAAAAACGGACGGATGGAAGCGTCGATAAGAGCACGGTTGTGTGCAAATTATGCAAAAAGGAATTCGCATATCACCGCAGCACATCAAGCCTCAAGTATCACCTCAATGCAAAACATATAGCAGCTAGCGTGGACGTTAGCCTCTTTTATCGCGTTCACACCAAAAAGAGTCGGTACTAAAATTTGTTCATGAGAACCTTTTTACCCCCACGAAAGTCCCTGCGAGAGAGCAGAGAGCTGCTAGAGAGCAGGGACTTTCGTACGGCTCTCTTGTGAGAAAAGAGCTATATTTCTGATTGGCTGGGCGGATTGCAAACCACGCCCCGTAAAACTCCCAAAAAGTTTTGTGAAGCCGCCATTTTATTATCCTCGCATTAGCATTATTAGCATTAGCCCAGCGCAGAAACGCAGAGAGACTAACTTATGGCAACACAAAATAAAACATGGGAGCGGTGGAGATGAGGAGGTGTCGGCGTTCTAGCGATTTACTCGGAAGGCTTCAGTAGAAGCTGCTGGGACTCCCAGCAGCTTCTACTGAAGCCAGTCCCCAACTCCGGGGACTTCCGGCCGGGGACTTTGGGCGGCAGTATACGCCGTGAAGTGGTTTGCGGCCTGCCAGTAAACCCAAAGCAGAAGAAGAAGAAGTGACGTCAGCGGCTTCATTTGCCTAATCCACCCCCAGGTTCAAAGAGTTCTCATGAACTAAATTCTCATGAACCTTTGTGGGAAAAGTACTGCGGTGTGAATGCGCCTAATGGTATACTAAAATCCATGTGAAAAAAAATTGCTTCTCACTGTTCTTAGGTCAAATATTTATATGTGATTAAAAATGCGATTAATTTCGATTAATTAATTACAAAGCCTCTAATTAATTAGATTAATTTTTTTAATCGGGTCCCGGCCCTAATATATATATATATATATATTGTGTTTGTAGGTCGGTATATTATCGTATATTCTAACTTATTCTGTTTATTATATATTGTGAAATCTTTAAAAACGTTATAGATATGCATCTTTCTTCTGTTGATATTTATATAGTGACCATTTATATTTATTTTTTAACCGACGTGTAAAGCCGTGTTTAGATAAGGCTGTAATGAAACAATTTCCCAATTTTGGTTTAATTAAGTTAATCTAATAAATTGGACTTTTTCCATATCACTTTTAAGACGACACAAGAATGAATCGAAAGCTGAGAAACTGCATTGATACAGTGCAAACAATTATAAGAGAGACATTAAACGCACGCCTATTTTGATATGAGTAGAATAACAGTATGTGTATGCTTCAATTAATCATCTGCATACTCAGAGTCAATTAGTTAATTTACTACGAATCACTGCGAATGACATCATTTTACATCGTTGAGAAGATCCTTCTCATGTTAAATACTCTGTATTTTACTGTGGCACATGATCAAATGGTAATCAAAGAAAGCAGGCAGCAGAACATAACTTAATTAATAAGTGAATTGAAGAGAAAATGAAAGAGGAAATTCACTGTGAGGAGCAGGCTTCCCTTATGATCACAATGGTTATTAATTAAGGCCTTGCCTGCTAAATAAGTTTTGCAATCCATCACTGATGGCGGCCTGTGAGCGGACGGAGAACACTCTAATTCCTTCATATCATTAATATCCTATTTGTTGCTGTTCTCAGAAGTGCCTCCGCTCCCCTCCTGAGTACTGGGGCTCTTTCCGTAACTGTCCTGTCATAGTGAATGAACACAGAATTGATGTGATAGTCTCCAATGACCGACTGATACAAAAATATATAATCGCTTTATTAAAAGAGATGAAGCCGCAATGTCTGACTGAAAATTGTTTGAAATAGTGCTCCATCAATATACAATGGGCAGTTAAACAATTCTAAGAATCGATACAGCAGAAAGGAGGCATCGTCTTCTTTATGAAATCTTTCTTGATCAAACCAAAGGCTTACATTTCACATAATTAAAAGAGATCAAATGATGTTATCGGCGGTTAAGTTAGCATGGAACCCCTTGCATCAAGAAGAGATAAGGAGAGGTCTGTAGAATTCACTTAACAAAACGCCAATGTTTTTTTTCCCTTCTTCAAACTTGTAGGCTTAAGCCCCATCTGAGGTCGAATTAAAAAACATCACTTGAGAACAATATTATTTTAGATTTCACAAAAGTCCCAATGCAACTGTTTTTCTTTACAGTTGCAGTTTAAAAAAGGACCAATAAACAGCGTTTGATTTCTAAAACAAGTGGATTTCCCTTTAGGACTGAGCCATTTAGACACCCCATTGGTTCGATGAAACCTATCAGTGGGTAAACAGTATCTGCACCCCCTTAAAAATAATATGAAAAGCCACAATTTACCAAGACTATGTCATTGCAAAGTTACAAAATCAGAGCTTATTCTCTAGGTTATATTTACCTATCAACACAGGGTACAACAAGATGAGCCTACATTGCCAGACCCAAAAGTCGGTACACGTTGATACCTCTACAAAAACATAGCATTCAAGTTGGTCCAAACCTACAGTATCTAAAGCCCCAACAACCTTCACTACCTCACCATCCTTTTTTCTGGCCTTAAAAAACACAGTTTTGACTACTTCCAACTAAAAGTCAAATTAATCATCCTCAAGCATTTCCACTCAGGTATCAGCTGTTCTTCAAATGGCTTCTTCTTCATAACAAATCATTACAGTCTTGCACTATACATTGACTCTGAACAAATTAATTATATCCAACAGAATGACGGAGTAAAAAAAGTAAAGACTACTTAAAGTAACCGCATCATTCTTTGATGTATATTCTCCATGTCCATCAACATAGCACATAACACACTGCCATCTCTGTTTGGATTGTCCAACGTTTTCTAAATACCATACTGTACTTTGTAGACTGATCAGAACACAAGTTGAAAACTGATTCTAACTTTAACATATCCTTTATTCATTAGTAGGCCAATGACCTGGATGTTGGTAGTTCCTTCAGGGATTGTACACTTTGATGGCCCCGGCAGGTGTCACAGAACATCTGGAGAAGAGTGACAGGAGCCCGCCCACTGCCAGCTGGCCCACCACTGAAACACCAGGTGAGCTGGGCTCATATGAAGAGCTGACATGCAACATCCATCAAATGGACAGGCCATCTACACATCAAATGATCGCACCCAGTCTTATTTACACTATAAAGGGTTCTTACATTTTTTTGTCTTTGTTAAATATGACGGACAAAGGGCTTTTAAATGTACATTATTGAGGCACACCACATATAATCAACAAAAGGAACATTTAGAGCACCAAAACAGAGAACATTGAAAATGGTGGGCAGAAGAAAGGCCGCTTTATTTGATACATTTTTATCGTGAATTATTAGGTTGTTTGTAGGGGTGCAACAGAGTTTAGACAAGCAGGATTTGAGAGTCATCTTGCATTGATTTCCCTATACTGTCTGCAGGTCTCTCTTGAAAAAGAGTTTGATGATCTCAATGGGATTCACCTGGTTAAATAAAGGTTTGAAATTAAATGAGGGATCAAGGGTTTAATGTTAATCAGTTAACCACAGAATCTTTTTTTATTGGTTACACATGTCAGCCTATAGGATGATTTATGGTCTATTGCTCATATAACATGGAGACAGGCAAGAAGCATCATGTGTATGTGTGTGTGTGTGTATTTGTGTCCAGGTGAAAACATATAAATTCAGAGTTATGCATCATCTGATGGGCTTTTATAAAGACCAGCACCCCTATAGAGACAAACTATTTAGAACAAACCCTTAACGCAATAGACTTATGCAGAGCCAACTGAAAATAAAATTAAAGGCATAAGATTTACAAAACAAAACATTTAAATTAAAGCATCTCTAAAATCGATAGTGTTTCAAAATGCTGTGCCAAAGCTCAACGATGCAATAGAGTGCCAGATTAAATGGTACCTTGAAATGATTTGATCAGTAAAATCTTGGTATATGATATTTTCTTAATAATAACTGTATAGGATATTTACTGAAACCCTTTCTAATAATATGAAAGAATATTTTAATGCCACTTGTTGGTTGTTGGTTTAATCTAGTGTTGTCACGATACCAACATTTTGGTTTCGATACCGATACCAAGTCAAGAATTGCGATTCAGATTCTTTTTCGATACTTTTCTTTTATTATTTCCATGATCAATACAATTGTAGTTTATCTGTTAAGTGTTTTCTTATAACATGGTCTCTTCTTTATACTTGACTTTATGTGATTTCTTTGATAGTTAACTTTATATTGTATTAACATGTAATAGTACAGTAATATAAATAATTATTGACAAAACGTACATTGCCGATGTTAGCCACATTGGTAAGTTAGCTAAAAAGATAACCATATTAGACAGTTATCATTGCCATTAATTGCCTCGTCAAACTACTAAAACGTTTGTTTGTCACAAAATAAATTACACTTGTTTGACTTAGATTTGAGGGCATGGGCTTGAGCATGATGTAATTATGTTATCTATCACATTCGCTAACCTGTCTGTCTTTAAATTATTTAAACAGCTCTGGATGCCGGTCGGCGAGGTGCTTAGCCACGTTTGATGTGTTGGCTCCATGGGCGTCGCAGCCATTATATGAGGGTGGGACAAGTCCCCCCCACTTTTTCAAATGATTAGTTTAGACCCCCCCACTTTCACTCTGCAGAAAGTCCGTGAATCGGTCTCTCCACTCGGCGCATTTGTAGAGCGCTGTGTCAGTGCTTCACTATCAAATCCATTCCACTTGCTTATTGAGAGAATGCCCAAATCAATGAAACTCCGTACCATGTTTTCACTGCTACTTTGTACCAAGGCAGATTCTCACATAGCGCGCGCATGTTCAAGGAGTGTTGACATAGTTGGACAGCTCAGATCTGTTGTATGAAGCGATGTCGGTAGCGGAGGTAAGGCACACACACCAAATGTTCAGGAAATGGTTAATACAGCGAAAATCAAAGCTGACGATCTCTTGGTTTGATATGTTTTCTCCCCCAGACAACATGGACATAAGAAAAAAAAATTAAAAGAAGAGGAAAGTAAGTATTCAGCTGGTAGCAGTTAATCAGTTAACAGTGATGGCGGCGGCGGCAAAAGCGTCTCACTTCTGGAGAGGACTTTCGTCTTTATGTCATGATAGAGAGATACAAATACTGAATAGTTTAGATGAGAAAAGGCATCGAAATGCCAGGTTACTAGTATTTATCATGTAAACAGGGAACATGAATAACCCGATCTCTCTGTGCTCATGTAAACACCATGATGTCCATATAGGCCTACTGTAGAGACGCAGTCAGTGTGTTTGACTGGAGCCTCAGTTCGATAAGAGATTATTTTCTTTAACTTCGGTTCTCTCTCAAAATGGTAATGTGCATTATGTTTTAATTATACTTCTTATCATTCAGAAGCTTTTTGTGTGTGTTTATGTTTTACTGAGTGCACTGCTTATAGGCAATTTCCATCCCAGTATTCAGTGAACTATTTATTTTCTGTGCACATTACATAGACTAGCTAATATTCTACCTACTGCTTGGGACTTTGAGTCTTCAAAATGTACAATGTCACAAACTGGGACTTACTTTAGAGTCAGTTGTATTTACATTCAGTAGACTTGTTATGATTCAAGGTGAAAGAGTATACTGCTCAATAAATAATGATCACTTCACCACCTCTCTTGACATCTAGGCGCTTGAGAGTGAGTCAGAGGCAGAATACAGGGACAGTGGAGAGAGGTCCATTGCTAAGGTGAGTGGTGAAAGGGAAATTACAGTTTAGAGTAAATTGTGATGTGGACACTCATCCCAGAATTGTAAGGAAATCAGTGGGGATATTAGGCGCATTCACACCGCGGTACTTTTCCCACAAAGGTTCATGCGAACTTAGTTCATGAGAACTCTTTTATCGCGTTCACACCAAAAAGAGCCGGTACTCAAATTAGTTCATGAGAACCTTTTTACCCCCTCGAAAGTCCCTGCTAGAGAGCAGGGACTTTCGAGCGGCTCTTTTGTGAGAAAAGAGCTATATTTCTGATTGGCTGGGCGGATTGCAAACCACGCCCCGTAAAACTCCCAAAAAGTTTTGTGAAGCCGCCATTTTATTATCCTCGCATTAGCATTATTAGCATTAGCCCAGCGCAGAAACGCAGAGAGACTAACTTATGGCAACACAAAATAAAACATGGGAGCGGTAGAGATGAGGAGGTATCGGCGTTCTGGCGATTTACTCGGAAGGCTTCAGTAGAAGCTGCTGGGAGTCCCAGCAGCTTCTACTGAAGCCAGTCCCTAACTCCGGGGACTTCCGGCCGGGGACTTTGGGCGGCAGTATACGCCGTGAAGTGGTTTGCGGCCTGCCAGTAAACCCAAAGCAGAAGAAGAAGAAGTGACGTCAGCGGCTTCATTTGCCTAATCCACCCCCAGTGACTTATTCCGGTGTGAACGCGATCTGTACTTAGTTCATGAGAACTCTTTAGTTCTCATGAACTAAGTTCTCATGAACCTTTGTGGGAAAAGTACTGCGGTGTGAATGCGCCTAATGAACAGGAAACATTTCAGGCAAGGGGCATCATCAGACCCGGCGGCAGACATACATCTCTGGGTGGGCATTTGATTTACCGGGGCGGGGGCGGGGGCGGGCCCACCCTGACACCCGACACTTACATTTCCCGGGAAATCTGAATTGTCAACGGGGGGGGGAGGGAGGCACTCGTGAATTGTTGAAAGAGAGGGGTTTTAGGTTGCCATTAGGCTGTTGATGGTCTTATGTATCCATTGGTTGGTTTTGTGGCACATTTGTAACGCTGTGCCAACTTGGGCAAGCACGCAGGCAAACTTGAGCGCACACAGGGTGGAGAGGTGGAGTGAGGTTGAGCGATGGAGAGAAAGGGAGAGAGAGAGAGATTGAGCGAGGCAGAGAGCCTGTGCAGCGGTCTGCTTGCGCACAGAGCAGGAGTTTGTGAGAGAGCCGGCTTGAGAGTAAATTTCAAAATATAATTGATTGCCAGCTGACTTGCTTGCTCGTTGGTAACGTAGGCCTAACTGGTTTCTTCTAATGTGCCTGCATCTGGCGCTGAGTTGCCATATTCCTTTCGTGAACCACTAGCAAGAGTAAACTAACTGACAGGCTGCTGTGCCGCATCTCACTCAAAAACCCACACGACTCAACCCAGCGTCGTGCGCGCACTTTCATTCAGAATTTCCTAGCAAAATAAAAAAATGATATTAAACTAATGCAAAAATAAATATTAGGACAAAGCCCTACACATAACAACAATAAACTAGTGCTGTCAAAATTATCGCGTTAACAGCGGTAATTTAAAAAAAAAAATTAATTGCGTTAAAATATTTAACGCATTTAACGCATGTGCAGAATGGCCCGCCCCATACGTGCCACCAGTGGCAGCGCCAGGGTATGGCTGGGGTAGGCCACACCCATACCAAGAAATGGCTTAGCCCTGTTAGTGTATTCTAGAACCCTGAAGGCAGGAGAGACTGAAAAGAGTCAAGGGAAGCTTATAAAAGTTAACAGCATTTAATTACACAAAAGATGCGGTGGTGTACAAAATGAAATGTGCGATTGGAGGCGCTCTCCTCATCCGACCGGTCAGTCCAGGTCAGCAGGTAGAAGGGGTCAATTATTGGCTTGCTCTTCCTGTTGTCATCGGAGGTCTTCTCCTATTGGCCGGCGTCGTCGGGGGCGGGTCCAATGCAATTTCATTACCTAATTACCTAAACATTACCTAATAAACGTTATTCAGCGGTAATAAATGAGTGCTAAACCCAGTGTGCTCAGTGTACAACATCACATGTAATTTCACCTTTAATTCACGGTTTGAAAATGCAGCATTTCGCCACATGCTAACCGGAAGTGAATAATTTTCAGAATAAAAGTATTAAGTTAATAGTTAGTGAACTTCCGGTTTTTCAGAATAAAACTGATTTAAATTAAATAGTGTATTTAATTCAAATTACGCCATACCAACATTGATTTTAATTTCTAACAGCCCCACCATGAAAAATGATGTTAAAGTAAGCAAAATAAAGTCTGCCAACTCGCGGAGTAAATTGCACAGACAGCAGTTAGTAAGATTGATTTCAGTAGCCACGGTTTTGAAAACTTTTGTCACGTAGTGATCGACTTCTCAATAGAACATCTTTGATAATGTCTTCTGGCCAATCAGAATCAAGATAACGGCGTGGTGTTGTTGCAGGAAGTCCCGACGGAGAATACTTTTGCTGTAGTACAGGGGTGCACATAACTGGTACGCAGGTTATGTCCGTAATCTCTCTGAAATGCGTACCGTCACTTGTGTCACAAAGCGCATTTGCGTACCGACGTACTTGTGAAGCTTTTCCAGAAGGCGGTTAGATCACCGGACGACAGAGTCGGTCTCCGTGTGCACAGACAGGGCTGCTGTTAACGTCGGTCTGTACAACGGAATTGTGCCAAAACTACGCCAACCGGCTGCGGAGGGAGACTCCCCCCCCCACCCTTCACTGGAGAACTGCGCTAAAACAGCTGATCACAACGTTCACACTGTGGTCAAGGAATTAAGACCCCACGGTTTGATGATTGATAGGTGTGTGGGCCTGTCTTTCATTTTGACACGCAGAAATTAATAAACATACATACATACTGTATGTTAAATGGATATATCCGCCTTCTTTCATTTATCTTTCCATTCCCACAACAATATACATAAATAAATGGCATATTTCGGACATAGTTCGAATGGTGATTAATCATGATTAATTAATGTTTAAGCTGTGATTAATCTGATTAAACATTTTAATCGTTTGACAGCCCTACAATAAACATAATCATAAAACAATACAAATGTGGTATTCAGCCCTGATTAAAACAGCGGGCCCAAATCCTGGATGGGCGGGCCCAAATCCTGGATGGGCGGGCCCGGCCCCATGGTGCCCGCCCATGATGCCGGGTCTGGGCATCATATGACCAATATAGACAGAAGAGCAACATTTATTTGAACATTTAAGTCGATACCATTCCTAGGTGAACTTAACATCTGTATGGAGTCAGATCGGTCTCAATATTAATAAATGCTCACAGAAGGATTCACAAATGTATTTTGCGATTTATATATAAATGACTCTCCACAACAATATCTCTCAATGCACTCACAAATATTTATTGTTGTATATAAATGTACAAAAAAATTGGCAGTTAAACTGCTTTTTATTAATTCAAAGACGGCTCTGAATTAATAATCAAATATGTTTCCTTTCTTTACTACTGGATGAAATTACAAAATGTACCCATCATTTTCCTCATGCTAGTATAGCCACATAAAAGTATCAAACCACCTGTACCAGAATACAGGAAATCAATTTTTTTTTCTTTTTTTGGTTTGCAGGGATCTAAAACATTTCTCACAGATCGGCCTCGTGGTGTCCGTAGGCTTGCCCTCACTGTCAGAGATATAGCTCAAATACTTCCAAATGTTGCTTCTGGCGTCTTTTTTGTCAACAAGCCGAGGCACAGCGGCAGTTGCACTCCCACTTGCAGCCAATTGCTCCCCGTTTTCTCACATGCTCTGGCAGCTAGCGCGTGCACGAAAGAGGGGAGGGACTTAGTGCGTGCTTGAGAGGGGCGGGACTGCAGGCGCGGCTGCAGTGCAGGGAGTGGAAGCAGAGCGCTGAACACACACGGCTCTTATTAAAACTTACTTACTTTTCCCCGTCATTCTTAAAGTACCGATACTAATGAAACGGAGGAATCGTAATGTTTTTAACGGCAGGGTATCGCGGTACCTTTCAAGTATCGGTACACCGTGCAACACTACTTTAATCACCTTCAAAAACTAATAAAAGTGCAATGTACCAAGTACAATGGTCAACACGAGGAAAGATATTCTTCAACTGCCCATGTCCGCATTTTTTTGGGATCCTGCATCCTCTGATTTTAAACGTGTATGCGTTTAGCAAATAGAAATACAGCATACAAGAGAACACAGCATTATGCCATTAAGAAAACGTACATAGTCATTTCTATTCAATTTAGACCTTAGGAAAGATTCTAACCTCGGCCTTCAAAACAGTCTATGTTATACATGAGTATGGCTGTGGAGTGATATACTCATTCAGCATACAAAGACCACCTCCTTTTACAGAAATTATTGATTGGAATTTCCCAGGCCTGAAGCTGCTCATACAGGAGAACACGTACAAAGCAGAGCCTCGCACAAATTCCACTCAACAGCAGCTCAATAATAATGTCTGACTTACTTCACCCGCTGTATTCATGCGATCTTTAAATGTATTCCGCTACCCAATATTCACGACATATATGTGACTGATGTACATAAAGATATTCCCCCAGCAAGCTGACATTAATCTCTTAATATATTATTGCATGGCAGCATAAACTGGAAACTGCCATCAATATAGCCGCACACAGATGAGATCCAACAGCTGTAGGTTGCTGGGACTTCATTTCAACATAATCAATAATAAAACATCACAGGAAAGATAACACAATATGCCATCTGGTACATGTTTGAAATTTTAATCAAATGTAAAGATTGAGGCTGTTGTAATATATGGGGTTACGGAGCCATCTGCAGTTGATGTGACCTTTTACTGAACTTCTACTAGAACCAAATATTTGCAGCAATTCAACATCGAGACAAACTAAGAAGCTGTATTGAAAAAGCACAGCCAACAAATTAATGTGGCAGGATCCAGGCAATCCTTTTACCGACAGCAATTGTGATCTTTTATCCACTTCCAATGGCGGAATAATGGAAGTCAGTGGGTGGCATTAGTTGCTGTCATTCACCCCAAAAAGCTTCATTGTTAAAATGTTTTGATTGTACCTATACAAGATATGTCAACCTTTTTGTGGTAATTAAAAAAAGCACAAAATGGAAGGTTATGAGTGCAGGGAGACAAGTCTAAATTCTGTATTCATGTTTGAAAAGTTTGTTTAGACTGGTATTGCTAAAATTGTAAAATAACTTGCTTTCACATATTGAAGAAAATAGTGGGGCTGCCAACCATGTCAAAGAAACCGAAGCTAGTTGAACATCAAGTGGCGGTTTGATTATCAAAAAACAGATTTAAAAAAATGCAAACGTACAATCAACAGACACACACACACACACACACACACACACACACACACTTGTTGCAGATATCTCAGTGACGTGATTCACAGCAAACTGTTTGGCTCCAGATGGAAAAGTAATACAAGGAGTAGAACAGAGTCTCCCTTTACACAACATTTGTGATATTAGAGGCCAGAAATGATTTCACATTTAACACAATGTTCCAAACTGCATTCAAATATGAAGCAGCTCTTTACATTACATGCTATACAACTACTAAACATTAGTGATACAACAAATTATGTTTTTATGATAAAACTTTGTGTTGGCCAGGTGTGAAACATTCATAATATATGAAGTTGCATTATGTTAACAGATTTGGCTTAACTTTAGTTTTAATATAGACACACATCTTTATTAAGCGCTCGCCTACCTCAAGCTGTGCAGTAGCATCTAGCTCGGCTCTCTTGGCCTCAGTTTCCCCAGCGTAGGGGCCGCGGAGGGTCTGGAGGAAGAGTGCTGCCTTCCTCTTCCTCTCCGCCTGTAGCTGTTTCTCCTTGGACTCCTTAGAAGCCTGGGCCAGCTTCTCTCTGGCTGCCGTGGCTAAACGGTCTTCCAGTTTCTGCTTAGCTGAGAGGGCAAAAACAGGAGAGAGACGGTTGGAAGGTGATGAAAACAATTGTAGTCCTTTTTTTTTGTTTCTAACCACAGCTAGAAATACCTCTGCTATAGTGCCATGAGTGAGGAGAATGATTTGAAAGACAGAGAAAAGGAGGGAAAGAGGGGTTATGCTCTGCTTCTCACTACAGGTAAACGGTATTTGGAAGCCAAGAATCTAAAGGAAGGCTCAAAGACACAAATAGAGACAGAAGGACAATTGAGAGTGTAAGACACAACAAAAACCTCAGAAAAGTATGGACCTACAAGAAGAAACTTGCTGTTGAAGTTCCAAATGAAAATGATAGGGTCTGACTGAATCTCCAATGGTAGACAATGTCATGCAATCCAAGGTTTACACAGAAAAAAAGTAGGCATCAAAATGTAGGAGAAGAGGAGACATATCCGAGTGAAATTGGGGGTGAAACATATGCACAGTTCTGCGAGGGAAGGAGATGAAGTGACACAGACGAGTCGGGGATAGACAGGTGAGGAGCGATGAGACGGGTCACAGGAAGAGTGAGACACCGAAAACAAGGCAAGAGTGAAGTCTAAGGCAAACGCTGACGGAGAACAAGTTGTTAAGTGATGCCACTGCAGGGGCTACTGTAATCTGTTCAGGGTTTAAAATAGGCCGGCAGCCGAGGCAAATCATTCTGGAGTATAGTGTGAACGGTGTTCAAGTGGAGCAGCATCAATGTGTAACCCTGACAGTGACACAACACAGAGGCTGAATCTCACTGCTGTATTCATAGACTCATAAGACATAATTTATCACCAATACACTCACACCGTTTTACATTTGGGAAAATGTATAACAGCTTCTTTTGAAACAAAACCCTTCCATTGTCTGTGAAGTAGTTATGGATCTAGGAAGGGTGGGTTTCACAATTAAAATGATGAGTTAAGAATTGATAGACACATCTTTGTCTTATGTGCTTCATTGAAACATTTATAAAGTTTGCTTTGTTTTTTTGACCCAGAATTGTACAGTAAAATGTATATAATGTCATGAATACTTTCCCTCACCCAATGTTTCTGTAATGAGTGAAAATGAAATTGAATGAATTAAACAGTGATTTAAATAATGGACACTTTGATAATGAAAATATTGGTTAAACCCACAATGACAGTTATGTTAAGTCATGCTAGGGTAGCAGAACACAAGTTGTGAACATACTGTATCATAACCACTAATAGTCATTCCTATTTGTAGCTCCATTTTTGGTCTTAACCAACTCCTGAGGTAAATATCTCTCTCTTTAGCTGCTAAATGCACCAGTAAGCCCTAATTCTGTCCGTCTGCTTTGGTGTTGCACAGGTAGTGTACGTAGTCTATGTTTTTAAAGCTTTTTCACGAAACACAATAGCCTGAAACACATTTTAACAGTTTCCATGTTGCCATTTGATACATTGTTGTACCCCAAGAGTCTCTGCAAGCCCCTCAACAAATGAACTAGGTGTATAAAGTGCATCTACATTTAGACTTAATCTCCCATCATCCCGGAATAGCATCTCTACATTGATTTATTACGATATTCTGTTATTTTAAGTCACCACTATGAGACATCCACTGGGAAATGTCTGCAGCGACCTAAACCATTCATGTACTTATCGCTGAAACGGCATTTAGTGTCTGTGTGCGGCTGTTTCCCAGTCCGTCAATATAGATTAGCGTTCTGCTGTCTGCCTCTGGTTCTCCTGCTATCTGATCGAGTTAGGCTTGCTGACTGACAGCCACTTTGCCACACAGCAAAGCCAATACAGCCAGCTATTTATTAGGCTTTTACAGCCCTCAGAGAGGACATTACGCTCTGAGATTGTTCCACTGAACCTAAACAGGAACCATCACGACCCTTGATGCCGTCTCAACTGTCTTTCTGTCCATCTTGTAAAGGTTTAATTTAACAGATCCGAAGTCCTATATACATCTAATCTTGAAATAGGCATCTTTAAAAGGTCTACACTTTCTAAGTCTTAAGGGCATTTTGCTGAAATACTGACTTGGGGAAGACCACTTCACTCACTTCACTTCGCAAGTCAACCTATTTCGATCATCAGTTTTGTATGACATTTTGTTACCTCAGGCACAAGCTAGTTACTCGATGACAAGAGAAAAACATAAATACAGTGATTTCTCAAGTAGGAAAAAATCCAAACAGTTTAAACTTTGGCGAAAAAAGAAAATGAAGTAACATTTTTAGAGTCTTTAGGTGGCATACTTACCACACAAAGCACGCTATTCAATTCACAGAGATGTTTTTGGGTCTTGTGCAATTCAACCCTAGCCAGACCCATTGACAGTACAGACAAAATAATTTAAAAAAATCCAACAGAGGTGTCTGGCAATAACATATTTATAGTAGTGGTGCACGATAATTATCGGTTCGATATTAGGAATTATGACGTCATCCCGATAAACCCGATAAAAGTATTAATAGCCCCGATAATATAAAATATATTTTTTGGGTAAAAAAAAAGAAAAAATACTGCGGTGTGGGTGGATTGGGATGAGGGGCGCTTGTTTTTCACTCGGCTCCTCCCGTTTTGCCAGTACTGTAGTATTAGTAGTGGTTTAGGAAGAGGGGAGTTTTTCACAAATCCAGCGCTCCCTAACTGGAGCTGTGACGTAAATGGTGTGCGGCCGTGAAGCCAGGACAGTAAACAAACATGTCGACTCGTCGGTAGTATGGGACTATTTCAAAGTTTCAGAGTTAGATAGTTCGCTTGCTATTTGTATTAACAAATGCAATGCAGAAGTTCCACGAGGAGGGAAAAAGGCAACCAGCTATAATACTTCCAACCTGATTAGTCACCTGAAACAGGAACAGGTTGCAGGTTGAAAAAACCCTCAGCTCCGAGCTCGGCAGAATCTGCACCTGGCTCGCCGATAATAAATGATCATTACACCTGGGTAAAACAGAGTCCATTCTCTTCGGTTCGAAACATAATCTCAGCAAATCCGACGACTTCTCAGTTGCAGTGGGTGACATTATTGTCACAAGTAAGAAGGAAATTACATACCTAGGATCTATTCTTGAGGCAAACCTCTCCTGTGACAAAATGGCATCCAATGTAATAAAAAAAGTCAATCAAAGAACTAGATTCCTATACCGGATCTCCTCTCTGGTAAACAAAAACACCCTGAAAACTCTGGCAGGAGCACTCATTCAAGGGTACTATGACTATGCTTGCACGTCATGGTACCATAGCACCTCCAAGGCGCTAAAAATAAAACTTCAAACATCGCAAAATAAACTGGTCAGACTACTGCTTGACCTTTCATCTAGAACCCACCTCACCTCTGCCCACTTTGACAACCTAGGATGGCTTAGAGTAGACGACAGAGTACAGCTACTTGCAATGGGCCTGGTCTACACCTCTATGGTACCCATGTACATGTCAAAATTCTTCCCAAAGGTCAAGGAATACCATGATCATAACACCAGAGGGAGCTCCACAAATCATGTGAAACCCAGATTTGGCACAAAAAAGGGGGAATACACGTTTCGCAATTATGCCACATCAAGGTGGAACGCTCTTCCCACAACTGTAAAGGAAAGTAAAACTATACTTACCTTCAAAACCTCTCTTAAAGAGCACCTTCGGGGGAGAGCATTGCAAAACTGGCCCCGGTAATGGTACAAATCTCAACCTGTCGTTCAATGGACAGCTTCCCCCCCCCCCCATCTATGTATATACTCGCATTTTAGACTCTGTTACTAACTGTATATCTGTAGACTTGGTATGTCTTAAATGTCCGGTTAGGATGTATTAGAACGAAATCTAAAATGAAAATTGTAAATAAGCAATCTGTATGTAAAAAACCACCTGTATGTAAATTGTAAATAAGCCATCTGTATGTCAAATATGTCTTATATGTCTTAAATGACATGATGAATTGGAAATGGGGGACCCTGATGTAAACAAGACGAAAGTCTTTCTCTGGTCTGCATCCCCTTAACAATTGTATGTTTTGAGCTGTACTGTACTGTACCCAATATACAAGCCGTTAATAAACTTTTCAATCAATCAATCAAAACATCGCCATCGCTACGATGGTGTGTTAAAAGCGTACGAAGACGCCTGCACTGCTAAACTAGCGGCGAATCCAAAGCCAGCTGCAAAGGCACCGGGGCTTTTACCTATCGACGAGGCTTTTGAAAAAGGCAAGAACTTTATTTGGGAAAATAAATATGGTCACTTTGAAGAGTCAAAACTGTTCTTGGCTTTGTTTTGTTCATAGTAGTAATGCTCATGTCATTTGCTCACTACTAGTCTTTTTTTTACCACCAGGTGTGCAAAAACTACAGGTAGGCCTACATTTAATATATATATATATTATTATCGGTTATCGGTATCGGTCTTGAGAAGCAGGAAGTTATCAGTTTCAAAAAACCAATATCGTGCATCCCTAATTTATAGTCTACGAAAAACTGTTGTAATATTGCCGTCATTTGCTTTTTTTACTTTCATCTTTTATGGAGAAGCTTTGAGAGGCAGACACACCTCGTTCTTCAAGTAGTCCTCATGTAATGGTTGAGTCATTACTTCTGATCACGTCAAAAAGAAATGATGGTGATTTTTTAAGATGACAGCACTCTTTGTATTAGAAGGTGTGTGCCTCTGTTTTAAGTAAGCCCCAATGTATTATTGATAATCGAAAAAAGGTATCGGCTCTTGCCGCTCGTTTTCTTTGACAGATTGAAAAAATGTATGTTTAGAATATAAATGTATATTTAAGCTGCTCTGTGATCATTCAAAGAGGCACGCAGACGTAGGCAAATCTGTCCAAGTTTTTTTTACGTTAAACTACGGCAATTGCATCTTTTTTTTCTTCTTAAAAGTGTAGCAAGAAGCAATGAATCAACTTCAAGTACAATAGCTTCTGGCTTCTAGTAAAAAAAACCTATTACTTCTGAAATTAATAGCCATACATTACAATACATAAATATTTCAGAGATGGGACTGTAACCTTGAAAATAAAATTGGCAACATGCATAAGTAAAATGTGTTTTTAGTCCCTTATGTTGGAGCTTTTTGTGAAAAGGGTTAACTGAGCAAGCGGGGGTCTTATTATATCAGCGGAGATATATTTGTTTCTACATTTAAATGCTATATGTTCTATAAAAACCCTGATAATGGCAACAGAGTGTAAACCATGTGCAGAAAAACAATGCTTTTATGCCTTCTGACGTAATATGTCAAGTGTTTCTGAGTGCAAAGTCACTGATGCATTACTTTCGGTTAGTAAAGACTGCGGAAAGCCAGTGTGAGATATTCTACAAGCATACGGAACAAAAGAGAGACAAAAATAGAGCAAATGCATCTCCATTAGGGCCTTGGAGAGATATACGACTGTTGTTTGCTGTACCACACTGCTCGTGTCTTACTGCAGGCTACACCCTGTTGAGAGAATTCATAATTCAGACTCAATGGATTTATTCATCTCCACACTTCCCCTCTTGCTTTTCCTGCAAAATCCAACGCTCCCAGAAAGCAACAGAATGCCAGTGGGTGTAATGAAGATGTCTTGTAAGCACCTGTACTTATGCAGAGAATTGAAATCTAGCACACACACACACACGAATTCAACAGAGGAAAAGAATGACCTGTGTCATATCCAACAGCAGATGCCTAATCAACATTCTGTCAATCAGACGGGCATAATGAGGCCGACTGAAGGCACAAACTGAGATACAGGGAAATAAGAAACATGTGTTGGCAATTCACAAAGTCAAGCAATTATTATTCATTGATGTTTTATCCTGTGTTGCCTGATAGCTGGGGAATAAACAGGTACGGAGGACGAAGCAGTGCAGGATTCGTATATTTTTAACAAGGTTTTTTTTTTCGTTTTCTCAAACATCTTTTTACCTTGTTTGGCCTCCAGCTCCTCCAAACTGAGGGAGGGTCTCTTCTCTTCTGGTGCACTGATTGAGGCAATCACTTTTTCAAACATTTCAGTCCCACCCATGACATCTTTCAGACTCTGCTCCTCCAGTAACTGTAGGAAAAACATCATTTTAATTGATAATGCAGGTTCATACAAAATGTATTTTTTCAAGGTTCCATTTTCTATCCATATTGAAAAGACCAAACTGACCTTGTCCTCATCCGAGTCGTCGTCCAATCGGACTCTGTTCTTCTCCAGCGGCAGCATGTCATTCTCCTTTGCTCTGATGGCAAAACAGATTGGGGCAAAGGAGGCTGGGACAGAGAGAAACAAGCAGACATCTTAATTAGAGAACAAAGGGGGTTAGAAGAGTACATCTTGTTAACAAGTAGACATGCGCACCCTGGCCTTTGACAAAGTCAGAGCAAAATGAAAAACGAATTGACTAAAGCAATTAGGCTGCTACTTGACAATGATAAATACATACAAAGGTTCAGGACATGGAAGAAAGGGAGAGTCTGGGAGAAGGATTAAGAGAGGGATGGACAGAGAATATGGAAACATAGGAAAGAGAAGAAGAGGAAGAGGAACCAAAGAAGAGGGTTTACAAGACAAGAAACACAGACGGAAACCAACCGAACAGGACGAAGGCGGACAGGCGAAATAAAAGTGAGAGTTTAAACTAAGCTCACATTGATTTCTATTGTGTAATCAAATGAGTCTGCTGTAGGAGAGATGAAAGAGAAGACAATGTGCCTCATTCCATACAGAAATAACCTTAATATAGGACTTAGATACTTATTGTGGGAGGCAGGATAGTTTACTTGTGCACTACTCTGAAGAATACTTTTCTTCGTGACCTGCTGTGTGACCTATTGCCCCCCCCCACACACACACACAACAAGAACAGCCTGTGAAAATGCATGCCTTGATTTGCATACATGTGCTTATTTTTGTATGGGTCCCGCTAGCAGTTGTTGGTAAGCACTCTTTCATCTATGCGGAGACATTTCCAGCCTGATGTCACCAAATGGAATTGCTAGCATAAATACCAACTGCCTCACAGGCAGCTGTAGCGTGAACACCCACATATGAGTAAATATGTGCTCAAATGTACCCCGAGGCTTTGCATCTGTTTACTGAACAAATCAGCAAAGTAAGAGGAAGTAAAAGTGGCACTGTGTTCTTTTTCGTGTTGGTGTTCTACCTTTTGTCAGCTTGGAGTCCTGGGTGTTGGACTTATCATCGTCCTCATCTGCTGCCTCACTCTGGATGAAGAAAGAGAGGAGAAATACAGAGAGATAAGATAATATACACCGTAAACCGTATCCATTTAAAGTAAACACTTTTCACAAGTAACATTTCTTCATATCAGAAAAACTTGATGGTATGTTTCAAGTTGTTCATGATGCAGTAGGAGTTTGACAAGAGACAGATGGTTCTGAAAATTAGATTCCATGGCTGTCCTTCATTTTAACATGATGTATATTCATTAAGCGTTGGATGTACAGCAGTAAAATGTGCTAAAAAGTTGGAATGGGGAAAGTAAAACAAAAAAGAACATCCAGGTTGTCCATCTGCCTGTCGTAACACAAACCCATGGAGTAAAATATGCTTTATTTTAGAACATCACTGGCAGATGGATTTGAAAAGTTTCCAATCAAACTAAAGCTGTGGCATTCAAGCATTGTAATCACTCCTCTGCCACATTTTAAAGCACTTGCAGTTTACACCTCCAAAGTTGTCTCGCCGCCGCTACAGTAAGTGTTTTTGTGGAGGAGACAATAGAAACTGTGGAGGAGACAGACATCTGGCTGTGATTAATGGAGGTTTTTCAGTGCATTTAGCATCTCTATAGTGGAAGATGTGCAGAATAGAAAAGGTCAGTAGACCATTAAAAGCATCAGAAGACACTTTAGAGTCGATCCAATCTTTTAACGTTACATGAGGTGTTACTACTGTCTGGGAAGTAAGAAAAAAAGCAGACGGAAATGATCAACTTTTGTTGTACAGCTTTTGTACAGGGCCCACATTTTAGCCTCTTTGAATGGTTGTTTTAGGTTGGCTGTGCAGCACCTGACTGACACATACACATCAATGTGCACTCCTCTCACACCTGACTGGAAAAAACACCCTTTACTTGAATGTCATTTCCATTTAAAGCCAATGTGAGGGAAATAAATATATATAATTCAACACATTGCCACATTTAGGCAAGACATGTGCTGCATACAGACAGGATCTTGTTTGAAAACTATGGGAATAACTAAAATAATGAGCAGTACAAGACTGTAATTTAACAAAATATTAATCTTCTAAAGCAAGTTACGTTATAGTCAGCAGCTGTAGTAACTGTATATGTTTTATTCATATGTTTAAAATAAATGGTGTATTTGTACGCATTGCAACAGTACACTTCTTTATTGCAAACTGGATGAAGATTGCTGAAAGACGGGAAGATGTTTGTATGCGTAATGTGACATATGTGATTATTAATGTAAGGGAAACTTCTGTGTAGCTATGCAGTAGGAGTCACCGACTCAGGAAGGAGACACGGGAAGAGCAGGAGCTTTGATGTCAAACACTGATGGTTTATTTGGAGCTTCGGCCGGAGAATTCACATCACAAGTCCAAGAGCCAGAGGTTCTGACTTCACGGTAGAGTTGCCACGTCAAATCTGGAGCGCCTCTCTCTCGTGATGCCCATTTAACTGGTTTCGCAGAGAGTAATCAACATATTTGAGAAGATAGCCTAAACAGTTGGGAACACTGAGTTACTTGCGTCTGACACTTATGGCCTCGAAGATTTCACACCTTGGAGTCCACAAAAACCGAGAAGGAAGTGTCCCAGTGTACCCACAACAATAAACCATCTGTGACCTATAGGGTTGCCCGGTCATAGAATGGGAACAACAACATTATGGCTGAAGCAGCCTATCTCCTTAAAGGAGATAACAGACGTCAGGGTTGGTCGTGCACGTCATATCTAGGAGTCTAGGACAATTATTTCCCTAACAATTAATGTATACAGTAGGGCTGCTCAATAATCGTATTTTAATCGCGATTACGATTATGGCTTGCAACGATTACGAAAACAACGTAATCAAAATAAAACGATTATTTTTTTATTATGACTTTTTTTTTTTATTTATTGGTTTTTCAGTTGAATTATACTTAAAGTGCAGGGTAATCAACTGTTAAAAACATACTGTTCACATTTTTTAATGGATGTTTTCAAAGTCAATGAATAATCGCAATTACAATTATTGACCCAAATAATCGAGATTATGATTTTTGCCATAATCGAGCAGCCCTAGTATACAAGCCTGCTTCTTTATGGTATCAAAGGTTAAATCATGTAAACATGCTTTAACAGCTACAGGTAGAGGTAGAGGGGTTGAGAGGGTTGCAAGTCATGTGACCATAAAAAGAATGCCATTATTTCAGTGAATGGTGCTGTATACATCTGTTCAGGATTAATTTATTACAGTATTAATATTTTCTTTTTATTAGTTTTTACTCTTTGCTTTTGAATACTATTTAGAAGAAGAATAAGTTAGCTTCAACCCCCTCGAATTGGCTCTCTAATATCCCACTGTAGGATCCATCCCTCTTCACAGAGCCTTTATAGAACCTATAGATATAGAAACCCTCTGTAGTAACACCTGTGGACCACATGCCCTCAGTATCCATCCCAAATATAAACCGCTAATGGAATAAAAGGGAAAAAGTGGTGATGAGGACAATGCCTCATGAGGAATATGTTGCCATGTTTGAAGAACGCTTCAAAGGAAGCTTCCTACTATGCAGCGGTCATTGAAAAGAGCTTTCAACAGTCAAAGCACTTTACCGAGGCCCTGGAGAATATAAATCAAAAACACTGTAAAATCAAAAGGTCACAGGGGAAGACGCAGAAAGAAACTCACTCTAAGCCAATCAGAAAAGACCTCTCCACACCTTTAACTTGGAAGTTATTTACAAAATGGATCAGGAATGAGACTTAAACCCAGAAATGAGTTAGCATTTTAACTCTTTCTGGTTCCTTGATCTCAAAGGTAATGTTTCTTTTTGAAGGTATCTTTGGTTAGATGTCTGAAATAAGGTATGTGGTTAATACAAAATAACAAGATTTTATCATTTTGTTCTATATTAAATAAGTCAGTAAACTCCCACACTTAAATAAATGTGAATGTCTGAAACTTCAAGTGTCATAAAAACACAGGTGGTTCCAAACAATGAGACTACTAAACGTCTTCGAGTTGTGACGTCATTTTCAGCCTAAAGCTTTCTATTTACTTCTGGTGACTGCATTTACGCTTCAACTATCATAACAAGTGGTGTTAGTGATCCTCCTGAATAAAATGTGTAAGTATCATAAACGTGTTTCTGGCATTATTCCAAAATCAAATACAAACATCCCTTTGACGTTTAAAGAGTATTTTGATGTTTCTACAATGCAGCAGTTACCCCAAATAACTGCTGAAGTTTGCTTTGAGTGATTTCAGTCCTTTCTTGCTTTTCATTAACTACCAAACAATAAATAAAAGCAGTGACGGACAGCAGCGATATCTGCATCCCATTAACCACGGCACAAATCACAAACAGGAGGCAGCTTCCTTGATGGAGAAACCAGGCAGCGGCTTGTTGGAGCAGCCGGAGCCGTGTCATAATGGCCCTCACTCCTCTGCACTCTGACAAGCTAATAGATTTGATCCGTCAGAAGACAAATGTGCTCCTCACAAAACTTTTTTGCTTACTTCTCACTTTCTCCTCCGACTCAACAAACCTTGAATTTAAGCCAGCATAGATTGGCATAACAATAAAAGAAACAACTATTCATCTATAACCCACGCGCTATTTGGCTGCTCAAATCACATGTATTCCTTATTCTGAGGGATGATGGTGGCGTGGGAGAGCCTGTATAAACTTTTGAACACTCTGAATAAGATTGTCACAAAAGCCGGAACATTCTGGTAAATAAAAGTTTGCTCTCAGTAAGTAAACTTAGAATGAATTAAAATGCATTTATCTACAACCAACAGCCAACTGTGAAGATTAGAGGTAAACCGCCATTCATCTATTCAGTTTCTTAAAAGGATCTACATTATAGGAAATTGTAAAACCCAACTATAACCCAGTTTATTTATCTGAATAAATAACCTTGAGATTGGCTTGAAACTTCAAAATGAACTGCATTTAAACAAATGATAAACAAGTCAGATTTGTGGTGAATATGCATAGTCCATTCATCTTCTGAGGTGTCATGATATGGGATTCTAAAGGGCCCTTGGCGAACTGTACTGTACTCATCACTAGTATGGAGAAATATGATGTATCTCGTCCTTGCGTCTATACATAAATTAAATTAGTTGCCCTTGGGTAGAGTTGTTTTGAAGCTACCAAAGAGGCTTTGATGTTCTAAAAGTTAAGGAATACGAGGCTTCAGCAGTCACTATAAGTCAAATAAAGTTGGGATCATCCAAAGTTACTGAATTTATGTAAGAAAATAAATCTTATTTGTGTTACTATCCTTCCAATACTGTATTGAAAAACAAGAGGGATTTTTTCAGACAGTAAATTGATTTGACTAAGAGGATACAAAGATAAGAAAGCTGATCATTGTGTGCAAAATCCTCTATCACCATACGCTAAGCCTGTATGGGGCTCTGCTTTAAACATTACAAGTACAAAAAGGGACCACTGATGCTGTACGCAACCTAAAAAGGGAGAGAAATACATCTGAAGATTCTGCATCATTGGATTTCAGTTGTTATGGATAATGATAGACAGCATGTGTAGTACTTTTGCAGCACTGGCCTTGCTGAATAAGTACAATTGAAAAGTCTGCACATGGGCAGTCAACCGATTAATTTGTTTAAAAAATAAGGTGATGCAGCAATCTGCAATTCCATTCAATAATATTGCAGAATCAACGGAGACGAATTGAAATGGCAGAATGTTGAGCCTCAAAGGTCTTGATATTTGCAAAGAGGGCTGGATGACAAGTTTAAACTACATTTTTGTTTTAAATACACATCCGGTTAAAATCCTTCTTGTTCTCTGTATCCCTCTCATCCGTCATTTCAATATGTTAGTCCTCTAATTTTACCATGACAGGTACTAGCTTATCAGCAACAAAAAGCAGCTAATTTCAAGGTTGAGTGTAAGTGCAGTGAATGCTTAAACCACCTTTTCCCAGGTCTAAACATTGGCTGCAAATGCTGTTCAACATAATTACATACAGGGGTGGGGAACAGTGAGGTTGATGACAGCGGGCAAATGGGAGAACATTGTTTTTCCTACGTGTGAAGGTCATCTGCGAGATTCATCTGCTAATACCGAACATTCACTGAGCAATGCAATTGAGACCATATAGTCAGGGGTGCACATCACTTTCTCAGTGAGGTACTCCGATGAGTACCTGGAGTCAGTGTGTGGTACTCCAACTTCTGGCTCCACTCAAAGTTATGTGATGAAGCCCTCTGTATCGCGAACGTCAACGGGAGGGGGGGGCAGGGGTGCTAGTGGAGTAGGCTACTTCAGGAAAGTCGACCGGGGGGGGGGGCTAGTGGAGTACTTCGTGACCACAGAGCGTGAACGTTGTGATCAGCTGTTTTAGCACAGTTCTCCAGTGAAGGGGGGGGAGTCTCCCTCCGCAGCCGGTTGGCGTAGTTTTGGCACAATTCCGTTGTACAGACCGACGTTAACAGCAGCCCCGTCTGTGCACACGGAGACCGACTGTTGTCCGGTGATCTAACCGCCTTCTGGAAAAGCTTCACAAGTACGTCGGTACGCAAATTTGCTTTGTGACACAAGTGACGGTACGCATTTCAGATTGTTGCCGCGCATGCGTAACAGTTATGTGCACCCCTGCATATAGTAAAGAAATGAGAGTATAGAACATTGCATTAAGATAACATATAAATATATGATGATTATTTCCAAAAATGTCTGTCAAATATGTTATGAATTAAGCAAATAATGCTAGAAATCCTTCAATTTGGCTTATATGGTTGTCAGTGGCAGAATTATTTTCTTGTTCTTTATTTCCCTTATAGAATACTATTTAGGGATGCTAATTAAATGTTGGATGTCAATTGATTAAATTGTTAAGGCTGTTTATTTTTCACCATTCTATTTCAAGTCTGTTTGTTATTTAATGTGAAACTCTTCATGCTGGTTTCTCTGCCAAGACTCTCATGTAACATATTTTGAATCTAAATATTATAACTAATAAAGAAAATGAAAACATTTAAATATAATTACCCTGACATTTCTTACTGAACATTTACTTAGCCCACTTTTAAAAACTCCTCTTCAACAATATCCATGACACTAATGTTGTTACTAATGTGATACTTGGCAAGCTTTAACAAGCTATTAAGGGTTTAACGTAGGAGTTTTGATCACTCA
Source organism: Gymnodraco acuticeps (assembly GCF_902827175.1). Classification (NCBI taxonomy): domain Eukaryota; kingdom Metazoa; phylum Chordata; class Actinopteri; order Perciformes; family Bathydraconidae; genus Gymnodraco; species Gymnodraco acuticeps. Next base: position 180,079 of record NW_022990646.1, on the reverse strand, counting down.
TATGAGCTGTGATAAAGCATAGGCAGGATGCTCACCATATACTCAAGAATGAATTGGCAGTATGGAAGCGGTACTGGTCGACTGTATCAAACACATTCAAGTGTAAAACAGTTTCTACTTATGGTGTCAAGATGGGGAGAGGCATATTAAGTAAAGCTGGGGGGGGGCCACACACACACACACACACACACACACACATACAAACGGTTATACCTCTGGAGCGCTTCTTCCTTCCCTATGCATGAAGTAATTCTTCTTAAACTCGTAATAGGGGTTGTACTGATTCCAAGGCTGCAGAAAGTCAAACCTACAGTAGACAGAGGGAAGAACACATACTTTATAAAATGATTGGTGAGCACTTACTGTATAGAAGATAAGCCAATGGATGATGAAGAGCTTTCTGCAATATCTAAAGTAAAGTTACTGATAAGAGTTTCTAAAAACCGAGATGTGACCAGAGCAACAGATTCATCTCTGGTGAGAAACACTTACCGTGGATCATTCTTGGCACGGACACCGGCCTCGAACTTAACACCGTTCCTAGCCACGTACTCGGCCAGCTTGTCTATGACTGGCTGGGAGTCGGGTGGTGGGGGGATGATGGCTTGTGGCGCTGGTGTGGAAACTTGAGCTTCAGGTTTAGAACTGTTTATGGGCAAATTAAAGATGTTGAAAGAAAAAAAGTCATTTCAATTTCATTTAAGTAACTGATTAATCATACCCTATGCATAGAACAAACACTAAATAAAGTTTTTTAGTTACAAATGTAAATTAGCTCATTAGAAATCAGTTTCTGTCTTGATCAGGAGCTCCAAATAAATTAATGTATTAATACATGATCGGGACTAATTTCAAAAGCACTATCCATTTGAATGTCACTAAAACGAAAGAAACTGGTATTCCTCAGGGATGTGTATTAGTTCCTACCTGATTTCTGGTCCAACAGCAGCAGCAGAGCTGGGGACCTGAGAGGGGGCTGTAGCAGGTGGTGCCATTGCGACACTTTCAGGAGGCGTGGGGGTAGTTCCCAGATTAGGCAAAGCCTCCGAAGACGTAGGGGGAGCCATGACAGCTGAGGGTATACTGTTATAGTAGGAGCTGGCATCTATCCCCGGGGGAGGCGGGGCCAGGCAGAACGTTCCGTCAGGGAGCATGTAGTACCCATAGTACATTGCTGCAGTTTTGAATGTAAAGAAAGAGAAGTATCATGTGGAGTGACCTTTCGAAAATTGAAATTGTACGTAATCCATGTGGACACAAACTGCATTATATAGTGCTACAGCCATTCAATACATACAAGATTTGAAAGGATCATATGTTTTGTTTTTGTTGAGAGTGTCACAGTTGTCTTTAAACTCTACGGTGATCTCAACACTAATAGTTTTGGTGATGTGTAATGCTCTATTGTGTAGGATGTTTCTCTGTATGGTTGAAAACTGTAGGGCAACTGTTATTTGTGTTCACAAAGAGTAAAAGGGTGATTTACTGATTCATTTCAGAGGCTTTCCATTATTGCCATCTATTTCAACCTTGGAGAAAAACATCCACCGGTCAGGGAAAAGACATCGGCAATTGGAAATAGAAACTGTCAAAACCAGTCTTGTTTAGTAAGCCCATAAATAACAGAAATGCCACATTTGGGCTCAGTCATGGTGATGAAATAATATTTTCATGGCAAGAACAGTTGGAAATAGATCATAGCCTTTTAGGAACGCGGAGACATTTCCCTTATGAAGTGGACCCCCAAACCCTTGAATGATCTCTTTGTTTTTCTCAATATACATGCACACTATTTGTAAATCTAATGTGGTTGTGATCAAACATCAAGAGATTAGAGGTGTGGAAGTGTTTATTATATGGTTGTGAAGGGCCTTCAGTTGTTCACACTTGTGTGCGTTGTATCTGTTTTACATACGCTGTCCTGTTCGCTGTCGAAGTAGGTTTCTATGTTAAGTTGAATATGTGTGTTGCAGGAATGTATTGAAATCAGCGGAGGTGAGAGAATATACATCAAGGTGTGACCTGTGTGTGAAAGGGTCATGTCTCATATCAGTTAGCATTACAAAGACTCTTTATTGAAAAGAGACAGGGCATGAGGAAGGGGGGCACTACAGGGACACAATGAATCGTCAGTGTCAAAGTGGGAACAGTGTGATATTAACACATTAGTCACTGAGCTGGTTGACATTAATGACACATGCAATTTCCGCCGGTCAGGAAAATAAAAAACGACAGCAGAAGCTTTCATTTACAAACTTGACGGGTGTTACAGTTGGGATGAAGACGTAAGATGTGGAAGGTTAAAAAATAAATGTAGTTTAATGGTCGGTCAGATAAATAGATGGTCAGATAGATGGATGATCGGCGGGTAAGACATATTTCATAGATTGACTTTAATGTGAAAGTTGGAGACGCTGTTATTGTGAGGTCTTTAGCATGCTTATATCCATTAGAGTCCGTGGGAGAGATTGAATACACTAAATTAAGGCAGGCAATCCAATACAAAAGAGGTAATGGACCAGCTTATTATCCACGCCCTGTATTAACATCATGATAAAAAAACTAAAATGTTCGAAAGGACAAGAGGAGGCTTTCTCATTGTATCAAGTGCGGCATAGCTGCATGCATGGGCAGATTAGCAGCCCCCGTGTTGAGCAATAATGCATATTAACGACACTAAGCAACGAGGTCATTCACAACCAATTTGTGAACAGTCTTATTTCTTTAGCAAAGATCAGATCAAAGGAGGCCCTACACAAATATCTCAGGGGTGAATAAATGGCATTAATGGAGAAGTTAACACTTTAGAAGGGGCCGATGATCGTGGGTTTATTCAAGCGGCCGTTTCAGGGGAGGATGGAGTCATACATAAATGTGTTGAAGTGGAAGCCTGATGAATAACGTGAAGAGGGGCTGGATGTGACTCATCATGGATGGGTTCACATATGGCCTTGCAAACAGAACGTAGTACAAGTACATTTCACATTTGATGGTTATGTCTTTCATTCTAGAAATGATAACGTTGCATACAGGGACTTTTCTGTGTGGGAAGAATAAAAGGCATTCCATTGGCCTGTTATTCATATTGATACGAGTTTTGCCTCATGATAATGCAATTACTAGTTCTGTGTTTAAGGGTCTTACTATTACAATTCAGTTCAGGATCTTGGGTTTATATCTTTCATGTAATATGAATACATTTAAATTAAAAAGAAAGCAAAAACACTGTTAAATACTTCATTCACTATGTTTAGATCCCCTTTTAGCCGGTTATGAAACCTTTCTCGTGCTGTGGCAAAATGATAATCTGGCACACACCAAAACAAGTCCTTCCCTGTTCACCTCTATGCTCAATAGAACTTTGCTGCCAGATGTTGAAAATGCCTTGGCATCGATTAAAGACTGTGGTCAGCATTTAGTAGTGGGGAGCTGTATTGATCAACCAGCAGTGGCAGAACACGAGCATCAAGAAATGTTCAAATAGGGAAAGCCAAATGCCTGTTTTCTGTGGTCAAAAGTACGCTCAGCCAAAATGCAGCTTTAATTTGCTCAAACAAGAGCAAAACAACAAAAAGGGATCAAAAGAAAGTATACCAGGCCCAACGTGATCACAATTAGATCATTTAAAGACTAAAACCTATATACTCACGGTCAGCAGTGTACTGCGCTGGTGCGCTGGGAGCAACTGGTTCTGGCACTTCCTCTGGTTTGGTCTCAACCACCGGTACCACCGGTTCTATGCCATTCCTTTCCAGTCGGGTTTTTCTGACAAGTTCTGCCAGAGGATGGTCTGGGTCCATTACATGTAGAGGCTGGAAGAAGAAGAACAAGGGAAGATTCAAACAGTCTATCTCACATTATGTTAAGAGTCACTTCACACAACATGAGATAAGACCAGTAATCATTTACATTTCTCTAAACTCATAACATATTAACTGCAGTGCAGTATATACAGAATGTAGCAGTTAACAGAGTAATACATGAACTGTGAATCCTTAGTAGAAAATGAGTAGCTGATTTGAAAATAGAAAGCCTTCTTGATGGGAGGCAACTATCAGACAGCTTGCTATTAAAAAGGAGCTCATTATGTTTCTTTCAAAAGACATACTTCCATTCTTGCTGCTCTGGTGAAGACTAATGGCTGTGCTGGCAATGCACATGAAAGAACTAACAAAAACCCTTAACAGCATGAAGACATGGAAACAGAATAGTTATTAAAGAATGTAGTAATGGGCATATGAAGTACTAAAAGCATGTTCATGTCATTGAAATGGCAGGCAGGCAGTGGTGGCCTTCCAGTTAAGAAAGCCTACATTAAGAGGAGAAAAAAGATAAATATGATGATTTAAACTTTAGCCAACAGGTAAAGCTCCACACTGGGTGGCCTACATTCTATTTATATTACCTTCACAAGCTCCTCCAGGCGAGAGCACCTTTTAGGGGCGAACAGGCTGGGATGGAGGTAACTGCCATCACCATCCTCATCTGAATCAGAGTTGGAATCTACAGCGAGGAATGCAAGAGACAAAGTAATGAGCACACTGGGTGTAGGAACTTTTTCTGACACCTCCAGATGGTTTCAGTGACTGCGTTGTGTAACTCACCCTGCGACTGCTCCTGCTTCTTGGAGGGGAAGTTGTATCGGCCTTCCTTCATGGCCCGCAGGATGTGTCTGTAATACGGGTTGAGGTAATGGTCGAAGCGGAGAAAGTCAAACTGGGAGTTACCAGACTGCTTGGCCTTCAGGACTATTTCAAACTGAGCCCCCTGCTGGGATACAAAGTTAGCCGTCCTCTCGATGATGTTATGGGTCTTGATGGTTGCAGGCTAGGAAGAAAAAGGCAGAGAATTAGCACAAGTGTTAAACTGACATCTATATATGTCAGTTTATATGATCATTTTTCATCTGTAGAAGCAATGTAGAAGCTCATTACCAAAAGTGAAAAATAAGCAGGCGTACCACACATAAGCGTGAGAGAACCAGACAGCTGCATATAACATTAGGATGCATGGCACAGTGTATACATGGCTTCTTTAAAACCAAGGACACAAGCAATTTAGGCTCCGAGGCATTTTCATGCCAGGCACTCTTATGTTCATTGTGCCGACATTAATTCTTAAAATACATTAGAGGTGGAAATCAGCGGAACAAGAAATAGTCCATTATTCATTCATTATTGTCCCCCTTCTGTGATTTTAATGATTAATCATTGTCATTACCTAGAGAGTGCAGAGAAGTGCCACAATTTTAAAACAAGAACACAAATATCTCATCATGGAGAGTCACAATAAATACTACCTTTCAGGAAAGCAGCCAAAAAGGTGCCAGAGTTTAACAGTAACTGCACATTATTGTGTTCTATGCTGCCAAGGACTTCCTGACATACAAGGGCCTTTCGCTTTATGGACTTAGCAATTAGGTAAAAAGGGGGCGTTTAATACGTGTTTTATGTTGTGATATGCCCAAGAAAAGCATCTTCTGACACGCCTGTATAACTGAGCTTGTGTTGCTGCGCTAAAGCAAGACATAACTAACGTGTAACATCAGAAGATTTCCAGTATGTTATCTCATGTAAGCACAGAATCTCATCTTGGCTTCATTTCCAATCTGATCTAGGATCGTTGTTGCATTCAATTTCTCTTTTGTGACAAATTGTATTTTCTGCAGTGGGCACTGTCGGCTATCTAGTAAAAACCTTGAGTTTAATAGAGAAAACAATCAGTATAAACAGTGTATACAATGTGTGTACTGCATTCAACTTGTTTATATGAATATCCTTTTTAATTAGTTGTCCAAGATGCATCACAATGGGTTAGATTTGGGCCAAAGACCTTTGACATGCAATTCCCTTCTAGTTCTAATAACCAAAGACACATTGCATAGAAATGTATTCAGAGAAGGAGATCTCCTGACAATCTAGGGAGTAGACAGTAATAGTATATGCATATTATGTGCAGCATCTTTGTTAGTATGAATGCATATGTGTGTTATGGCTGTTCTGGAACCAGCTTGCTGTATTCTGAAAGTGTACACATGCCATAACATTAAAGCTTGTCTCTCTCCTCGCATAACAAAGTGGCAGCGTAAGGGGGTCACTGGGGGTTCTGGGTGCGGGCCTGAGGGAAGATTGTCTGACAAAAGAAAACCACCAGAATAAAAGCAACAGCTATGAATTTAAATGTTTTGATCTTGTTAGTAACATTGTATGTTATATGATTGTAAAGCCTGTATGTGGAGGGATATATACATAGAGTGAATATGTGGCGTTTTGTAGCAGAGGTGTGGTAATACATAAAAAGTAATACACTTTAATGACGTAGGCTTTTCAGTTGAAGGGGGAAAAGAACAGGTGCTATTTCACATAGCAAATGCTTGAATGGCTACTGATTGGACTGTCATCTAATGATGAGATGTGTCAGGGTGGCTTAACACCTCAAACCATACCTCATGGAAACCCTGTACAGTTTTAGTTTCCGAGATTTTGCTGAAATGTTTTTCTATTTGACCTTCTGATGCTAAATCTAAACTGTTAAAGGATTTTATATATACACATACTGAATGTATACATGATGTTCATAATGTTCATGTTGTTCAGTCAAAAACATGCCTAAACCAATCCGCTCCTAAATCAGGGGAAAGCCAAGCATTTCCCATCATGCCCTTGTTAACATCCAAAAAGTTGATTTGGAAGTGTTCACGAGTTACCTAAATGTTCCTGTTATTGTGCAAAACCACTGAACATATGCACTTTTATATGTTGAGTATTTTTACTGTGTATAAGAGCACAACAGAACCTAAACAACAATAAGCCATCTGGATATTTAAGACTCACCAGCTCTACATCGGGGGGGATAGTGAGCCCTGGGGGAGCGACGAACGGCTCCTCACTCTCCTCAGCCTCCGCCTCTTCTGAGCATGTGAAGAGATTTAAGACACAAAGAAGAGGATTAACTCTTTTGTAATAACATGTAAATATACCCTGCTGGATATATTTCCCAGTGGAGCAGTGAATTCAGATAAAGCATGCCAAAAACAGTATTTAAGAGTGGCGGAACCCCATGATCGTCAACATTTCATCCATTATACAAAATGTACCACAGATAGATATCTTCACCCTCTTTCATTTACCTTTATCTGCACAGATGGAAACTGAATTACCATTTTAAATGTTGTACTACAGGGAGTTTGCACAGTAACGGCACATCCACGCGGCAGTGTGCGTTGAAGCTTGCCGGTGTGGACGGGCCGTAAGGAAGGATAGGAATTAAACACATAACGTCTACAGGGGGGGAAAAAGACAGCCTTCCCACAATTCCTAAAAATGTAATTTGGCTTGTAGTGTATGGTATGCCATGGGTACAGTTTTGATACCAGATGTTTTAGACGTGGCCTAAAAGCTTCACGATACCCATGTGTTCACTAGATCTAATGTCCCCTTCTCAATTTCAATTAAGTGATTAGATAATGTACTTCCAAACTGTGCCCCAATTTCAAAAGGAGCTCTCTTTAAATAACCTCCTCACTTATATAACAGGATCATTATCATGGTCGACTAGCTTGTGTTTGGCTGCTAATTGTAAAGTGGCATATTATGTAAATCTCAATGGTTATCACACTTTAGTAAATGGATGTACTCTCACTTTTAAATAAAAGCACATGTTCCATTTAACCTTTGGCTGAATCACAAACTGTTAAAAAGCTACAGTATGGCCACACATGCACTCAGAAGCTCCTTACAGGTAAACAAAATGCTCAACAGTCCCACATAGGTCAAATGATGTGGAATTCAGATATTTCAGTGAAGGTGGAGTATGTCAATTAAGAATAAATTCAGCTAATTGCTTCTTCTTTTAAAAAAAAAAAATCAGGATATGAAATTATTGTCTGTACACACAAAATGTTACAATAATTGTCATGAACAGAGTGACAACTGATAATAAATTCGACTGCAATTAACCTTCTGGCTTTTTTGTCTTTCACTCAGGCAGAGGTTGCGCTAGACTTTTTCGCTGCCCGTCATTTTGACGGACAGGATCGTAAAACTTCTGTCAAATTCCAGAATTACCCGTCGGCCTTTACACAACTCTGACGGGGGGGGGGACGACGACGACAGTTCACATGCGCCGTGTTATGCATGGCTGCTGCACCTCGCGGGAGTGTGCACAGCGTAAAGCCAAAACTCACAGACATTTCAATAATTTGTACGGCACAGTTAGGTTTGGAAAGGTATGATTTCCTTTTTGGAGGGCATGCATAACACGGCATAACACCGGAGCCTCGCTGCGGGGAAACTTTGGCGCTGTTCCGAGTTTGTTCTAATCTGTCAAAATGACGGACTGCTTTCAGATTTGTCCGTCATTGTTAAAAAAAATACGTCATACGCGGAAAATATTCGGTTAACGCGACCTCTGCACTCAGGATATAATTAGAGACAATTTGGATAAATATTGTGATCAATTGTCGTCATATCTGTCAGCGCGAACACGTTCTTTTAGGTTTGCATTGCAGTGGGGGACTGACTGTTCAGGATTTTGAATGTGTGATCATGTCAAAGGCTTAAAAGACCAAGGACAAAAATCTGCCAACAAAAGTGGTAGCAGACTCGCAAACTCTCACTGACAAATCGGCCATTCTCAACTGCTTTAATGAACATTTTATTTCATCTGGTTCTTTGTTTGAGTCCCTACATTCGGACCCTGGACAGAACGTTGATTCCTCACCACCTCCATCCCATCCCGCTGCTCAGCCATTCAATTTCACTTTTATCGAGGCGATAGAGGTCCATAAAGCATTGCAGAATCTGGATCCACACAAATCGGCATGTCCGGACAAACTTCCTCCTCATTTTCTTAAATTAGCAGCAGACTTTATAGCTGAGCCGCTTACTTCTCTTTTTAATTTAACTCTTTCCAACAATGAGATTCCTAACATATGGAAATCTGCATATGTTCTTCCTTTACTGAAAGGAGAGGATCCCTCATCTGTTAATAATTATAGGCCAATTTCAAAATGATGTATTGTAGCGAAGGTCCTTGAAAAGCTTCTCAGTGAACAACTTAAATTATTCTTGGACACAAATGATATTTTGTCAGAGCACCAATCCGGTTTTAGAAAACAACAGCACAACAACTGCTGCTATTAAAGTGGTGAACAACATAATTGAGGCATTGGACTGTAAAAACTGTATTTATTGATTTGTCAAAGGCGTTTGACACAGTTGATCATATCATACTGGCATAAAGACTTCACAGTATCGGCTTATCTAGGCATACTGTAGGTTGGTTTTTCAATTATTTATCAGCGAGAACCCAATGCGTCCAATTTTCTGGGTCCTCTTCTTCCTTCCTCCCGATAGCAAAGGGTGTGCCACAAGGTTCCATATTAGGACCGATTCTTTTTACCATATATGTAAATAATCTATGTAATCATTTAGCAAATGCTTCTTACCATTTTTATGCAGATGATACTGTTATTTATTGTTCCTCCGCTTCTATAGAGCAAAGTCTAGATTTCCTCCAGTCTGCCTTTGATGTCATACAAACCCACTTATATCAACTAAAGTTGGTATTAAATGCTGAAAAATCCAAAGTGATGATATTTTCGAATGGCAAAAAGTTACCATCTATTCTACCCAAGATTTGTACTGCACAAGGGACTGACATTGAGAGGGTCACTACTTACAAATATAGGATTTCTTATTGAACAGAACTTGTCTTTCAAGTTACACACGGAAAATGTTGTTTCAAAGCTAAAAATAATCCTGTTTCTCTTTTCAGACAAGGAAACATTTGATATCTGCAACGTTTTACCTGTATTAGATTATGGTGACCTGCTATACATTTCATTTCAAACCTTTATTTAGACAGATAAATCCCATCTCTTTTTCAAGGGAGACCTGCTCAAGTAGTTCTACATGAAACATAAAAACATAAATAGAACAACAAAAGGACATCATACAGCATCATTTACATAATTATCCACTTAAACAGGTACCTATAGCTTCCGATTGAGTAGCATCCAACCGAGCTTTAAAAACATTTAGTGGCACCAGATTGTTCAGTTTCCATTTAATTTGCAGACTATTCCAAGACAGAGGAGCTGCGCATCTAAAAGCTGTCTTCCCTAAGACAGTCCTAGCAGCTGGCACATTTAATAAAACCACAGCATTCGATCTCAGGCAGTAGCCACTTACAATTTTCCGTGAGATCAGGGAGCAGATATAAGATGGAAGTTTCCCTAACATGGCTTTGTATATAAAAATGTACCAGTGACTGAGCCTCCGTACAGTTAGTGAAAGCAAACCAGCCCTTGCATACAGGGTACAGTGATGGGTTCATGCTTTACAGCTTGTCACAAATCTCAGTGCGCTGTGATACGCAGCATCTAACTTAACCAGGCAATTGGCAGGTGCATTCATATATAACAAATCACCATAGTCCAGCACAGGTAAAAAGGTCACAGTGACTGGCCTTTTCCTGGCCTCAAGCGAGAACCAGGACTTATTTCTGTAGAAGAAACCTAGTCTAACCCTCAGCTTTTTAAGCCAACCCAAGCAAAGTCTATATACATGAATGCCTCTGACCAGTGCCTAAAGAGCTTGGATACTGTGTATCATTGTGCCTTACGATTTATTACTGGATGTGGATATCGAGTACACCATTGCACTTTATATGCTGCTGCTAATTGAACATCTTTGTCTGCTCGCAGACTTTCCCATTGGTTGGGTTTTATTTATAAATCTCTGCTTGGGTTGGTTCCCTCCTACTTGTATATGGCCTGCGCTCCCAAGATTTTATTCAGATGCTGGTTCCTACAGTGAGAACAAAACTGGGTAAAACAGCTTTTAAATATGCTTCCCCCACAGCTTGGAACAATGTACAGAAGGAGCTGAAACTCTCAGATGTAATCACTATGGGGGAATTCAGGTCCATCTTAAAAGGACAGAGAACACGACACCATTGGTAGATGTGAGTGCTCGTATATCCTAAAATCGTTTTAAATGTTGCCAGTTTTGAATGATTTTTAATAGTTTGTTTTACTTTGCATATTGACTGGCTAATGTGCCATTTTATGTGTGTTTTACAGCTGTATTTGTCTGCCTGTCATGTCTGTGTTTTATCTGTTGTAACTTCGTACATGCTGCCCCTCTTGGAAAAGAGATTTTAATCTCAATGAGTCTTTTACCTGGTTAAATAAAGGATATATAATAATAATAATATGTGTAATGTGTATTTGTAAAGCGCTTTGAGCATCTGGAAAAGCGCTATAATAAATGTAAGGAATTATTATTATATATAGCAGGGGCTCAACTTTAAACTTCAGCGTTAAAATGTTAATGACCAGTGTGAAACGGTATCTCTGGTATCTAGAGCTTTGACAGGTGTATTCACACTCTGCATTCAGCTCTGCATTCAGCTCTGCAGTCTCCCCAGAGAGAGGAATCTAGTCTGCTTAGCTGTCAGGCCACGGGACAAAGTGCTGCCAGCTATTTCCTCATCAAATATTTAAAGTTGCAGGAGTGTGTGTGTGTGTGTGTGTGTGTGTGTGTGTGTGTGTGTGTGTGTGTGTGTGTGTGTGTGTGTGTGTCAAGTCAGTAATCAATAGATGACAACCAAAACAGAAATGTGCCAAAATCCAGTGTTCACAGATCAAATCGTTGTCTGCTACAACCTCAGCTCGATAGATGGTTGTTACAAATAGCTATAATAAACCTTTATGGTCATGTTGGGTAATATTAAATTAAACATATGTTTCACACGTTCACTGTGTGCTCTGTAGCCAGAAATTCAAAACCAGCCTCCCCCTGGAGAACGTGTATGCGCAGATGGCCGCATGGATTAGAATAGTTTAAAGAAATAAAGAAATGCAAAAAAAAAGGATTAGACTTTCTCATATCCGGCTGAAAATTAAAAAAAGTGAAGCAGCTAGAAATGTAGACAGGGTACAGATCACACCCCAATCGTGTCAAGGATAGAATCACAGAGATGTCTGGGTTCTTAAGGATTATTTTTTATGTATACAGTGATGTGATTACTTTGAATAACCAATAACTTGGTTTAATAAAAAAAATCCCTTGATATTTGCAGTACTAGATCTACCAGTAAAAAGCAGTTTTTTGTATCTGAATGCTTAGGCCAGTTTGTGAGTGTTTTGTGTTCTCACCGGCTTCTCTGTTAGCCTCCTCCTCCTCAGTGGGCTGAGAGGGGTCGTAGTAGTCAGCGCTGTATTTGAAGGCCACTGCTGTGTAGGTGCCTTCATCTGCCAGAGCCTCACTCAGACGTTTGTACTCCTCCTCTGTGGAAAGCAATCAACAAACAGATACACTCACTACGATGTTGGTCACCCTTTTTTAATCAGATAGCAGGAACACACCGTGATTTTCTATTTCAATGCAATGACGGTCCATTTCATCTTGTAAAAACATGGTGATAATAAGAGAGGACAGAGAGAGACAAATATACATATACATGGCCCCAGAGACTACCCCTTTTCTATTAAAATTCATAGCGAACTATATCTTTATTAAAAGGAGCAAGGGCAAAATTGTCACAAAAAATATCAATATTTCCAATGCTTTTCCTGCTGTCCCTTCCATGGACAGATGGGTAATAGCCTAAGTGAATGGGGTCAGTTCTCCAAATTCAAGGGCAAACCAGCCTGGGGGATGAACCTTCTGCAGTGAGTGTGTGTGTGTGTGTGACAAAAATCATTAATGGACTCATTCTGTCCTGTCAGTTTGGGCACAAGACGCCATATTTCACATAAAACGTATGGCTTATAAATTCAATTACAGTCATTAAGTGTGTCTTTTAGAACGGTGCTTGGTCATCAAAACAGCCCGTTTCATTATAATGTAAAACGTGAGATGCAAGCATCCAAGAGTTGAAAGTGATTTCCATAGAAATGGCAGCAGTGCAGCTCTGAGTCAAAGTCAGTCCTTTTTAAAGAGATGGAAAGCTGAAAGGGCCACAAAAGGGGATGTTGAAAATTCCTCCTGGAAAAGAGATTTAGTTAGGAAGCCTAGATTGAAGTATGTAGCAATTGCTTTTCTGGCTGTACAGACGAGTCGTAGGTTTATTGTGATGTGTTAGTCTGGGGGAAAAGTCCTAAATAAGGACACTGAGTTTAAACATTTTCAGCACACTTATACGAACACTGACTTCCCGAGAAGACACTGATAATGTGAACTTTAAAAGTAGAGCCATACATGGATGATACAAAAAGATTTGGAGGAGGGATGTAAGAAAGTAACATATTTTTTGCAAAGTTTACCATCATATGGCAATCAAACAAGAGAGGGATATGTTGAAGCTCATTTCTTGTGGGCCATGTTTTAAGCAGATACACTTCCCTCTGTATGTTTGATAGGTTCATGATTAGTATGAATACACATAGAATATAAAGTATATGTACACAGAAAATACTAACAGCAATGGTTGATTTGCAATGACCGATGATCGATGGGCACTGGGTAATTCCTTTTGTTACGTGTCAAAAACCACGACTACTTCAGAAAGAAAACAACTGATATAAACCTAATAACCATACAGTTTATGTTGTAAAATATTCGTAAATAAGGCAGCAGTGCCAGTGTATTGTTTGCATGCTTTATTTATTTGAATGACTATTGCAAGTTGTCTAATGCATCCTTCTTGTCATCAAAGGTTTTTCTCTTAAAAGACCCATTCAGGAACTAAATGGAAATGTGTTACTACTGAAATGAAAGACTGAAAAAGTTGAATGAAACAGTTGCTGTGTCATTGGAGTGGAATCCAGTTAAAAAGGTCCAGTAGATGTTTCAAGTCCCTTCTCAAGAGGGGAAACCGCACCAAACACGGAGAAGACTTGACAGTGACCTATTAAGAGAAGCTTAAGACTGAGATGTGCCATAACTGTGTGTGAAATGTCAAAACAACAGTGTGCCCACCTTGTCTGGCCTCCTCCTCCAGCAGGTCCGTGTGCAGGGCCAGGTACCTCTCCTCATCGCACAGCGCCTCGATCCTGGCCTCCTCCTCCGACAGCTGGTAGGACGTGTTCCATGACCCGCTGTCATACTCTGAAAGGTCGTGTAAATGACCACGCCCATCGTATCTGTTGGGTGATAAACGGGATTAGAGAGGGAAGTCGACAAAGCCTTTTTGTACACAATATGGACCTACTTACCAAGAAAAACAGACCTATAACCCACAATTTACATCAAAAATACTCTAAATACCTCTGTAAGTCTGTAATGAGAGTATACTTAATATTTAAAGGAAAAAATTACAGACAACACAATAATGCACCAATTAAGTCCTTGGGCTTAATTGTCGATAGTGCTCTTAAGATACCGAGCAAGCTTTTTGCTGCTATTTCCTTCTTGGACAAGTCTTACAAACCAACATCCCTACTTGAAAAGGAAAAACAAAAAGAGAAACAAACAAAGCAACTCGAGTCTTACCTCACAGGGTTCAATTCCCCCCTGTAACACTCATCATTACTTCTACATCTGCAAAGAGAGTTACATTCACACAAACCCGAGGCACATAAATACCTATCCGTAAGAACCCAAATGGACGACATTTTCCAGGGTTCGTCCCTCTACGTCACTTCTCAGTTGCAGTTTCTTCATGAAGACAAAGAAATGGGGTGCTGAAGTTGGCTTTGGGGGTTTGGCAGGACCCCTTAGCTTAGCTTGCTGGGGAAAAACTGGGTTATGTGATAAAGACACACATACAAAGGCTGTACAAATGAAACACAAGTTGGGCCACTGCAGATCGAGGTGATTCAAAGAATAAATGCACTAATGTAATACTGCATGGAGGTGGCAATAAAACATTGGTACATTGCCTGAAGCAACACTTGGTAGGCTGTAAGCACTTTGAAACCTTGTGTTGGATAGTTAAACCCCAATGTTTCACATAGGCGTTGTGATATTTTGAATCACCTTGACTGCTGCAACTTTAGTCTTGGTTAGAATTTGCTCTGGCCTTGAGGATATAAGCAACGCATAATAAAGACCCAGGTTGTGTGTTTTGTGTACAGATAGGCATTTTCTGCTAAACTCAATTTAAAAAAGGACAGAACAAAAAGTAACATCCTTTGTTTTAAACTCCATATTGATAAATATTATGTATGCCTGAAGTTAAAGTTTCCAAAGGAAATTCTCCCAAACATGTCAAAATGCAAAGTCCTGCTAAAAGCAAATAATTGTGTCTCTTCGGGTTATGAGATTTAAATATCTCTGTTTTTAAAAAAAAAATCAAAAATACACACTATTGCTGGTTTAGGAGCTACACAGCCCAAACTAATGCAAGTAAATAGCTCAGCAGAAACTTTATTAAGTGTACAATGTTATCTTTATGTTCAGACTGTTTTACTTTACTGGTAGCTAAGCCTTGTTTGTATACATTGTATATTAAACTGCATTAGTTTTAGCTGGTGTGACTGGTTGTGTATTATTAGTTCAGCATCACAGCTAATTTTAGCCAAGTATGGCAGGTATTTGCATCTTCACATGTTATTGTAGTAACTTCAGATATCATTTGTATCAGTTCATGACATCCTATAACAAAGTAGCAAGCAGGAAGTAAAACATTAGTCGCCAGTTGCAGGTATTTCCAGCTTCTGCAAGGCACACTCCAAGAGGTCCCTTGAATTGTGAAACAGGCTAACGGACAGCATAGATGGTTAGCATAATGTTTCGGTCTAAGTTTGTTCAACCGACCTATCAATCATGATGTTCTTGTCCCCCATCCATGGAATAAGATGTTTTCCATGTTCGTGGTAAAGAGCCCTTTCGTCGTCTGGAAACAGTTTGCAGGCATAGCCGAACACCAAGAGGTCGGCGTATTTATCACTGTCACTCACGTCCTTCTTCTTCACTGGTTTGTTGTTGTGGTCCTTCTTTGCCGCTGCGCGACGATGCATCTCCCGGTTTCTTGTGAAAACGAATTAACTAGGTGGGTAAAACAACAAAAACAGTAAAGTGCTGAATTTAAGTGAACCAAATAGCTTTCACGTAGTCCAAATGCTACGATAATCCGTGATGTTATATCCCAAAACAAATTCTACGTGCCGACATCCGCCATGTTGGAAACAAGTACATGCAGCTGCGTATCCTGTCCGCACTTACGACAATTTTACCATGATAAATAATATTACAATTTACAAAAACCTTTATCTGTTAAAAAAAATTCAGTCTACAGTTTTTATTTAAAAGTAAAAATCATACATATGAGTGGACATTTAGGCCAGTACCAGTGTTTGGTTTCTGTCGAATGTGCTGATACACATGCTCCTATACACTGCTGCTTCAGGGGAACTCTACTATGAACTGAACTAATGAAGTAACTAAATTAGTGTTATGTCAAATTAAACATTATCTGTTGTGTTACATAAATATAAAGCATCAGGTTTGATATAAATATGTCTAGCCAGTTGGTTGTGTAGGCAACTAATATAATGGATTTATATAAACCTTGACAGATAATACTTTATGGAAAAGTTGGTAAATGTTGGAACTGCAGGGCTTGTGACCCCTAAAGTTGGCACAGAGATACATCTTAAAAGATAAGATTCAAGGAATAATATATTGGATTTTTAAATATACAAAAGGCAGTAAAGAAATTTCCGTTCTGCATTTAATACAGATTGTGGCATAGCATATGCCTGTCGCCTATAGATCATACTTGTAATAGGCAAGTAGTGTTCTGGGCTCAATAAGACTCAACTTAATTGGCTTGAACATGTTGATGCCTGTGCTTCGAAGCCATGAATTTAGGTTATTTAGGTTCGATCATAAAGGAGGTTGTTTCAGACTTTGGGAGGTGACATATGGATGCTAGAGAGGTGATGGTGCAGTAAAGAAGAGCTAATCAGTGAGTTCAATTGACTGGTACCTTTTCTGATTATTAAAGAGCAGAGGAAAACTTGGGAAGAAATGCAAAATGTAATTATCTAGACGAGAGAAGCCGGGTGCATTGAAAATTACTGACCATAAAAGCAGATGGCAAGTAAACATTTATATATATTTTTTATTTCGGTGGCTATCGTAACAGACATCTGAACAAAGTTTTGGTCTTTATGGATTGTAATTCATTTGTGTCCCTACATTTGAATAAACTATTAACTTTACTTTCCAGTTGTATTTTTAGACAGGTAAACTATGATCAATGGTGCAAAACATTTCAAGCCTTGCCAGTTCTATGCATGTCCCTTTTAAGCATGCAACAGTACCAATAATCTCCAACACAAAAACCTGGCAGGACAGATGGTGGAATTGAAGCAGTCACTGTCTATTGTTATCTCTGATGAATGCAATGTAGCCAAAATATTTTTGGAATGATTAGCACTTTGGAGAAAGCTTGTCCAAACCTGTTCTCAATCTGAAAATGATTTCAAATGATAAACTAGAGTTGTTCCCTATTTCGAAAAATATAATCTGCCAATAATGCAATGTTTTCATTTGAGTCTTTTTATCTGTCATTAAGAGTATGGGGAAAACGACTGTCCACATTTTCTTGAAATTGAAGAATGTATTCGCCAAGAAAGAACCTACTTGTTGGAGTATTCCCAGTCACTGGGCGGATATACCAATTATGTTGCATTCATGGTGGTGTCAGAATATCCTGATAAATTCCCAGACAGGGCTATTCCTGTTCACTGAAATCCTAACTAAAAACTTGTACCAGATATAAAGGTGTTGTTTAAATGCTCAGATCGATAAATACAGCATATCTTCTTTTTAAGGTCAATTTGTTTCCACATTACAAGTTGAAGCTCATAGACAGTTAGAAAAATCGCTTCCAACTAGAGGAGCTTGTGAATGCACCAAATAGGGCTTGGTGCCATTTCAGTTTATTCTAAAAGCTCCTGACCTACACAGCCAAAGGAGTGGAGGGAGGAGAGGTTTGAATAAGTGCTCACATTAATAACAATCACACTTAATAGAGGTAGAGTGTAGGAAAGTACTGCATGCATATTACATACATTTCCCAAACACTCAAGAAAAATTGTCATTGAGTGAGAGTCGAGTAAATTATTATCATAATAAAAATGTAAATTCAATAATATGATTCTTAAATCCTGTCACGAAAAAAACCTTTAATTGACTATTGATTTGTCTCACTCTCCAACACACTCTTCATTCTGCTCTGTTGTCTAAGCGACTGTGAGGCTTACTTACACTCAAGGTGAACTCAAATCAGTTGTCTTGACTGAGTGGAAATTCCGCTTACCTTGTAGTCTGGTGTGAGTATGCAGCAGCATGCTAAGCACAACACATGTTAAAGTTAAGCGATGGCAGCTCCTTTGAGAGTGTAATTTGTTTTTGTTACGCTTCAAAAAGCATTTCAGACACAAGGAAGACACTCGTTCTACTAGATTGTGCACTTTCCTTGTCTAGGTCATCACCCCGCATCACATTTACACAGTCGGTGTGTGTATGAACAAAGAAAACGGCGGGAGAGAAAGCAGTTTTATGTATTTTTCTCATGTTTAGAGAACCACTTTAGTACAGAAAGTGGTGATAACGAATGACAGCATCGCCAAATTACCGGCATTACAGCAATTGAAAAACTATTTTAGGTGTCAGCTACTGTCGAGGTGAAATAGAGAATTACACCTTCTATTTCAATAGACAGAGCTCAAGAAGACCTTAGATTTGACCTGTGTGAAATTAGTTTTAATACAAGCATCAAAGACATCCAAAGCCAATGATGTTAAATTCAAGGTTCAAGGCTTTTATTAGTCATACGTACATAGCTACAGTGTAGTCATGACGATGAAAATCTTAGGTCACAGGCTCCTCGAAGAGTGCAACACAATAAAATGATTAAAGGTCAAAGTTTCCAAACATTTGGTTCCTTTCATGTGGTCTCAAACTGGTGGATAAATAATGATTCATAAAATAGAGCATTGTATGTGTGTGTGAGAGATTAATATACTACAATTAGTGTGTTTATGCATGCACATAAACAATAGTTCTATTTAATGTCAGAATATTCATCACATAAAAACTGACTAAGCCTAATAAAGTAGCCTGTTCAGCTGAGCTGGTACTGCACAAAGGAGATAGAGAAGATTGGCTTTGTATCCCTTGCCACACAGCTTTTATCTCTGCTCTGTATTATTTACAACACCACACAGTGTTTTGTTATAATTTGTCCATGGGTTCAGAGTAACACCCTCCTAAAAGCAGAGGGTGAAACAAGTAGGACAAAGAGCAAGAGAGACACAGAATAGCAAAGTATTCAGAGAATGGTTTGTGCTTCAGTGGAAAGAGTTGTTTTGTATGTTGGAAGTATTCCTGTATAACTACAACATATGGCATGCAATTAAAGATGACCAACATGAGTGAATGGCTTGACAATGGCATGAAGGAGATGAAGGGAGATTTGGACGACAGCAACAGAGGAAGCAGAGAGAATGAGTTGGCAAGCAGGCAGGCATGTGAATAGGATTTCTGGAGCACAAAGAAACTAACATGCATTACATTAGGTGATAAATACATTTGTAGGCTCTATTGGAGTCACTGAAATACGGACCTGAGCATAGCTATAAGACTGGAACGATGGGGCTCCCCAGTAGATTCCTTAGTAACTGCCTGACTTCGACCTGTGGCCCTGCTTCCCAGCTCTTGCTATCTCCCACTATCTTCTGCTGTACTATCCAATAGATGCAACAATATATATATTTATTTTTAAAGGGAGAGGGAATGGTACAAAATATGGCAATGAGTGCCTTAATAAAAGCCTTAGCTGATATACTGTGCGTTGATTAGCTAATTGTAGACAGGTGTGTGGTGGTGAGCCAGGACCGGTTGTGAGCTGATTGCAAGCATGTGTGTTAGTAGGCGGCCCCAGGTTAGCGGCAAGACAGGAATAAGACACACACACAGACGGGGACATGACAAAATGCAAATGTATTGGGGAACAAAGGGAAACAGGCTTTTCTAGACTCCTCTCTTTACCCATTTGTGTCTGGTGGGAGTCCTCGATAAAGGACTGATCAAAGATGAGCTGATGAAAAATCCACTTACCAGACTGATGGAGACAGGTTTTCTTCACCTAAATAAAAAAAAAACAGTTGTTTGATTAAAGGACCTCTGCAGTGAATGTGGACATGTCGTTTTCAATGATTTATGACATTGTTTGCCTTCCACACCCATTAGGAACTTTTTTAATTTAGAGATCTATTTGGCAAGAACAGTGCACATTAATGCAGTAAATGCACCAGAGCCAAAAAACATTTTTATATCTGTAATAAAAACGTTTGTAAAAAGAAAAGACATGGGTGAAAAAAGCAGATCCATTGCTCTGACTATTAATATAATTGCTCAGATGTTTCTATACAGTATATGAACTGAGTGAAGGATTTAGAGAAAATGTCCTTACTTCTTAAAGAATATAACCAAACAATATTATTGATGTCTAATTTTACAACCTGAGAACCCAGTAATCAGCTTTTAGAATTAGGGCCTGAGACTGCAGCAACAACATGACATATCTTTATTTTTAAATGCTTTAAGTCTATGCTTTAATCTTGCTGAGTAGTGCTCCACTGGGAGGATTTAAGTGTCATGTTAGATAGATTTGTGTCTGCGGAGAATAATGTAAATCTTCTTATTCTCCACAATGAAATCTATAACCGACTGTGTGACAGTGTGAATGAAAAATGCAAATCCCTCCGCATTTAGACACTTTGTTTTTTCTGGTTATGCTTGGCACATCGTGTCAGAATTCACTAGGGTGATGGGAAAGACAAATCTACAGCAAAGCGCATCCAGTGGCATATTGAACAAACCAACTGAGCACACATTGTTTAACTATGATTCTAGCCGACTGCTTAGAAGCTCGGTCTGCTCATCTCTGTCTTTAACAACCAAATGTTAGACAAAGCTGTTAGAAATGACCCTTTGACTCCTGAAAACCTGCTTAATGCAGTATCACTTCCAGTAGACACCAAACATGCCTCTTCGCTTCAATCCATGCGGTACCTTTCTATGAGTGACAGCTTTCACAAGACATGAGGCAACAAATCAAATTGTCTTGGTGCTGCACCTGTCAGTTTTATTTAGGATCAAGACCAATTGGATTGGGAATTTGAAGCTGAAAGCCATCCCCCTTGTTAGACAAATGACCAAAATGTAAGCCCCATGGTAACCTGCCATCCCCCTCTCCACCCACTATCAGCAGGGCGATTGCAGGGGCGTAAATGTTGCTAAGATTAATATGTTAGTATATGTATGTCCCTCTCAAATGAGGCTTCTGATAATCCATGAAGACCTGCCAATAGTGCAGAGAGACATGTTGTGCTTGGCATCTACAGTGGTGTTATCTGCTTACCTCACAATATCTGGGTGATTAATGTTGTGATTAAGTCTTGCCTAAAACAGATTTGAGCTTTTATTAGCCACTGAAGTATGACATACTGTAAAGGTGTTTGTGATTTGTCTTCAAGTGATAAACGAAATTCCAGCGATGGTACGAGTGCGCAGACACAAACTCTCACATAATGAGAAGATGAAAAACGAGAAAGATGAGAAGCTTGTGGGGAGGATGAATCAATATCTAACTAGTTATGTGATTTAGTTTTGTGTGTTCATACATCCAATACATTCCTCCGTATACACAAACCATGCTTTTCTTATACACATATATTTAGCAAATCAGCAGAATGACATGCAGTCTGGATGCAGCAAAGGAAAATGGTACGGGATGAGTAATGGGAAGATATTCAACACGTTCCGTGTGTGATCTCTGTTGTGATTAGTTAATGTACCATGAAGGGAAAATGCTACATATTGGAGGACGGTCTCACATCCAGTCAACCGAGTAATTGTCAGACAGGGAATATGTTTATTTGAATAATGTAGCTGTGAGATAACATTGTGAAATTATATGTTTCTGTTGGCGTAGGTTTTTAAAAAATGTTTTTCTTATGTATGTTTTACATTCAATAAATCATTTTCCTGTAGTTTTCTGTCTTCTAAAAGTTTGTGTATTTTATTTTAATGTGTTAACAGTTAATACAGTTTTATGGAAACAATTTCTAATTGGGTTCTAAGTGCTGCTCCCCCTTAGAGAGAATCTTGTAATTGTTAAAACATAAAAGGCTCAGTCATCCAGTTGTTTTAATTCTAACAACCACTATTTGCACTTTAATTAACTTATAGAAGAATGTAGCAATTGGTTGCAGCAAGCACTCTTAAGTAATGCTAAGAATGTTTGTCAAAAGACTCAAATAACCCACTGGTCTATGGTCAGGCATCATCCAGTCTCCACAGTCAAAATCCATTAGCTAACTGTTTAAAATTGACTTCTACTGTAATCATAAAAGACGGCAGATCTTGAACTCAAAATGTAAAGTTTTGTTTTGCGACTGATAGGCCTTCAACTCACACCTCCGGCGGAGCTTTTCGGGCATTCCTGTGGAGGTTGGGGACATTGAACCAGAGTGGTCGGTGTTCAAAGCCTCTATTGCCGAAGCCGCGGCGGGGAGCTGTGGTCTCAAGGTCCTAGGTGCCTCAAGGGGCGGTAACCCTCGAACCTCCTGGTGGACACCGGTGGTCAGGGAAGCCGTCCGACTGAAGAAGGAGGCCTTCAGGGATTTGTTATCCCGGGGGACTCCCGAGGCAGTTGCAAGGTACCGACAGGCCCGAAGGGCAGCAGCCTCATCCGTGGCCGAGGCAAAGCAGCGGGTGTGGGAGAAGTTCGGAGAAGACATGGAGAAGGACTTTCGGGCGGCACCAAAGTTGTTCTGGAAAACTGTCCGACACCTCAGGAGGGGGAAGCAGGGAACCATCCAAGCTGTGTACAGTAAGGATGGGACGTTGTTGACCTCAACTGATGGAGTGTT
Organism: Gymnodraco acuticeps; assembly: GCF_902827175.1. Classification (NCBI taxonomy): domain Eukaryota; kingdom Metazoa; phylum Chordata; class Actinopteri; order Perciformes; family Bathydraconidae; genus Gymnodraco; species Gymnodraco acuticeps. Next base: position 157,239 of record NW_022990646.1, on the reverse strand, counting down.
AGGGCGTTGGAAGGAACACTTTGAGGAACTCCTGAACCCGACAACTCCGCCCTCTATGTTAGAGGCAGAGCTGGAGTATGACGGGGGATCAACACCAATCTCCCGGGGGGAGGTCACTGAGGTCGTCAAACAACTCCACAGTGACAAAGCCCCGGGGGTGGATGAGATCCGCCCGGAAATGCTGAAGGCTCTGGGTGTTGAGGGACTGTCATGGTTGACACGTCTCATCAACGTTGCGTGGAAGTCGGAAACAGTACCGAAGGAGTGGCAGACCGGGGTGGTGGTTCCCCTATTTAAAAAGGGGGATCAGAGGGTGTGTGCCAATTACAGAGGCATCACACTACTCAGCCTCCCCGGGAAAGTTTACTCTAAGGTACTCGAAAGGAGGGTCAGGCCGATTGTCGAACCTCAGATTGAGGAGGAACAATGCGGATTCCGTCCTGGTCGTGGAACGACGGATCAGCTTTTTACTCTCGCAAGGATCCTGGAGGGGGCCTGGGAGTACGCTTATCCGGTCTACATGTGTTTTGTAGACTTGGAGAAGGCGTATGACCGAGATCCCAGGGAGTTACTGTGGGAGGTGCTGCGGGAGTATGGGGTGAGGGGGTCTCTACTCAGGGCCATCCAATCTCTGTACTCCCAAAGCGAGAGCTGTGTCCGGGTCCTCGGCAGTAAGTCGGACCCATTTCCGGTGAGGGTTGGCCTCCGCCAGGGCTGCGCTTTGTCACCAATCCTGTTTGTAATATACATGGATCGGATTTCGAGGCGTAGTCATGGGGGAGGGGGTCTGCAGTTCGGTGGACTAAGGATTGCACCACTGCTTTTTGCAGATGATGTGGTTCTAATGGCTTCATCGGTCTGCGACCTTCAGCACTCACTGGATCGGTTCGCAACCGAGTGTGAAGCGGCTGGGATGAGGATCAGCACCTCCAAATCTGAGGCCATGGTTCTCAGCAGGAAACCGATGGACTGTCCACTCCAGGTAGGGAATGAGTCCTTACCCCAAGTGAAGGAGTTCAAGTATCTCGGGGTCTTGTTCTCGAGTGAGGGAACAATGGAGCGTGAGATGGGCCGGAGAATCGGAGCAGCGGGAGCGGTACTGCAGTCGCTTTACCGCACCGTTGTGACGAAAAGGGAGCTGAGCCAGAAGGCAAAGCTCTCGGTCTTCCGGGCCATTTTCGTTCCTACCCTCACCTATGGTCATGAAGGATGGGTCATGACCGAAAGAACGAGATCGCGGATACAAGCGGCCGAGATGGGTTTTCTCCGCAGGGTGGCTGGTGTCTCCCTTAGGGATAAGGTGAGAAGTTCGGTCATCAGGGAGGGACTCGGAGTTGAGCCGCTCCTCCTTCGCGTCGAAAGGAGCCAGTTGAGGTGGTTCGGGCACCTAGTTAGGATGCCACCTGGGCGCCTCCCTAGGGAGGTGTTCCAGGCACGTCCAGCTGGGAAGAGACCAAGGGGTAGACCTAGGACCAGGTGGAGGGATTATATCTCTTCGCTGGCCTGGGAGCGCCTTGGGATCCCCCAGTCAGAGCTGGTTGATGTCGCCAGGGAAAAGAAAGTTTGGGGCTCTCTGCTGGAACTGCTACCCCCGCGACCCGATCACGGATAAGCGGGAGAAGATGGATGGATGGACTGATTGGCATCTCAAAACGTATTATTTACAGGTAATATTTAAATAATCAATGGCAGTTTTCTTACACTAAATTGACCTTTCCCTGTGGCCTTTTCTCTTGAATAATTGAAATTCTATGTGACAGCGGCTCTTGGCAGGATTAAATTAGTGTGGAGAAAAAGCCCATTTTATCCTGACCACTGTCTCAGAATACATAGAGGCCTCCATGAAGCCCAGGTTTGGCATTTCACTCGCTAAGCTGAAAGTCCAAATAAATGTAATCACAGGATGTGGCTGTTCAAGTCATTTTATCCAAGATGACAGTGTCAATCAATAGATTGGTTGGTGTGTCAATCTACTACTTTGGTCTAGATTGACATTTCTCAACAACTATTGGATGGATTATCATGACATTTTGTGCAATAATTCATAGTCCCCACAGAGTAAAGCCTACAGACTTTGATTATGCAGCAGGTTTAAGATTCCACTTATCCTTTATAACATCTCAACATCTACCGGATGGATTTGGCACATCATCTTCTACAGATATGCATTATTCCCTAAGAATTAAGCGTTATTATTTCGGGGATTATCTGACATTTCAATTTATTTTTCCAATGTATTGGTTTTGCCAGAATACTAGAAAAACTAATGTTATTCCATCAGCCTCAACTGTACTTAGTACTCCGTTAGCGTTTAAGGAGCTATGCTTGTCACGTTATTTTAGTTTTTCATCAAATTGATTTGTTGGACATTTGGATATTATAGGATGATTATGCTTTTTTAGGGATTTGGCTGGAGTCTATCTTTAGCTATTTGATATTATGTCAATTATGTTGTTGCATCTACACTGTATGTCTTCACATTTTAAAGTAAAATACATAAACCCCAAGTAAGCTGTTTAACAGCATCGTATCTCTTGGCAGTCAGCTCTTGAGTAATCTTTCCTAATATAATTAATCATGGGAAAATATTAGTTTCCATCCGGAAACATAGATTTATTATAAATGAATGATAGCAATAATTTAAATGAAACGTTCTGCCTCTGCTGATTCTGCCAAAAACATCTTTTGTAAATAGAAAATGGATGAGAAAGAAATAAGGAGACAGACAGAGAATTCAAAGGTGATCACCAGACTGGGACAGCCAGTATACAGATATTGGCAGAAACTGTGAGTTCGCTGGGCAAATGATAAATAGGACAATTTGGTAGCTCTGACTGTGCTGTGGTCAGTGCACTGCAGAGAGCTCATTCTTCATCGGCCTGGGTGGAGTCTAATGGCAGCCTCACAGTCTCCAACAGAGAGAGCACTGGAGGGCAGAGTGGTGGCATATTTCAAATACTGGACATGATTCAATCATTCAGTTCATATCTCAATCAACATTTGTAAGTAGTGGCGATGATAGAAATTACAGCCTGATGACGTACTTGCGGTGTTCTTGCTGGTAGACACAAAGTGGGAACCTTAATGCTGAGTAGAAAAGCAAGGGCCTTACCAGCTTAGAATGTAGATCCTTTATTATTTCTGACATAATATACACTATTGAATGGTGGAAATGAGCTTGATCTGTTGAGCAGTTATGTGCTTTATTTTTATAGTAACATATGTACAGGACATATGGATTATCAAAATGTAGTTTCTCTTACATTATAAGACACTGTATTGGTAATATATAATGTAATAAAACAGAATAAGAGTTGACTTTTTCCGAGTAATAGGTCCTACAAGAGCCATCATCTGCCAAAGTTAGGACAAAACAGATGTTTTGAATTCATTTCTGTATTTTATATTTTATATTTAGTTTGTTCTCTTCTGAATGGTTTAAAATGAGTGAGACCCATTGTAGAAGAAGGTAATGTTATGCATTTGTACCAATTGTTTCTCGATTTAACATTAGGTACAGTTCTTACTCTCTTATGATAAAGATAATTATTACACTGAACTGCCATTTGTTTTACTTCACTCATAAAGCTTTAATTTGTGTTCATTTTAGGTGAGCTCTTTTTTTTTATTTTGCCATGGATAATTAGTCTGGAGTGATGCATCCATTGTGACAACATTTTCAGTTGACACAAAGCACTGGTATGTCATGTTTGGAAGAGCTAACGTTAAGTGTTTTTTCAAAAGCAACTTTTTTGCAGTAAACACAAAAAAGTCCCATCCCTCATGAATGCTAGAAGATTTTGAGTACGGCCACACACGGTAAAGGCAGATGGACCCTATTTAAAAGAGCACTCCACATCCACTGAGAGCACAGAGAGAGTGGAGCAGCGTCCTCAACTCTAGATACCTGTTCAAAGTGCCATGGAAAATGATGAATTGTCCAGTGGATGGAGTCTCTGTAGCTGTGGCTGTAGGGAATATTTCGGTGAAGAAATAATTCACCACTTTGGTTTGATTCCCTGTGACAGGCTTGAGAGCTTGTATTACACCTGAGTGTGGAATGAAACTGGTGAATGGATTCATTGTATCTTTGAAAATCATGAATAAGATGTAATGAGGTCCCTGTTCAGAGACGATCAATTGGAAGCCAATTGTTCTGTGTCCAGTGTGTTTTTCATCTCCCTTCACTTCTATTGTTCTCATAATGCAGGGTTAACCCAAATACAAGCTTGGTGTCTTGATAATTTATGATACAATACATCTTATTCAAGCCCGTCTGTTTGGCAGACATACTTTTTTTACATGATCCTGTCTTAAATTGATCGATGCCATTTGTTTTCCCCCAGATGCATCTGGAATGGGACTATGGATTGATCATTCTTCATTCATTCTTTATTGAGTTGTCCATTAATCACATGCATTAAAAATATATCACAGATTAGACTTTGATGAATTCCATCGATTTGGCTAGCCCTTTCATCATTACACTGATTGACCAAGACTGATGAGTACTTAAAAAACCTGAAAAAGTTAAATGTACACTTAAAAAGACACATCGAATGCATTTCCTTACCCATTTGCTGAATAACTTGCTAACCCTTTTCTGCACCTTTTGTTGGTGCATTGCTGCATTTGTTAACACCTGCCAAATGTACATCAGTGGAATATTGTGATACCTTTGGCAGGAATGTGTTTTGTTTCACCCACATGCCTTTGCAAATATATTCTTATCTAAAGATCTACTCCTGGATGTCAAGAACTTCAGAGGGTATTTTTGAATGTACCAAGTGGATATTATGAAAACTTCAGCTCACTGCATTGAGCATAATGGCTGTCAACAGTAATGACTCGTGAAATATTTGTATCTGCCAATAAAAGGAGAAGAATACAACTGCAAGCTGCAAGGCCTGGTTGAAGAAAACAACAAAACAAGCCATTACAAGTGTTTTATGAGGTAAGTCATGCATTAAACATCATCAAGCCTCAATGATACACACTGGGTTTTGGTATGAACTGTTGACTGATAACAAAGCTGCAAAATTCTATATTTAAAAGTGCCTAAGAAGTAAATCCTTGAACATTTGTTAAATAATGACATGCACTACTCTTAGACCACGTTTGACGGTTGCATGTTTGTTTGTTTTGCTGCTCTGTGAAAGTAGTTTGCATAATAATGTTATGCTTCTGTTCTACAGCTCTGATGGGCATGATGTTACATTCACTCAATTATCCCTGCCTTTTTTCCTGTCTTTCTTTTCCTAGCAGTTTAATGAGAAATTATCAGTTGTTTGGATTGGTGAAGAATGCTACAAGGCGTTGATTAGACAATGAGGATATGACTTGACCACAGTACACTATACTGGGTTGGAGGGAGGATACGAGAGGAGAACAAAAAACATTGCTTGTGGGATTCTTCTTCCCCCAGTCCCCCAGGCACTGTCTGGACCCACAGGCAACCAAAGCAGTATCTTCTTGGGCTACTAGATGAAGGGTGCAGACTGTGGAGGAAACTTCTGTGTAGCAATGCAGTGAGAGTCACCGACTCATGAAGGAGACACGGGACGAGCAGGAGTTCTGATGTCAAACACTGATATTTAATACAAGCATCGGCCGGAGAAATTCACATCACAAGTCACACAGTCAAAGGTTCTGACTGCACGGGTGGTTTGCCATGTCAAATCTGATCAGCCTCGCATCTTGGTAGACCTTTTAACTAGTTTACAGAGAGTCAAATCCAAATATTGGGGATGGGCGTAAAAACATCTGCAGACACAGGAGATGTCTCTCATATCTGTGGAGCTTAGAAGCTAGCGTTCTCACACTCGCAAAACCTCCCTATGCCCTGCAGATCAGGCCATAAAACCTAGTATCAACATACGACTGCATTAACACATTCCTTACGGGAGATTAGAAGCAGGGATGGTTGTAAATGTCAACGCAGAATAAGGTTAAATGTCTAGGAGTAAAGACACAATTAATCCCTAACACAGACATATCTCCCTACACCGTCTAGTCTATTTCCTACAGTAGGTATTATGAGATGTACACATACCATTTTCTGGAAGGGAAAAAAGTACCTCACCAAAATTAACACTGAATTGGCCTTTTAGAAAGTCCAATTACGGAGCAAATATCAAAAGTATCTTCGTCTATACACACTTATACCTTTGATTAAGTGTCCCAAACTGTATTAAGGTAAGGTATGCACATGTGAGCAAGCAGTGTTAATACTGTAATCACAGCTTCCTACAGGGCGTCAATCAGTCAGCAAAAGCTGAGCCGAGCATGAGCAGCTATGGCGAAATTAATCACCTGGAATAAAGTAAGGTCTGCATTTTCCGTTTTTCATTTGTCAAGACGACACAGAGAAAACAAGACCTGCAAAGACGATCAAGCACACAGTAGTCGACACATAATACATTTCAGATCTAATAGATTCTACGGGCAGAACGGGAAAAAGTCACCTGCTGATATAAGATATGAAGTTTTCCAGAAAGCAGAATGTTGGATGTAGGTTAAGTTTAAGACTAGAGTTACTCTGTCTCAAACTCTGGACGGCTGTGAAGATATTTTAATACGGTTTTCCTGATGAGTATCACTCTCAATTGTCTGGCATCATGATATACTGCTAGTTAATAGATATGAAAACATGGGTCTCTTTCTTTCTTTTCCTGCCCCCGTAGCTGTTGTGTTTTTATCTATAGCCTGCAGCTTGACATGGCAGCATCCCCAACAGAAGCTGATTTATGAGCTAATTTTCTCCTTTTCTTGTCAATAAAGCATATGTGTAAGGCACACCTCTAATTACTTATGGAGAGCAGAATGTTTTATTTGTTTTGATCGTGTAATTAAGACTTGTAAATAGCTCAATCACATCATGCAATATGTAAATGTGATATACAGCTACCTTGTTCTTTTTTCTTAGAGGTAGGACATTCAAAAGATACAACACAGTTTAACGATGAGTTTAATGACTTTCTCTCTTCTCAATAAGAGTAGGAGTTTTCATTACCTTTTATCTACGGACTTTGTTGTAATCATGAAACATGTATGAACCAAGCATAAGCCCACACAAACAAACTCCTCATTATCAAGTTTTCCATCTGTATTTCCCCTTGTATTTTCTCTTCCTCTCTATTGTCTTTCCATGGTTTTGCGTGCTATGTATCCAAGCAGCAAACAAAGATTTTACATTAGAAACCATGGCATGGTTAAGCAAGGTGAACAAGACATATTTCTCTGGAGAACTGCTCTGACAAAATGTATTTGCTTCAAGGAAATGTACAATGCAATCCTAGTGTGTGCTGTATCCTAGTGTGTGCTGTATCCTAGTGTGTGCTGTATACATGCATTATTTATTAACCTGTATGTTCTGTTCCACTTTTACATGTGCCTTTTACAGTGGTATGGTGCTATGTATGCAGGGTTGGGAGGGTTACTTTGTAAATGTAATCAGTTACTGATTACTGATTACATGGCTCTGAAAGTAATCCGAATACAGTTACAGTTACGTCTCTTAAAAAAGTAACGTAATCAGATTACTTTTAGATTACTTTTGGATTACTTTCTTTTTCAATCACAGATGGGTATGTTTTGGTGTACAGGAGACACAAAAAGCAAAAGGAATGTGTTTTTACTGTTTTAATGGCTTATCAAGAGCACAACTGAAACACAACATCTGAAACGATGTAACAACATAATTAACTTTTGGGGATGCAGTTTGGGATGTGAGGAGTGAGGGACACGGCTTAGAACGAGCGTGTCGCCTTCTGTCCTGCCAGTGTTGGCAGGATATTAATTAAAATGTCAAACTCGGACTTCATTTTAAGGACATTACGGCCAGGGGTGTGGAGCTATATTTGTTTAAGCACCGGATTGGCAAAACAGGAGAGTGTGTGCACCAGTCTGCCTTGATCTATGAATTCATGTCCGTGACTCTCACAGTATCTGCTGCCCGCAGCTGTTTTATAGAAGGAACACCTCCTTCACTTCATGAAATCTCTGCAGCACCAGGAGGCAGCGGGAGGGTTAACTCAGCCTCTGAGAAGACGAGCACGCAGTGCCTTTCACGCACCGCCTTCACGGTGTTTACCTTCAGAAATAATCATTAGTAAGGCTAAAGAAAGAGCGACCGCAGGCTGATGTGTTTTAACCACACACACGCGATTTAAACGCAGACTTGTGTTCCTCCATGTTTCGCTGTTATTGTTTCACTGAGCGGACCCGCGATTTTTTTTCAAACGCTTTTTTGGTCCATCTGCGGCGGTAAAAGGTTTTGTGGGCTGTGATGATTCGGCTGTACCTTTAGTAATGAATATTAAATGTTGTGAGGAAATCTTTCCACCAATAATTCCAATAAGTAATCCAAAATGTATTCACTTCAGGTTTACGAAAGTAACTGTAATCAGATTACTCGTTTTTCAAATGTAACGCGAGCTGAATACAGTTACTTGATTTTTGTATTCTGATTACGTAACGCCGTTACATGTATTCCGTTACAACCCAACCCTGTATGTATGCTATACGTGTTTGTTCAGGAGTGCAGCAAACCCAGCGGAATTGACAGTGTGTTTATTGTTCTATTGTGAAAAAGTGTTTACAAAATGGTTGTTGCTTCTCTCACACTACCTGCGGTGTCCAATCCCAGGATATCTGGTGTCGGAAGTGTTGAGTGCAGTAAGGCAGGGGCGGACTGGCCATCTGTAGAATCTGGAGAACCACAGAACGGCCGGTCGTCAAGGGCCGTTGGCGGCCGGCACTTAAAAAAAAAAAGGTTTAACGTCATCATTTAAATTGCGCTGACGGCCGACAGAGGGCGACAGCGGCCGATAATGCGGTTGTGTGGTTCTTATGTCAAATAATCACACACGAAGAAGAAAAAATACCGGCCACATGAAGAGAAGGGCTTAGACGCCGCAGCAGACAGGGAGAATGAAAACACATGGTTAAAAAAATAAAAATCAAAGAAAACGAAAAGAAAAAGGTGGACCGAGAAGGCAAGAGAAAAAAAGGTGAAGTCACTCACAGGTGGAGCATATAAATGTCGCAAATTGACAGACCTTTTTGGCAGCAGCGCTGCTACAAGCTCTATCATCATCAGCAGCTTAAAACAAGTGCAAGATGATGAAGAGAATGATGTGGGCGCGAGTTCAGATATACAGCCAGCATTCATGATGAGGGACAGAGTTGAGCTGCTGGAAGAACCAGCTCAACCGGCACACGTGCAGGGCAAGAGCAAGAGGTGGGTGAGAATTATCCCTTGAACTCAGTGGCGTTTTCTCCTGGAGGCCAAGGGAAGCCAGTCTTCCCCTGTTTTTTTGCATTGTAGTTATAATATTAATAAATAAATGAAAACACTTTGTTTAGTTTCGGTAATTATTCTGTCGGCCCGTCTCTCCCCCATTCTCATTGAGTATTTTACAAAGAGTGAAACAGCGCCCCTCTAGATGTTATGGTGAAACAGTAGATTGCACTCTCTGTTGCGAGAGGAGGCCAGCCGAAATTGGCTTCCGTTGGTGAAAAAAAATTGAGGGATTGACCAATCAGATGAGGCTCACGTCATGCCTCACAATCCAATCAAATCGCATCAACTTCAGTTCGTACTGTAACTGTCATCACTGCCCTTAAAAAGTAGCAAGCAACTGAAGCAAGTGCAATTATGGAGGGTAGAGATTGAGTATTTCATAAAAAAGAATTGTACTAAACTTCCGCTACAGCAGCAACTAAAAATGAAATCTGATGACAGGCCAATGATCAAACTGGAGCTGTGTACAGAGAGGAAAAAAGGAGTGAATCAGAAACTTTAAATAATAAACAGCGGATTTCTAACATTTGACATTTCATGTGGCCGGACTGGGTCAGTTTGCAGGGCTGAATTTTAGTCCCAGTCCGCCCCTGAGTAAGGGCAAAGACATCTGGCTCCTCCAGAGAAAGGGAATTGAAGCCTCTTTGTGGGTAATCACGGAACTGGCCCCAGGTATACTCAGGTGCATGTCTGAATACATTTGAACATTTCGACAGGATCTAACCTTTAATAGCTGGGCCTAACCTGAACCATGTTGCCGTAACTGGTGCTGAACATCTTTTAAATTAATGGTTGACCATGTTACTACTTCTATTCTGCAATTGGAATCCAAAGATGTTAAAAGACACAAATGTGATCTTGAAGTGGTAGCCATGGTGCCTATGCTATGCTAAGCAATGGTGTGTTGATTGTCTGTTGCTACTTGTATACAAATAACTGTATTTCAATAATGCTCATAGCTTACATCCCAACTGCTTGGCTTAGGAAAACACATGACAATGTGTGTGGATGGGAAGCTGGAAGCCTAACCCTCTCCCAAGTAAGATCTCCAAAAATGAAGCGGATAAATACAAATTTAGAAAAAAACAAGTGTTTTTTTTGTAGTTTGACATTGCTGAATAGAGCACTGCACAATAAGGTGATGTACATAAGAGTTGGAGAGCCAGGTGTTGAATGTCTTGAAAGATATGCCCAAACCAAAATGAAGGAACCAAATGTGTGTGGTATGAGTGCCACTTAAGACTTATATATGAAATGATATTCAACTTGGATGCTTATAAACTTTGCAAAAGTATGATTCATTGGAGCCCTGATTAAATAAATGTGACACAATGTGAGTCACTTAAGAGCACTGCATGAACAACCTTCATAAAATGAAAATGTACACGTGAGCGGTGCTAAAGAGCACTTAGTTTGCATGCTGAGGATTATCTGTTTTTAGGGTAACAGCCTCACTGAAGTTTCTGACATTTAAATTCTGCCACTTTTAATCTTGAAAGGTTTAAAGAGTTGACATGCGTAATGCATTATGGATACACTCCAGTTTAGGTTTTGCACACACACATTCATATACACAACAATCAGAAATATTTCTCTCATGTTCTTCTCTGCCATGACACTAACAATTAACATTTTATGTTTGACATTTGTAATGACTAACATTCTGATGCTCAGATGATGTTTCAAGACATGATTTGTGGTGGTGTGGAAAAGACACCCTGCTGCCCTTCTGACCATAAATATAATATGCGGATACTTATCTTTTAATTGCAGCAGCTAGGGATACATTTTGTCAATTGATGTAGACTTCATAGGGAATTGCCAATTTCTATTGGTTATCATCCTCAGGTCCCCTTGGCTGCACACGGTAACTCACTAGTTCCTATGAATGAGCAGAAAGCTAACTGTAGGCAGTCTGAGAAAATGATGGTGGTCAGCTGATAAAAAGGTCTGACTTCAAGCCAAGGGTATTACTCCAGGGTCTCAAATACTGACGCTTGGGGCAGTGGGTGTTGGTTTATTAATACTGACGTAAAAGGCATGCTTCGGCTTCTGTATCAGCCAACTCAGGCTTTGTCCCACATGAAACCAACTGATGTCACTTGACGTTATGTCCATGGCTTGTTTTAACCAAAACAAAAACAACCTTTTTTTATTTTATTAAACCAAGTACTTTATATCCCTTGAAGTAACCAAGGGGTTTTGTTGCCTAAACCTATTACACATTACAAGCTTCGGATGGATGTTAAAGGTAATCGTGAGTGCAGAATATGTGGTGTGGTTTTTAATCTAAGGGTTCTAGATACCTCATGAATACAAGAATGGAGAGATGACTTTGTCCTCCAATTGTGCAAAAATGAAGCTTACGAAGGAAGCTGAAAGCATTTATTGATTGTGTGCGCTCGTCTGTGCTAAAAGAAAAACAAAGAAATGGACGCCCAGGGAACTTGGTGTGAAACAAGGGTTGTCTGTTTTAGAGAGAGAGAGAGAGATAGAGTATTAAGCTGTGATGATTTGCTGTTTTGTAGTTTCCAGCTGTTCTATCCTCCTTGTTAATCCATGTTATTATACCTGCTTGTCAGTAGTGGAACATGTCTTTACATATCCCGACAGTACCAGAACAATGCACATTTTCTGCTGGCATCATCAAACGGATCTATCAAAATGGATGCCTATCGTTCAAAAACTGGGTCAGGCTCACTCTCGGAGAAAATAATGGATGCTCTATCTTATCACAGTGGGTTACTTGTTTCTGACAGATCAAATCAAATCAAATCAAGTTTTATTTATATAGCACATTTATAAACGATTTTTGGTCGAGCCAAAGTGCTGTACATATAATAAAAATAGCCTACAGTAGAGACACTTTACAGCAAATACAACAGCACAGATTGTTCAGAATATCAGTATGAGAAAAACGACACCCTCTATCCTTAGACCCTCACATCGTACAAGGAAAAACTTCCAGAGAAAAACCCACAGTTTAAAGGGGAAAAAAATATGTCAGTCTAAAGTAAATATCAGAACAACTTTAAACATAGTTCCACAAAAAAACAGCCTACACATCTCTCTATGGGACGAGATTCTTCTGCAGCACTAAAGCTTCCAGTTTTGAACTCAAAGTTGAATCAACAAGTCCCTTACTGTATGTCAACAAAAGCTAAGCATTACGGGCTTCACAAAGATATTGCAGGGTTATTGCAATACATCTTATTGGGTTCTATCAGGTGTATCATCTAATAAACAGAGAACTCTGTAAGAATGTGAGGTAAGCTATACTTTATACACAGAGTTAGAGAAAGAAAGCAATTGATATTTTACAAATATGGAGTGTCTTGAAATACAAATATTTCTTCTGTTTCAAAATGATACATTGTGAAAAGGAATCCAGGTATCATTTCAAAGTCCAAATGAAAGTTACATGATTACAAAATAGAAGAAGAACAGAATGACATCATAAGTTCTCCTTTCTTATTTCATAGCTAGACTTGCAGCATTGCCTTTGGTTTCCTTGCATTTCTCAACAGCCACAGCCTTGCTCTGTTTCACAGGAAAAGCCCCTTCATTAGGATACAGATTCACCCACCCATGCCTTTTCCAAATGGATGCTCACAGACACAGCATTACATATTCATGTGACATACAGCCTCATATAAACAAACTGCAATCGCTATGCTCTGTGCCACATCTTAACCCGTTAACCCCCTTTGGACAACATCTAAATCCCATGACCCCCCACCATCTTTACTTGATGGTAAAATGAACAGCTACACCCCCATCGCTGTGATAGTGAAAAAGAGGGGCTTAAATGACAGGCGCAGCTCAAGAGCATCTCCCACTAGTCTCAACTCCCTAGAAAAACAAAAATAAGAATTGTATTTAATAGTACATGGTATTAATGCAATGCCTGTGGTGGCCCCTCGTGAGATAGCTCAAAGAGTCAGAGAGCAGCAATTACAGTTATACAGTTTTGGAATAAAAAGTTTTAGACTTGATAGCGGTCAATGTTAATATGTCTTTGACTGCGAACATCAAGGAGTGGTACTTATATATAAATATATATATACACACACAGATATCAAATACTGCCACCTCATAGAATTTATGTTTCTCATTCACCACCTATTTGACTCCAATCACTTCCATGATGGTGAACAGCACAGCCATCTCTACATCTCTATCTCGCTGCTACTCTATAAGTGCTTCTTATTGTTGATATTGCTTATTTTTAAGAGTATGAGTCCCAGCATTATTCTTGTATACACATTTGCTGTAAATTGTACTTCTTGATTTCCGTGACTGCACAATATGTGAGACTTTGGGAAATGCTGATGGTGTTGTTATCACTTTTGTCAGTTCACAATGACATTCTCCCCAAAAAGCTCTGATACTGTCTGGTTGGCATGGTTATCTACCAACACCAACATGGGCAGATTATAAAAATAATGGGCTCTTGGGCAAAAGGTCCCACGACTCCCACCGGCTCTCGGAGCTGTAGTTGTTTAGCATCTTATGTGGTTGTTTTGTGTGTCTTAGTGCAGCTATTTTGCATCTCCTTCTAGCAGTATTGGTGTCTTTGCAGTTTTGTGTGTCATTCTTTGTTTTTGCTTTTTTGTTGTTCTCATTTTGAGTCTCTTTCTGTTTGGTATGTAAATAGGGCGACACTTGGGCCTGTACTTGGTAGGACTGTTCAGTAATCCATATATGACCACCAGTAAGGGTTTAATAGAGCAGGAGAAGCCTTTGCCAGCACTTTTTCTTTTTTTTCAAGCCACGCTTGTTGTGCTGAACGAGCTGTTTCATATTGCTTAAACAGCAGGGTCTTTGTTGGGTTGTCATAAGCTTGTTCATGTGTTAAAGGGTGTTTGTATGCAGCTTGGTATATGCAATACAGGATGTTTGTTGACACATAAAAGGCTTTGAAAAAAAGAGATTCATGGCAAGTACTCCAATTATGGTGTCATCATTATCCTTTTTAATATGTTTTTTTCCTTTTTCTTCTGCAGCACATTTTAATGTTACGGTGTTAAATGTTTACAAGGCAGATGTCACATGCCTTTATTCTTCGTCAGTTTGTAGCAATCCACTTCAAGACACTGGTACTTGCTTACCATGCTGCGAATGGATCTGGCCCTTCGTACATCCAGGACATGGTTAAACCGTACACCCCAGCGCGTGCACTACGCTCTGCATCAGCCAAACGACTCGCTGCACCCTCGCTGCGAGGGGGACCCAAGTTCCCATCGGCAAAAACACGTGGGTTTGCTATCCTGGCTCCAAGATGGTGGAATGAGCTCCCCATTGACGCAAACTGAAAACTCATCTCTTTCGACTCCACTTCGAGCGATAGATTTATTAACAAAGCACTTATATACTAATAAAGGACTGGCTTACCTAAAGCCAGTTGAGTAGCACTTGAAATGTTTTGGCTCTATGAAACCTGATGTACTTATATGATTCTGTTTTCTTCAAGGTTGTGTCTTCCTGGTCGAATGTACTTATTGTAAGTCGCCTTGGATAAAAGCGTCAGCTAAATGCAATGTAATGTAATGTAATGTAGCATACTTATCTAAGATAATAAGAGCACCTTGATTTATTTAACTGATTTTGTATACAATGTCATCTTGTTGGGCTGATTTGTACTTCTTGTTCTGTAAGTTGTACATTGATGCTTAGTAAAAAATACAGGCATTCGAGCCGTCATCAGTCAATAGGCTGCAAAACATTGATGTCCTTTCCTCCCACAGAGGATGTAAAAAAAAAAACTGCCAGAGCATCAACATTCAAACATTGTTTCCTTGCTTCTCGAAGATTTCAAAAAAGGCTCTAAATGGCCACTGGGCACTGAATGTCAATACTTGTACAAGCAGGAACCACAACAGTTTCAAGTTAAAGTTGTAAAATGAGACAGAAATCTCATTACAAATTCAGACCACCATCCTTCTCTAGGTGAAGAAATCTGGGTGTCTTGCCTTCTAAATGTGAAGTATTGTTTACACAGCATAAAGCACAGTTTCTACTCTGGTTTCAGTGATGTTTTTTTTATGAATTCTTGTCAGCCTTTCAGCCACATGCTATGATTTACCTTTTCTATAGCTGATGTTAATATCCATAACTTTCCTGTATATACAGTAAGGCTAGAAAAACCTGCTATAATGTGCTTTTTGTTCAATAAAATCACTGTTGGTTATTTAAAAGTGACAAAAAAAAACGTACCTATATGAAAAAGCCTGTCGGAAACTGAGGTTAAGGATAGAAGGACAACCTCTTTAAAAGCATCCAACAAACAATCCTCCTTGTGAGGCAGACACCTGTCAGAAAATAGCCATTTATAGGCAGTGCACAGGAAGTGGAGCTAGCCTTTACTTCTCTATAATGAAACACAGGAGAGTATTTAATTACCACCTAGGCTTGACATTACCTTAAACTGTTGGTGAGTGATTGAACCACCTTTTGTTGGATGACTGACAAAGCGTTTGAGTCAGAAACCTGCATGTAAAAAAATATATATTATTCTAACTGTCTAACACTGGCAGGTATCCATAGCTACAGTAAATAGTTTGTGCATGACATCGCCAGTTTAATGTAAGGAAAACCCCCCAAAAGAACACAAATTGTGTATAAAGTAAAGGCATGTGGCACCTCCATGAATCATAACGGGCAAAACTGACAGGATGGGAAGCTGCTGAGGGATCATGTCCTTGTCACAGCACTATGGCTACTCCCACTGGTTAGTTACAGAACTGTGCTGGGATCTGTTGGGGAAAGCGTGACTGCTACTACTCAGATATGAAATGATTAATGGACTTGCTCTAGCTTATATTCCAGTCCACACTGCAGAATGTTTTCCTCAGGGTGTTCCGGCAAAAGGTGGAAAAGGCATTTGAAAGTGAAAGCTGCTGTGTGTATCCAGGACATAAACAACAGTCTACACCCTCCCCGGACCAACAGAGGGGATATAGCAACACAAAGTACAGTGGTAAAGGCACTCGCCATCTAAAAGAGGACGTAAAAGGGTAATAATAGAAACAGATCTTGGCGTCAGGGGGTTATATCCAAACCAAGGCTCGGGTATTTTTTATTTCATTACCTTGGGAAGAGCACTTAAATGTACAACAATGCAAATGAAACAACGAATGACTATATTATTGAGTTCTTAGTTAATTCATGATTTAGTACTTTTTGGGCGTTTTGGGATCACTCCGGATGATTTTATATGGGCTTATAGTTATACAGTAGGTGGTTGCATTTTATGTTTGGTAGCTTGTTGAATGCATAGGCAAAGTGCCCCTTTGTAAAAAGGAAATAACATGGTTCGGGTTATGGGGCCAATGGAGCAGTTTACACCTGGCATGGTCTTGCTGCAATCCTTATTCTTGCTACAAGATGGCAAAACACAACACTGCAACTGTGAGTAACAACAGTTAGTGACCAAGTATCATGGTGGCATGCAGAGAGTAAACCCTTGTACTCTGAGCCCCCGCTGTAGGTTTTTACTGTCTCCAGTCTTAGTACGACACAACACAGGGTATCCAGCATAGCCTCATTCTGCCCATCACAGGGTCCTGTTGGTTTACAAGTAGACCTCAACTGTTAGACAGACTGCTAAAAAACAATGGCCGAAAAACATATGCTTGGACAAGGACAGCCAGGGAGATCACCTGCAAGGAAATAATTAGCTTAGGCTAATTTTTAAATTACCTTTGGCTGGCATGTAACTATTCGGCCTACCATCAAGTAAAACTATAAAAGTGTTAAAATCCCTTCTACAAATCACTTATCACTTCAGAGGAGCAATCTTGGAATGGTTAATGCATGGTGGTATTTTGTGCCAACAAAAGTCTGGCACGGCTTTGCTGGTTGTTTCTGATAAGAGGGACATGAAGCAACAGTTAATTCCCAAGGTATGTTTTAATTGTGAAACAAGCAATAGCGCTTAGTACTCTTAACAAACAGGTTACCTCTAATCATACCCTAGCTATTCTGCTTCCGCCTTACAGTATGAAACCATCTGGACCATTGGGGAATTCAATATAAAAATAATTGTACTATAAAAAATTAAGAAGAGCAAGGACAAAGACATACAAATACATTAATCATAATGCATCTATGAAAAATTGAAATATTACAAGAGGTTTACAGCAAAGTATGTGAGGAGCTTTGAGCAAAGTATTGGGCATTAAATTGTTTAGAAATACCTGAAAGGGCTTTACCATCATTCTCTGCAAGACACAAAATAACGCCTTCTACACACGGTTCCGTTTGAAGTTTCAACGGAGACACTTCCCATTCACTTTGAATGGAGTGACGTCACGCTTAGCCGAACTGAATTGTGGTTCCGTTGCTTCGCTTTGCCTGCGTTGCTCGCTGTGAAAGTTGAGAAAAGTTCAACTTTTCAAGCATCGACGGAAGCGCCAGCCAATCAAATCATATGCCAGTACAAGCGCTAGCCAATCAAACGCGCTGGCGGGAGGGAGATTAATGTGATTGGTTGTTGTAACGTAACCCCAAGCGCCAGACACGCCCACCGGCAAGCATCAACGCAACGGCACCGTGTGTACGTAGCATAAGTGTATAGTGAATCTGTTTTTAATAGGATTTACAGATAAAGCTGGGTGTCGTCAGTATAAGCGTGGAAGGATTTTCAATCCTTATGGTACATGTCCCAGGAAACAAAAAAAAAAGACATAATAATTAGGGGATCCATGGTAGGGCCTTGGGAACTACGACAATTCAGTATAGAATAAGAATAAAAAATGATGTATTGTTCCCACATTTGTGGCAATTGGTAGTTCATTTCATTCATATCAGTAGAGATCAATTGCGAATGATTTACTCTGGGATAAGATAATAGGATAACGGCCCGTCCACACAGCGGCGTGCGTTGACGCTTGCCGGCGGGCGTGTCTGACACTCGACCAACAACCAATCACATGAATCTCCCGCCCCAGACACACAAGCACGCGGTTTGATTGGCTAGAGCTTATACTGGCATATGATTCGATTGGCTGACGCCTCTGTCGAGGCGTCAAAAGTTGAACATTGCTCAACTTTTGAAGCGAGCAACGCCAGCAACGCTCCACGTCGCTTCCCAAAATGCAGTTCGGCTAAAAGTGACGTCACCCCATTCAAAGTGAATGGGCAGAAGCGTTGGAAGCTTCAACGCACACCGCTGTGTGGACGGGCCGTAATACACTTTTTACTGAACTGTAGTGTTTTTGCCAAGTGCAACAATTTATTTTGGTAGAAGTTTTGATTACTGACGGGCCCCTTGACTAAGTTACAATAACAGTGTCTTAATCCTATGATGTAAGACTTTTTAACAATATCAGTCCTTTGCAAATCAATCACTAGTAAGCGAGCAAGTCTTCCAGTTAACTAGTTCTGGTTGAAATTCACAATATCGAGTTCATAGGTCAAAATGTTGTATTTGTGACCATATCCCTTGTCAGATTTTAGCATTTTGTGTAGACATTTTCTCAAATCATCAAAATCTATTTTAATCAAACAAACAGAGGAAATTCATTGTTGCAGTAAGTCCTCTGAACTGATTTGGATATATTGTGTTGATAATTAACCGCTGATACATCTAATTCAGAGATAAAGACATGTGGAACCTATGTTACATGTTGGATTTTGCATTGGATTGACCTAATAGATTTGAAATCTATTTAATGTGTTGTTGGTTATGTTTCTATGGCTAACATAATGCTTTGATGAGTTTCTAAGTTATTTAAATGTTACAGCAGTTAGGCATCAAGACTCTGGAATGAATATTATTTTTCTTTCATTTCAACTGATCCAACACCTCCATCTTATACTCTGAGGCTTTTTACTAATGAACACTTGACCACATTAAAGTCTAGAACTGAACAAAAAGGAAAAGCAGAGAGAGCGAAAAATAGGTGGGGGTGTGCAAAACTCCACATGAAGCCATGAAGGGAAGATTGACAGGAAGAAAGAAATAAAGGAGATATGCAAGACAGTGTTTTGAACTTAAAGTTATTTGCATATGAATATGATGAAAACAAACAGTCAATAGCTTAGACACCAAAGTCACACTGCATATTAGTACATAACTCCCCTGCAACTGTTGTGACCCTGATCTCTTGAGAGACTTTTATGTCCGGTACCAGGATAGGCCTGGTAGGCTGCCAGGAGGCATCCTTTGAGGGGGGGGGGGTACTGTTATGTTATGCATGGGGTTTTTGGTGTTGTGTTTTACTTGTTGTTTGCTCCTTTTACCCCTCACTACTCTGTCTCTCCGTCTCTGCAGGGCTGGTGTGTGACAGGGGGCGTGGCTGGTATACTCCTGGCTGCAGATGAGGCACACCTGTCCCCACTCACATGATCAACCTGCTCTTTAAGAGCCTGGCCCTCACCTCACTTATCTGCCAGAGAATTACATGCTGTTCCACGGTCCGGAGTGCCTTTCTGCAGCCTGGAGTCTGTTTTGTTCACTTCGCCGTTTTTTGAGGAGCTTTTAGAGTTTTTGTCGGGAACGTTTTCCCTTGTTTTTGGACTTACTGCAACCAGCCAGCTCCCTGTCGTCAGTACCTGCCTTGGACTATACCTTCCTTTATTAAACACATTGAAACTTTATTTTTGTCAGTCTCTGCCTTGGGGTCCAAGTAGTATCCAAATGTCACAGCAACCTTGTTTAATGTCAATGTCAGGTCATTGCATCTTGTAAAGTACTTTGTGGAGGATTTTCTTTGCAGCTTAATGCATGACTTGAGTATAACCTTGTGCCAATCGAGGTCAAAGAAACACCAGCAAGAAAATTGAAAAAACATGTCCATCCTTGAGAGTTCTATTCAAAATGATTGTATATGTTGTATTCTCTATGTGAAAGAGCCCTAAGCATGCGCTGATCATTTCTGAATGTGAGACCCACATAATCTGTTGTAATCTTTGGTATCAACATCTGGGCAAGCTGGTCATTTTTCATTCTGGCTGTTATCTTTTTTATTTCTCACCCTCTCTCTTTCCGTCTCGGTTCTTTCAATCTCCACATGCGATGCTATCTTGGACCTCTTAATCAGGTTACCAGTCACAGACGTTTTTGCCCCCGAGGGAAAGGAGTCTTGTCGACTGTCAGGAGGAGATGAAGAGATAAGAGGCTGCACTCGCTGTGGAACTGTGAACTCTGAAAAGACGGAGATAAAAGAGGGAAAGTTGAGATGGACAGAGTCTGAATGAGGACATGTTTGTCAAAGCCCTTTTGGTTAGCTTTGCTTTTTGAAAAGAAGTCGGCATCAAATGTGACTCTAAAATCAAGGTTTTCACACATGCCGTTTTAAATGGACGCTTCTCTAATGACAAAATAGTCTATTTCCGTTTTGAAAGCATTGGTAAGTCTTTCAGCAGCACTGTTTATTCCTCAAGTGCATAATTAATAGGGTTTTTTCTTGATAAACATAGTAATATTGGTATGTCAGTAAAATGGAACAAACTGTTTGCAATCTTTCTCATCCAACCAACCCCTTATTTTGTTCCCAGCACCCAAAAATAGGAATTTTACATCAATTGTAGAGGATTTTAGGATTCAGAATAATTGTGGGTTTGCTGTCCGACAGTCTGTAATTATTAATAATAATAATAATAATAATAATAATAATCTTTCAACGCTGTGGGAACTTGTACTGCAGAGATTGTTGGTGATATTTTATCTCTGCCTCTGTGTTTGTGTCACTTGTCATAACACCTGGAGCTTGTCTTATTTTTGCAATATCTAGTGGCTTCACAAAACAAAACAGCGTCAATCATGGTAAACTGGTCTCATGAGGGGCGTTATCAATGTGTGTCAACTCTGGCTTTTCCAATCCAGCTCTGAGCACAATGTGACACTGTCACATGCCAAATAGACGGATCCACAGCTCAAATTGTTGATCCAGAGTTCTCTTGCAAGGTAAGATATGTAGTTATGAATTATATGTTCTCTTGTTAGACAATGGAAGGGTTATACAAAAAATGATTTAATAGAAACAAAAATCCCTTAAAGGTGGGGTAGGTAATTTGAGAAACTGCAACTGAAAAAATCTTCCACTTCCTTACAGAGCCCCTCCTCCAACACACACAAATGCGCACATGACCAATGAGGGCACGAGATAAGTTTGTGCACAGATGGAAGGCTGACAGGCAGGTAGGCCATCCAGTTATTTTAGATGGGCCGGCTAAAATGATTGGTCGTGCTTTTTACAGCGCTACGGCTTCCACAGATGACATTTTTTAATGGATTTGTCAAAACACTTAAGATATTCATTGCTATCGGGATGTTAAGAGCATTCCATGGAATATAACAAAAAGTGTATCTCGAGCCGGTTTCTCAAACTTACCTCACCTTTAACTGCTTCTTTGAGATCATCATTATATTATTGTTTGTTGTCTTATTAATGTCCTATTTAATTTTTTTAAATTCTCCTAACATGGCTTATAACATGCAGTTATATATTGGCTATATTTGTTTTTAACATAGATAACTATGAGTTTATTATTGCACATAAGTGTTGGTCTTTGGATTGATGATTGAAGAATTTGTGGATACAGGGTTCAAGGAAGTTCCAAGTTATTTTGAGCACCATGCATGCAGTTCATTTGAAACTTAGCTGTTCATCTGAAAAGTAATATTCATCATAATTTAATTGTATTCTATTACAGATTACGATTTGTATAGGAAATGCACCTGCGCAGATTATGGAGGAAACTTTAATCAGGCCTCATACCTCCTCATATGACAGTGTAATGACAGTCGGGTGTGTATTTAATAACCTTCATCATGAGAATATGGGCTAAAGGAGGTTTGAGATTACATTTAATTCAGATGCATGACTCCTGCTGAGTTAGAATTGTATTTTTTAATGCTGATTCTGTATTGGCTTTGATAATGGGTTTTATTTTCATTTCATCTTGGTCCATCCATCCATCCATCCATCTTCTCCCGCTTATCCGTGGTCGGGTCGCGGGGGTAGCAGTTCCAGCAGAGAGCCCCAAACTTTCTTTTCCCTGGCGACATCAACCAGCTCTGACTGGGGGATCCTAAGGCGCTCCCAGGCCAGCGAAGAGATATAATCCCTCCACATGGTCCTAGGTCTACCCCTTGGTGTCTTCCCAGCTGGACGTGCCTGGAACACCTCCCTAGGGAGGCACCCAGGTGGCATCCTAACTAGGTGCCCGAACCACCTCAACTGGCTCCTTTCATCTTGGTGATAGTGCTTATTGTAATGTTAATTGGAAACAATTGTTGACATCTTCTGTTATATAGATTTGAGATGCTCTGGTATTTGATCCTGCTCTGCGTGACAGAAATATTAACACCAGTAAATCTTAAACGCGCCGAGTGTGTATTATACTGCCGTGGCCTGGAGGCTCTGCTGAATACAATTATAACGGGGTCCCAGTGTGTGCATGATTTGATGAAATGCAAACATTTTAAATAGATGTTGGTTTTTCTTTTTCTCCCCTAAGAAAAGAGTCATTGGAGATGTAATTGAAACCAGAGTTGGATGTCACCCATTAATATGTGAATTATTTATTAACAACGAACTGAACAGAGTGCTAATGAGAGTTTGATTACATATACAGTGTGCAGGGGAGGAGGGTTTGTAGTGGAGAGGTTACACAGTGACAGAGGAAACAAAGAGAATACATATGAAGAAATAAACACCAGGGAGAGCAAGTGGGTAGATAAAAAGAACAGTAGGAGTAAGGAGAGCTGAGATGGGGTTTCAATAATAAATAAAACAAATCTGTGTAAGCTTTGATTATATTGCTTTTCTGTTTGCACAGGGGGAAACAACTGAATAATTGATACAAATCTCAACGTGAGTGGGCGCTTGATAGATATTCCCTCATTCTATAGATATATCATTGCCGTGTAAAAAGTGTGTTCAGCGCTAACTGAACATCCTACACCTTTCTAAAGGGACTACAATGACCAGTTTTTCTTAACAAAGAATAATGATTCATTTCTTCTTTCTGAGGGAGGCTGGTGAAATATCTCACATGATAGATCAAACAAGTCCAATACACAAATTCTGCAGAAGAGTGGTTGTGTGTTTGTGTGTCTCATCGATTTGCTCGCAAGTGTTTGTGTGTGGTAAATGCGTCTGGGGTTCAGCGTCTCACTGTAGAATTGGCCATTTTTCAGTTTTTCTGTTTCTTCATTCACAGAGTGACTGAGGGACAGGACTGTCTGGGAACCAGTGGCATTGTGTGTGATAAATGATTTGTAATAGGCTATTACAGCACAAGACCTTCTCATCAGCAGTCTGCCTCTAGGATCTGCCGCTGGAGGGAATACAAAATACAGCTGGAGAAGCAGAGAGAGAAAGACTGAAATAGGTAAAATTGCCAGGAGGAAATCAAAGCTAGTCAAGAAACCTGAAGATAAATTGGATGATTTTAAGAGGAATTGCTTCACTTTTGAATATGAAGAGAAAATACATATTTTGTCAGCAGCCATGATGTTGGTGTACGAGTTTAAAAAGAAAAAAAGGCACAAAATGGACAATAAAATGTTTTACACCACCAAAAGACTGGAGTCTGTTAACAGGTTTGATGCCTATAGTTCAATCAATATAAATTGCATTTATAAAAAAATGAAATTCAATGTAACTGATACTATAAAGGTTCCCCCCCCCCCCCCCCCTTTTGTGTTAGGGTTAAGGTTATGTTATATCCAGTGTATTGACTCTAGATAGAAAGTAAGCTTGCTAAAGACACATTTTAAGAGCATTATACAATAAATATGGCCACATCGGGTTTTAAAGTTTTGCATTGTTTTTGCTCTGCTGGCATCAGGCGTAAGGATGTTATTAGTAGGCGGACCAACACTTGAACATTAGATCTTGACAACTCCTGGCGAAATAGTCAATGTTAATCAGTAAAAAAGGGGCATTCAACTACGGCCAAAAAGAGGCAGCAAGTGAAAGAACAGAAAGTAGAAGTGGGCAAGTTTATGAAAAGAGAGATTTACTGGATATCTATCAGCTGCAGCTGTGAAGACGCCTTAACAAGGACATAAATATCATAGACCTCGGATAAGTGGCTATGAGAGAGGTGGTTTGTTGGGCCAATAAGACTGCATTAGGGTTCTGTTTTTGATGATATGTTTTTACAAAGGTAGGTTGTAACTTTGCTCACAGTAAATGTCTTTGAGCGGCCTGCTGCTTATTATATGTGGCTCTCATTTGTCCAGCTTGGTGAGGAAGACTGCTACCATCAATATTCATTTCAATTATCCTTATGAGGGATCAAGAACCTATAAAATATTGGTCTGTTTTCTTTTAAAGATGTTTACTGTCACTCACATCTCACGTGACGTGTCTATCGCAGCTGGCATGAAACCAGAGGAGAACAACAATGTCTAACTGGAAAATGGAGACATTGAGGAACTTCGACTTTTAAGGGCCAACACCAAAGCTGTCAGCCAAATAAAGGGAACGGTAAAAGACTTCAGGGAACAGCAAAAGACTGAAAGGTCAAAAAGGTTTTACACCAAATTACTAACTAGCAACTTGACCTCATGGTAATTCCTGATGTGTGCTATGTGCACAAGGGAACCTCTGACAATGTGCAGATCTGATACTACAGATAATATTGGGAGTCCATACATAAGCATTGCACTCTAAGCACTCCTGTGCATATTAAGTATACTAAAAGTATGAGCTTATGATGGTTTAGATCACATGTGTCAAACTGGCTTGAACTAGCATCACAGAGTAGCACACTGAGTTTACATGGATGTTTCCTTCTGCACTTTTTTTCTTGAGACAACAGGGCATGTTTGGTTTTTTCTTTGAGGGGAATTGTTTTTTTGAAGCTGTGGCCTGTGGAAAAATGTAATCATAAGAAATGACTCAGGAAAAGCTGCAGATAGAGCTGTTGCAACGAGCCATAAGATATGACTCTGGAAAAGCTGCAGATAGAGCCATAAGAAATGAATGCAACTGATTATTTAATGTTGTTTTTATAGGCAATCATTTAAGCTTTGTTCGTTCCAGGTTTAATATGTGCAATAAGTTCATTTCAATAAGTTTCGCAATAAACATTGAACATGCAGTCCGGCCCTTGACTAGTACCCATTTTTTTATTTTGGCCCTGTGTGTATTTGAGTTTGACACCCCTGGTTTAGATGATCACCAACAATAATAAAATGTATTCAGAAAAGACACAAATGTCTGTATCAAATTCAATGGAGATACATCCATTAGGTGTAATTTAAAGGGGACCTATCATGCAAAATGCACTTTGTTAGGTATTTTATACATAAATGGGCCATTCTACCGAATTGGTGCAAAGTCAGGTTGGAACAGTTTTGAAATGTTGTATGTTTTTTTCCCCAAAACTTTGTGCATATATATTTTTGTACCATATCTAAATTACACATATCTAGTAAAAGAACCGTACATTTTTATATCGTATTTTCAGACTGCATTGGAATGTTCTTCCTCTACCAAAAATGGTCACTACCGAAACATAGTAAATACACTGTAGTAAAAAAGCATTACATTAACCTGTTAAGATTGTTTTACCTTCCCTTCTCTAAATAGTATTTTAACAAATATTTCTTGAGGGTTTTCACAATTAAATCAACATGTAATTTTTAATTTCAATGTTCAATTTATACAATTCATAATGCAAACTTTCTTTTTTAAATGCATAATACTGATTATATTGATTCCAGAGTTGATGTTTGTCGAAATTGAACATACATTAAACCAATCAGTATCATATCATTTTAGTTGATAAGTCAATATTCTTAATTTTTTATAAAACATCCAGTGTTTCGGTAGTGACCACATTATTTTGTTCTCAAGGTTGTATCATATTCCCTCAACCTTATTGCTTAATCTTAACTCATAACATGCCTTATGTTGAAGTGTGAATGTTTGAAGCTACTGACCCAGAATCAGCACTTTAGTAACAGGCTGAAATAGAGGGGAATGAGGCTAGAATGGGTGATCCGTTTGGTATTTTGAGCAAAACACTTCATAGACATGTTTTTTATATATCTGAGACCTATAATATATGCCTAAAAATAGTATAATAAGAGACCTTTAAAGTAACACACTGATTTTCAGACTTTAAAAACACATTGCAACACGACTGTTTCTGTAGTGACGATTCTAGCTAAGTTTGAGCATAACTAAAGAATGCTTGCAAGTACATGGCTAGCATACACATATTTCAAGAGGTTTACACACATAAAAACCTAATACTTTGCATAAAACCTCGAAAAAGTTTACTTCATTTAAGATAATATGTGTTCGGTAGTGACAATTCTTAAGGTTACACGCTGATTTTCAGATTTTGGAACAGATTTATATCAAAAGTATGGGATACCCTCCTGGGACCCAGCCCATTGAAAATGTCCACTGTAGTCGACATTTTGTTAACATGCATCTCCTTTTACTCTTTTGAGCCAGTCTATCAATCCCTGATGTACTGTACAGAGGACATCCTGGTCTTTCCAGTGATATGTCATTGGTTAAAATGGCATGTTCTTCTTTCTTTTCATCCAAAAAGGCTGGCATACCAAAAACAAAATGTTATAGAAACAGGAGGAGAAGTCAAATATTGTTGAATAATTGTAATTTTTACCATGAAAATCATATATATTCTTGTTTATTAACATGTGAGGAACTATATAAATATATATATATAAATATATATATATATATTCTTATCAAGCTCCACATATTCTTATCAAGCTCCACATTTGTGGAATCAGCTTCCAGTTTGTGTTCGGGCGGCAGACACCCTATCCGTTTTTAAGAGTGCGCTTAAGACCTTCCTTTTTGATAAAGTTTATAGTTAGGGCTGATTAGATCCAGCCCCTAGTTTTGCTGATATAGGCTTAGTTTGTCGGGGGACATCTTACTTCTTCCTTCTCTCTGTCTATACCTGTGTACTCTCATGTTCCGATTAACCCAGCTTCCCCAAATGTCTTTCTTTTTGGTGTCTATATACGCCGGGATCCGGAGTCATGGATGATCCTGCGCTCCTCTGTCCTGGATCGCGAGCCCTGGATCTTGAGTCGTGGCTGTGGTCCTGGATCATAGGTCCTGGATGGATATCCTCGTGGATTCATCTTCCTATTATACACACATGCATTTCCAAACATTTGGTCTACCTATGTTGCAAATGTATTATCTTTTCAATTTACACACGGCATCTATTGCACGTCTGTCCGTCCTGGGAGAGGGATCCCTCCTCTGTTGCTCTCCCTGAGGTTTCTCCCATTTTTCCCTTTAAACTGTGGGTTTTCTTCGGAAGTTTTTCCTTGTACGATGTGAGGGTCTAAGGACAGAGGGTGTCGTATTGTCATACTGATATTTTGTACAAACTGTAAAGTCCACTGAGACAAATGTAACATTTGTGATATTGGGCTATATAAATAAACATTGATTGATTGATTGATATAATAATTAGTTCTGAAAGCAATAAGTCAAGTTTTCAAATAACAGCCCTTTTATAAATGTCCATTCTAGTGGACGTCAGGACCATCTTCATAGACTTTATGATTCAATATTGTTGCAGGAGACGGAACTGAAGCAGACATTTTCAGTACCAGATAGTTAAGGGAGATTCAGATTTTGAGCTCTCAGATGATGAGAGAGATGAGGCTTTCACACCTGGGATAGAAGAGGATCAAGAAGAAGGGGGGGAAAGATGCAGGAGGCTCCATGAGCGCACAGATACAGACAGATAGGGATGAGCTGGAAATACATGGCCCTCTGTGGGCCAAGAGTAGCACGTATGTCTTATTGTTGTTTATATTTTAAGTGGAGCCTTGAAAAATGAGAATTGCCTCAGGAATGCAAGCTTTGTTTCTATGAGCATGGTCAAATGGAGACCACATCCATAAAACTAGTCAAGATGACCCTACAGCCCGTGCTGACTGGAGTCAATTAGGTACTTTTCCCACTACATTGACTACAAAGTCTTTGAAGATCTGGAAAGATTCACCAAAAACCAAACTAGTTTTTTAGTGACCAAATAAACAGCAATGTTCAGATCAATTACTTATTCATGTTTTAAATAAAGGTGAATGTATTATTGTATTAATATCACTCTATAACCATAATACGTTACATAGTCTCTGTTAATTTTGGCTGTCTTTTCAAACTAATATGGTCCCGACGTCCTCTACTGTGGACATACTGTAACATTTAAAAATAAAATAAAAAAAGTCTAAATTGCAAGATGTTTTTTTAACCCTAAATAGGTAGGAAATCACAAAAAAAAGGAAATTGGAAGACACTTTCTTTCCTCTGGTCCCAGGAGGATACAGCTAATTGCCATTCAGCCATGAGGGACAGGGTTGCAGTGTCCACTGCCTAGTCAAAAATGCAGGGGTGTGGCTAAAAAACAGGCTCAGCCATTGGACTAAAACCACCTTGTGGTATAACCGGCAAGAAAGAAAGCCTTTGAGCTCCATACTGTTTAAGAAATAATCCTTGATAATCCATGATATGGCGTTTCATCACTGTAGCATTTAGTTTAGACAGAAGCTGCCGGGTCTCGCATGAGCTCAGCTCCCTCCTTTTTTTTTCATCAATTTCCTTTTTAAAAAAAAGCTTTATACCCCAAATCAGCACTTTTGAAACAGGAAGTGAAATAGATGGATAGATGGATATGAGGCATGGCTAAAATGGGTGATCTGTTTGGTATTTTGAGCAAAACACTTCATAGACATGTTTTTTATATATTTTTTAATATATCTGAGACCTATGCTGTTGCCTAAAAATAGCATGATAGGTCCACTTTAAGGTATTTTAGTCTGGATCAAAATCTGACATTGCAGTCCATATGCCAACATGGCTGAACATCAAATTATAGTTTTAATTCAAACAAGCTAATAGGTTTGAATTTACCTGGCACTGGGAGTAGATCTGGCTGGACTCAAATGAAGAAAACTGGAACAGAAAATACATTTACTTTAGGCTTGGTTCAGACAAGGCAAGAAAATAATTTCCTAGAACACGACAAACAAGAATCCAAGAATGACTGAAGACAGAGCCAGTACCCAAATATAAACGGAACTAATGAGGGGATAAAGTGCAGGTGGTGGAGGAGAGGAAGGAGGGTCAATGCAGGGCTAATGGGGAACAGGTAAAAATAATAAGGCCCAGGTCACACAATCAGAACGAGCTGGGAAAACACACAAAGACAGGAAATAAAGACAAAGTTTGAGAAAACTTCAAAATAAAACAGGAAAGGTAAACTAAAAACGAACTATTTTAAAATTCCTGGAGGAACAGTGTTAATATGACATTTTCTTCTTGTGTGCCTCACTTTGGGCGGGTAATATTGGTCACAGTGGAAAGTAGATTTAGAAAACTGCAATAACGAACTGTGATGACTGAAATGACTTGTGCTGCATTAGTATACTTCATGCTTTAAACATGGAGAAAAGTTTTCTTCGGTGCTACTGGAATTTGATGTTTGTTTTCCAGAAATGGTTGCATGAGCAAGACAGATGCAATAGTATGAGTTTTAAATAACATGTAAATGGTTTAAGGAAGGGGATGACTGACACAGCTGATTGAAAGTTATATCAGTGTTTCATAGCTTGTCAACAGCAAGGGAAGTTAAGATGCTGAATGGCATACTGCAACCTTTAAACCTTGGTTTGGATGCATGTTCTGGAATACCAAAGTCTCATCTTCCTAGGCCCAAAAACGGAGAAAATATATATTACACGGTATTCCTTTCATCCTCAAGTTTAAGATGGAGAGTAAACACTGACACATTGATGTATGAGGCTGTCTTACATCAGTTACTCATCTGACATTTTACCATTAAGACTCCCATAACATCAGTATCAGACTATGACCTGGATATTTCTTTGCCACTCCATCGAAGTATATAATATTTAATTGGAATAATGGTATGTGTGCTTGCATGTGTAACAGCAGGAGAGAGCAAACTAATTAGGATCTTTTAGGGTAATACGGAGTTATTCCTGATGTTATTTCTTCAATGAATCATCGACACTGGGTCTTCAAGTGATCCTGACTCCAGTGCTAAACCAACCTTCTAAGTTTGCCTCTAATTGACTTGGTTAGACATTTGCAGTGGAAATCATCAAGGATGACTCTACAGGAAGAGGGAGGAGGAGGTGATGAAGATGAAAGGGGAAAAGGAAGAGGCAGCACCTGGGTATGAAAGAAGGCATCGGTTTAACAACAAGCAAACGGAATACACGATAGTGAATTCATATTTTATGATATGCAATAAGACTGAAAGACCTGTAAGAAGACCTCATATTATTAAAAGGATAATGTCAGCCTCCTGAAATATATTAGTCGTTTTCAGTTCACCCGAAATGAGCAGTAATGATGCTAATTTTGGCCGACTTGACTTAAGTGTCTTTGAGCATCTGCCAGTCCTTAGATAAGACAAGTATCAAGTAAGGAGCACAGCAACAAGGAGGACTAGGGAGGAGGCTTATATTAGGGAGACTTTGAGATTTATTTTTGGTTTGAGTGAATTTTCCAACGAATGACACCGATTTCCATATGATGAGAACAGCCAGAGCATAGCAATGACTTTTCTCAGAGAGTTTACTTTCCTCCACAAAGTCTAAGCCCTTTGAGTTTTCATCAAATTGCCATCTCTAGTTTGCCATATTTTTTATTCACAGCTTTGTTTAAATCAATGATATTACAAATCCACTGATTACGTTTTTCAAGCATTTATTTGTCAATTACAAATAGTATGTATATTTCAATTTCATTTACCAATAGTGTAACTTTCTGCACCATAATAAATAAATCTGACAACTTCATCAACAATTTTGGGTTAAAGCCTCTGATTGCTAAATAAACAGTATTACAGCTCAAGGCAATTATTAAATGGCAGCTTATATTTTCTTCCCGTAGTCTATGCTACACAGTTCGAAGATGGCCAAGGGACAATTTAGTTATACATGTAGTTTTGGCCCTTAATACAGTACTTGTTCTATGATTACATTTTAAACAATGATACAAGGCTGTAGCAGCACAACCCCTAACCTGAGGGAAATGAATTAAGCAAAGGTTCCATTTAATTTGCATATTAATTAAACATTTCATTTGTGAGAGGAGCAACATGTGATTTTGACTTTTAAAAGTAAAATGCTGCTGTTTTAAACGTGTCCTACAGGCATATTGGACAAACCCAGCAAAGTGTTGAATATGAAAACAACAATCAATTAAAAGGAAAAAAACAACGGAGACTGACATTTGAAAAAAAAATTGCTTTCTGACGCAATCTGTGGCTGCCATTGGACAGTTGACATAAACAAGATGACCTTTTTGTAGCAGGATGAATACAAATGTCTTATTTTGAGATGTATCTGCCATGAGATATATCTAACCTTTATATAGGAAAGAATAACCTAATGTGAAAAATCACTCCTAGATATTTTTCAGCTTTCACAGCTATGTCAGCAAGGTAAATGGTGTCTGGCACACAAACACTCTTAATGGATGTTATGCATGTGTATCTTGTGAGAGCAACTGTAGTACAAAAATGGGAGCATATTGAGTTGAAGAATGCTCCGAGAAAGGTGAGAAAATGCAGACTTAAGACAGAAATAAGCAAAAGGAAGACGCGCCTGTCTGTATTTTAACTCAACCTTGTTCAAAAAGAGGAGAACATGGTAATAACATACAATAGTAATGACTAATATATTTAGAAATCCGACAGGGTATTGCTTTTGAATATTAAATATTGATATGAACTGAGAAAAACACTAGAGAATATACATATTCTATCACTGCTCCTAATTCGAACACATATCAAATTCATTTTTGAAGAGTTGAATTAAATTTGCACACATTTTCAAGGCAGTGACATGGATATTTTTTCAGAAATCCCTCGATGTGAATGTGGTATAAAAGAAAATGATTTCAATCTGCCACAATTAAGTTTTGTGATAGATCAGAGAAAGGTTCACGGCGTAATGCGTAACCTGTGAGTGGGAAACAATTGGCACGCAGGAAGATATAGTACTCTACTCTTCAATAAGCCTTTTGCTCTGCCAAGACATCTAGGAATGGAGTCAATGTGCACTCCAGGGCAAGTCTTCAGAGACAGGCAGTTATTCTATGCAATCATTCTGTATCTAAAGAGAAAAGCTTTGAATTAACTTTAAGAGAAAAATAGACACATTTGGCAGGCTGCTGTCTGCTGGACTGGAAGACGTAATCTATTTTACTCCTGCCCACTCTTCTAGCATTTATTTGATGATGATGTGGACACCATGATTGGAAAACAAAGTCAAACTGAGTTATCAGCACTGCAGTATTGATAACATCTCGTGCCCATATTCTTTAAATGTTTCAATCAAGCTACAACAGCTCATAATGTATATTAATAGCAGGGATACAGAAAACATGGAGGGAGTTATACCTTACTGTGATGATTCAATTGTGTAGGTGATAACTTCCATTACTCAATTGTGAACAGTCAGCCATGTTTGTCACCTAAAAACCTATAATTAAATGTCAGTGTTTGGAACATGTCCAATTAATCAAAAATGATTAATAACAAACAACTCATCAACAGGGGCGGTTCTGGGGGGGGGGGGGCAGTGCCCCTGTAACACTGACTTTGGAACCCCCTGTGGCCCCCCTGAAAATGAAAAGTTTATGATTAAACAATTTCTTGGCTGACGGAATAGGCGGAACTTATTTGTCATTCTAGTCGGACCCATTAGAGCGTAAAAACTGTAACTGTAAGTATCTGAAATAAATATGTGTACCAATAACTGTATTGCATTGTTTTCTTATGCACATTTACTTCATACTGTCTTTGTCTTTTTCATCCTGCATTTATTGTGCCCCTCTCAGAAAATAACTGACCCCAGCCTGCCCCCCCCCCCAGTCAAATTGGTCTAGAATTACCACTGCTCATCAACATACTCTCTACTAAGTTTTGGCATAGTGGCTGATGTTATCCTATTTCAAAATGGTCTTTTTTTGGCAGCCATGCTTTTCCATTCTCTCTCAGACATGTTTTCACAACCAAATATTCACACTGATCACACACACAGACTTGCCAAGCTTTGTTAATTTGGTCCCTAGGAAAGCAAAGAGACAGGATAACACATCCCACAAAATGTTGAGTGCTTTTCTTTGATTAATGTGAAGAATGTATTCCCAAGTGATATACTATCTTCCAAATGTAATATTGATGTAGTGAGAATAATTGTTTTGCAATCTTAGCTGCATAATGAGTTGAAAGTTGTTACTCGAGTGGTGAAAAACACTGAATTAATTACATTCCACTCTTCTGTGGTCCAAATATTTAATTTGGTAATTTATATAATCTGTGTGCTCAAACAGTGAAACTGAAAACGAGAGACATCATGAACAGTGAAAAGTGTTGAAAGTGAAAGTGAAAGTGTTGCTTGAACTAAGTGGCTCTAAATTAATTCAACAGTTTGAAGAACAGGGCAAACATGATCCAAAAACTCCATTAATTTGCTCTGAGAGTACTCAAAATGGATCTGTACTGAATTCAAAAGTAGGTAAATACTGATCACACTTGAGAAGACAACTTTTCAATTGGAAGGATCAAGTACAACATCATTTTTTAGGGAGAGAAAGTGACCTTGACAGTAAGAGAGTACATGGTATTGTCCCTTTTTTTCTGAGGTGTGCATTCTGACACTGATGCTATGTAATACTACGGGATGAATGAACGCATGGGTACAACTCCAATATAAAATATCTGAACAAGTGTAAAACACTAGAGAGTGGAATGACAAACCAAAAGGGCAGAAAAGCCAAAAGATCGAGTCATTACATTTATAATTCTCATTACATTACACGTTTAGGAAATATGTTTAAGAGTCAAACTAAGCAAACAGATGATCTCCCACCCAGCCCCCCACCCCACCTGAAATGCCTCCATTGGACTGCTATGTTTACTTCTGTAACATAGTGACATCACTACATAACACTTGCACTATTGGCTAGCGCTCCAAATCATTATATGTGATAGGCCAGGGGTCTTCAACTAAAATTCAACGAGGTCCAGTTAGAGAAAATCTCCCCATGCAAAGGTACGGAACTGTCACGGTGTGTGAAGCAGGTAGGACCCAAATGCAGATTAAAGTGCAAATTCCTTTATTTCAAGGCTAGGTGAACAACAAAGACAAAACAGAACACTCACCGACGAACTAGTCATGACAAAAGACGAACCGACAAAGACAGACAGAAAAACCAGAACTTAAATACACACAAGACTAATCACACAAACAAGACACAGGTGAGGAGGGAGGAGAAAACACAGGGGCCACAGGTGAACACAATCGGGTAATCAGACACACCAGGGAAACTAACGACAGGGAACCACAGACAAATCCAAACAAGACAAAACACAACGCAGACAGACAACCAAAAACAGATATAGACAAGACAAAACACCACAAAGACAGATCGTGACAGGAACATCAAAATGTCTAACTTGCTTCATGAATTAGTGTGATATATATATTGAAGTGACCTGTAGCTTTATCAACGTCTGCATGTAATCAACGACTGCCAATCAAATAAAGAAAGTACAATTCAAAAACAACAATATT
The DNA here is from genome assembly GCF_902827175.1 of Gymnodraco acuticeps. Classification (NCBI taxonomy): domain Eukaryota; kingdom Metazoa; phylum Chordata; class Actinopteri; order Perciformes; family Bathydraconidae; genus Gymnodraco; species Gymnodraco acuticeps. The sequence goes on along the minus strand of NW_022990646.1, from coordinate 122,353 downwards.
TATTGTCAATTAACATTACTTAAATACTGTGGATATGTGTAATGTTCCTCTCGGGCTGCATTTACAAATAAAATAGAGAAAATAAATAAAATAGCTTTTGAAAATATGTGCATCTTAAAAGTGCTTAATTTTAGATAAATAAAATAAAGTGTAGCAGCAGCTTGAGTGTCCCTTTTTCTTTGTTAACCGTTTCACAGCATGACTTAACAGTTTCAGACGATTATAGAACAATATCAGTCTTTACACATCATAACAATTGAACAGTTTTAAAGTTTCTCTTTCTTTCCCTCTTATATTGCAGTACCTCACTCACTTTTTTTAAATTCAGTGTGAGAATTGAGCTTGAGCTTGTCCTGCCAGGAGTTTGTAAATCTGGGCTGACATGGAGTCAGGGCTATTCTCATACACATGCAGGTGCTCATTGGTTACAGTGATGCAAACACAGGTATGGTGAAAAAAGAGAGAAGTATTCGAAGCAGAAAAAAAACAGCGTAATATACCATCTGACAAAGACCTGTGCTATAATGCTTCAATTAACTGCTATTCTTTATAATATACTCAGATCAATAGGAGACAGAGATGTTGAGTTAAAAATCAAGGGTTTTTTATTATTATTTACAGCAGGGGTGGGGAACCTTTTTCCTTTCAATTTTTACAACATCCTCCGAGGGTCGTACACATTATTGAACTCAACCTTTGCTTAAAAAAACTAAAGTCACAGCCCATTCATTTCACCTTTCTTTCATGCTGTGCAAAGAAAAAGCAACCTCTTAATCCAGATATCTCACCATGACTCACGTATGCATGCATGTGCACGGTGTGGCATGACCACCAAAACAGAAAGATATGGACACAAGATGTGTGCAAATGTATTTAGTATCCTATCCATGTGAACATGATTTAAGTGGGGGGGGACCTGTAAACAGAACTGTAAGCATATTTTTCTTTTTGGATATTTTACAAATCACTCCCCTTTTAAACTCTATTCTTGTTATTTTTAACAACTTTTTTGTTACTGTCATATAGTATTTTATACCTTTTTTTCATTTAGTCTCATTAATAACTATAATGATCACATCAAGGTGTGCCTTAACCTCACTGAGCTTAGGTTATTTGAGCCTCTCAGGAGAGAGCTCTCTTCCACCTGGTTGTAGAAAAGCTCTTTAAATTCGTTAGCATAGCTAGCTAACCAGATGCTAATAACAACAGATCGCCACTGTGCTTACAACTAAAGACACAGCCACGCAAACACTGGGCCCCCCCCCCGAGTGAGAGGTGACAAGGGGAGCACGTGTGTAACCCGACACCGTTGCAATGAATCGACATCTGCCCAATCACGGCTTTGATACGGCCACTAGTGCAGGTGAAGAGATGTCGGTGAAAAGACAGTTTCAGTCCGGGGCAAGCAAGAGGGAAACAAAACAAAACATGAAGAAACTAGAGCATCACTCGAAGGTGGGTTATTGTATGAGTCAAATGTACAACTTGCGAATGTTGTATAAGTCAAATAGCCAATTGCCATATTAAAATATCAGCTGCAATTCACGACATGAAGAAGGCAGTCTCTGCAGAGCATACAGGCTCATGGAGATGCAGTTATTTCCAGCATTCTTTATTTACCATTCATTCAAGTATGTGATGCCTTTGATCTGCTAATGTACAGGAGGAAGAGAGATACACTGTCTGTCTAGTTGGCTTACATAACAGTTAAAGTTTACAGCCTAAAAAACATGGAGCATTTTTTCCCCTTTTATTAATTTTTATGTCTATTTGCACATTTCATGGTGATGCTCAGCCTCAGCAAGTTTATTTATATAGCACCTTTCAACACAAGGCAATTCAAGGTGCTTTACAAAAATGAAAGACATTCAGACAAAGGCATTTCAAAATAGTAAAAGATAATAAAAGAAACATTAAAAGAAAAAATACATGAATAAAAAGTACATGAATAAAAAGTAAACTTTTACTCCTAACAGTCATCATCATGTCAACCACAACACAGAGAAATACTGATAGAAATGTGTGTGTAGTTGTTGATACATTGCTGACAGAGGGACTATTTGAATACAGATTTAAGAAATATCAGTTTTTGAGCACGTCATTAGCATGTTTTGTCTTGACTATATTACAACTATATTATAATAAAAATAATATATTTATATTATTTAATTGATTATGATTATCATTATTAGTAGAAGTAGTTTATTTGCATTAATTATATTTTAATCTTTTTGAGGCTAGTAATTGGCAGGAAATGCAGACGTATTCACCTGTAAACGCATACTGAACGACATACATGCACATTTACCATTTACCTCACTGTATACAAAGTAACTGTGTTGATAATAATAATAAACAGGAATTATATTTGCAAAGTAGCCTACTTTGTTTCCAAAAACAACTGTCGGTTGGGGGGGGGGCCTCATCTCACAATGTCGCTTGGTGCCCCAAGTTGGCCAGGGGCGGCCCTGGGTATTGCAATATTGTAAGGGCTGGAGCGGCGTTCCGGTGCTCAGCACTCCTTTCAGACGAGACATATACCACGTGAAGACACATTACGCTCGTGTTGTGTTCAAGGAACCTGTCCTTGGCCAGGAAAAACAGGTACTCGCTTGTTTAATTATTTTTGCGGTCTAGATTTCTTCTTCTTTTTTGAAGTGAGAAGTTGTCCGTCAGTCGGACGGACTCCCTCCCCCCCACCCCCAAAACGAAAACTCTTCGGTTCTCCACGAATTACGCAAGTCACGCAAGTCACCCAAATCAGCGTTAAAAAAGCGGGAGGCGCCGAAAAATCCCCTATTAATATATTGATTATAGCTCCGGGTCCGTATAGGTTGGCGTCTGGGTCCGGATCCGGACCGCGGTCCGCCTGTTGCCGACCCCTTATAGGCTAAGAGGCGGAACATCTTTAAGCGATCGACCAATCTAACAAAGCCGGCAATCTAACCAATCAGAGCAGACTGGGCTCTTGTTTCAAAGAGAGGCACAAAACACAATTATAAATCCTAAGAATGAGCATATGAGGGCCCCTTTAAACATTTTCTTAGAACAAGAACATTTTTCTATATATTTGTCATAAATAAAGTCAGTTAAATAAAGTATTTCAAATCCTGCACTCTTATTTTGACGGCCACATGGGCTTTTGCACACGTTTTTTTTAATCTGTAACTCAGAGGTGACAGTAGCGAGGCATACTGCCTATCATTTATTTCTATTTTCAACCACTCTATTGAAAATGTCCTGATAAAAGGGCGGCTGGGAGGATATCAGCTATGCGTTCCAGTGATTTTCAGGAGGGAAAAAGGACATAAAATGAGAATAAAAGAACCAGAGGAAAGTGGAGATGACTGACAACAGTGTATGAAAGGAGGGTGCACTGGGGTCTTTAATGGTGCTCATACAGAAATACAGCTCCGGCAGATTCTTGTAGTGCTGTATTTTAGGGCGACAGATCTTCTCTGATCCCGTGGGAATTATGTGAGGGGAAACCTGGGCTACTATAAGTCCTGTTCAGAGTGCTAATATTTCATTTGTAGGACTTTGGAGGACTATCAATGAATAGAAAGCAGCCTTTTTCCTCAAGATCCTGTGGAAGTATATCATTTATTTACTTAACTAAGTATAATGTATAGTGAGATTGAATTGGGATTGTAGTGATTAAATAAAACACAGGCCTACATTTCTAGATTTCCAAAGTAATCCTCAACCATTTTAATTTGGAATGCATTCCCTCCCGTTAGTCATAATTATGAATACAACAATTTGACAGACATTTTGATAGACAATTCTCATACATACTACACGAATGCACACATTTAAAAAAGCCAAGCTAACATCATAAGCGTAAGCAATTTTTAATCAGATGAAAATCACACCAAATAGAAGGGGTAAGATCTGCAATGGAAATCCTAATTGAGAAAAATACCAGATACTATAAGCAAATCAAATCCAGCTGTGCCAATGTCACCATGCAGTGGAAACTTGACATATTAAATCAGTACACGGAACATGGTCAGCTTAGTCCAAGAATGCATCAAACTTTAATTTCCCATGGCATACATTTGCATTTGGATTTAAACACTGCACCCACAACTCCAATGTCCTTTCTTGTTATGACCAACATAGTACACTACTGTCTCCTGATTGTTTTATTCATCTCTCTTTAGATGTAGGCCTCTATGTGTGTGTGTGTGTGTGTGTGTGTGTGTGTGTGTGTGTGTGTGTGTGTGTGTGTGTGTGTGGTGGACAATACTGAGGACAATCTATCGAGTTCAGAAGGCTTACAAACACTACTCTCACTCTTTTGATCCGTAGTGAGTTGATCAATTCCATACATTTATAAGAAACGTCAGAAAGTTTGACAAAGTAACTGAGTTCAGTGAGTGATTATGGTTTGGAAATTTACTTCAGAAGAATTTCCCCCCGGGAGTTCTGACAGCGGTCTGAAGCTGGGAAAATGAACACCTCTCACCAAGTTCCAACAACAGTCCCAATCAAGAAAAATCAATAAACGACATGTGGAGCAGCGAGGCACAGGAGAGAATCAATGGAATGACAGTTATTCCCATCGGAAGGATCACAGCTTGGGATGCAGACACAAGGGAAATTGGTGAGGATTCAGTAAACAATGCCAAGCTCGATTGTGAGCGACTGCTCTCTTGAGGGGCTTTGTTGTTTACGAGAATCGTTGTGTGGTTTAAAATCCTGCATCTGTGTGTGGCTCTGAGGAGACACAACACATTCAACTCACTTAAAGTGGACCTATCATGGTATATTTGAAACATATATTGTAGGGCCATACCTATATAAAACATGTCTGTGATTTTTTTTTTTCAAAATACCAAACAGATTATGCATTTTAGCCATGCCTCATTTCGCTCTATTTGCGCTTTTCCAGCCCTGTTTTTGCAAGGGCTGATTCTGCTTTTGTGGCAGACTACAGCGCCACTTACAGGCTTGGCATATGTACTACAGCGTCTCCAGCGCTTTCGAGCGATCTCTTATTCCCCTGATAGGTGGAGAGTTGCCCATATAGGCGGAGCACCCCTTTTCTGACGTCAGAAAAGAGATTTGGGTATGGAGGAAAAGAGAGAGGGTTGTGTTTTCTGACACTTGGTGAGTTCCCTGACACACCGGGGACACATATTCATATACAAAAGACGTACACAAGTGCATTTTGCATGATAGGTCCCCTTTAACATTAACATAGTAATAGTTGATTTGTCTACTTTATTTTGGGACCTGTTTTAAAAAAAAGCACATGCCATCAGTACATATTTTTATTAAAAAAACATGCATCAGGCCCATCACAACTGCCATGTCTATACCATAGACCAGGGGTTCTCAACCTTTTTTCCCAAGAGCCCCCCCAAATGACTCCTGTTGGAAGTTGCGCCCCCCCCCCCCACACACACACACACGGGGGGGTCGCAACAGCGGTAATTAAAGTTTAACAGTCTCAAAAAGCTACAACTACTGTCACAAACTGGATGAATGTGAAGTATTTTGTTAAAGGAGGATGAAAGCGTAATTAAGGAGCACTATTGGAGTGACTTTGATGGTAATTGGACTCAGGATTAGTTCATTTGGATTCCCGCTGTATGCAGAAATTAAAGGACGGCGCAAGTGGAAACAATTCACAAAGGGATTAAACTGTTTAAAACACATGCTCAAAGTAAGCCGGATTTTGCCGATGTGTTTATGTGGATTCAAAAGTCGTAAATAATCTACAAAATGGAGGAGACCGATCTGATCGGAGCAACTGTGACAAATAATCTGAAACCGGCATGGACAATGACTATGTTTTAAAAATGCGCTTATCCAGAAAAGCCTGGTTTGGACACTTTACGGGCAGAAGAAACATTTCTATTAAAGAAAGAATTATACATTGCTGTCTTTTTATGCCTATAATAGCTACTAACTTGTTAATTAATTAATCAATTACTTTTTATATTTTATTGTAATGTAGAGACAAGGCTTTTAGTGACAATCATGTATTGCCTTACAATTATATGTAAAAACAAAAGTCTAAATATGATATTTGGCCTCAAATCATCTGAGGCCTGGCGCCCCCCCTGCGATCTTTGGCACGCGCGCCCCCCAAGTTGGGAATCACTGCCTTAGACTTTATATATAAAGGTTTGTACCCTCTTTTACTTACTATTTTATCTTTAATATTTTCTTATGCATTCTTTTTAGGTAACATTAAGCTGTCTTTGGCTCTTTTCTGCTGTAACAATGTAAATGTCCCCTCTGTGGGACTAATAAAGGTATTCTGATTCTGATTATATGTTTATTGTTGCATTTGATGTATTGATGCTCATTATATTGAGTTTCATTGTATCGCTATCCACCTTATATTGCAACTATATGGCGCGAAAAAAACCGTAAGCTTAAAAGAGGTACTACGGCTGTCCTCTTCCTTCCCAGAAGTATAATATCATTCCGATTTGTCACAACATTGCCAATCAATTGGGTCCTTCTGAATTCATTATTGCAAGTTGTAAGTTTAAAATACATAGGACACTCCAGTCAAAAGCATGTCATTGCAGCATTTGCAGAGCAGATACAATAGATACATACATCAAAAATACAATATGCAAATCAACTTTAACTTTCCTAAAAGTATTTTTTCTTCAAATGACATTGATTAGATGACTAAAAGGTTTTGAAAAGACAAGTCAGATTGTAGCTTTCTGGTTTATTTTATTGGACGAATGAGATGGTCAGCCTTAAATACATTGATTGGAGAGGGGTTAATACATCTAGAGTAGCAAGTATTTTACACAGAAGTAAAATCTGTTTTTCTCTGCCAGCCACCACTCATTACTACACATATTTGAGACTTTTCCTCCAATTACATTTCACTCCTTTCTTGGCCACTAATTGGACAGGCGACAGATACCCACATGTAGAGCTAGCCCAGGCAGATAATTGGTAAGAGGTCTGCAGCCTGTGGCCAATATGCGCTTATGAAAAACACATATAAATGAAAGTTAAAGCAATGGCACAAAAGTGAAAAATCTGAAAACAAAGAGGACAGCTTGAGATTCTGGTTGTGATGTCAGAAAGTATTTTGCAATAGAAGTGCGATGTAGAGCGAAAAGCTTCTTTCATGTCCGCTCTGTTGTTCTTGGTCGATTGCTTCAGGCCAATAAATTAATCTGTTCTCTGATTGCGATTTTAACAAACGTGAACAGAGAGATAGAGTTTGATCAGAGCCAAGTGATACATCCAGACCAAAGAAAGACATCATCTTCAGCCATCAATAGTGCCCATCCTTTCTAATACCATATGTCCTCCCATTCAACGACGTGCCTGGCCCAACGCCTCCTCTTGGCACAGCTCTGTCCTGCTACTGCCTGCCAGGTACACAATTGGACAACAAGAGCTTGCAAAGAGCCACTGACAAATGATGGTCTCTAACATATGTGAGATGAGTGGCTTTTAGTCCCTGGAATTGATACCATGGACAAACAAGTTATTTCCCTACAAATCCTGACGGTTTAACTTTGTTTTAAAAGTAGAAATCTTTTAAAATAACACTACTGTAGCAACACAGAGCTTGTTTTGTTTTACCTGCAAGCCCTCACAGTTTGCATTAATCAGACAGATGTGGGTGGATTTCCTGTCAGAAAAACAGTTTATTCTTCAGCTAATTACTGTCAAGGACAACACATGTCTTTGCTGATGTGTGGGCTGCTACACTGCTAACATGTTGGTGATTTATTTGTCCTATCATCTGCTCAGCACTCAGTCTATATCTAATTCCTACTACATGTACTTTTGTAGGAAAATCACATTTTCAGAATGTTTTTTTATGTCTTTGTCCTTGAATAATAAATTCAGACCCCAAACTCCTTTTCTAGATAGCTAAAGCAAGGATATAAATGACATCCAAGTGATTGACATTGAGATTGAATTTCAGTGGCCCCGACCGTTTTCTGTTGAGAATGACAGTTAAAGTCAGCAGGAGTGACAACCTCAAATGTCAACGTGAGGAAGAGAGAAAATGAGCCCATTAGAGACAACCTACCCAAAGGTCCATGCCCTCCAGATCAGATGGTAGTTTAAAGGTTGTCAAAAGTTCGGAAGAACACGCCCCTTGAGTTTAAAACGGCTGACAAGCCATTGGTCTCTGGTGCCCTGTGCTTGCTAGCTATTAGGGGTGAAAAAGCTTTTGAGACTGATATGGATTCTGATTTTCAGCCGGCTTTACCTTTGAGATGGGAACTGTGGAACTGACACCAGCTCAGGCTCACCCTTCGTGTTCATTATCCAGTCAGCACTGCTTTCCAGAATGGGTCAGGTCACACGCATAAATAGATTTACGGTTTAATGGGAGAGAGATTAATGCAATTGAGTTCAAGCATTTGAAGACAGAAAGCTTCGGTTCATTCTTCTTTACTTCTTTGATTTTGATTCACTTACAGGCACTGCAACACTCTTTGTTTTGACTATAACAATTATTTGGCATTTACAAAATGGTGACACTAAAGTTAATACTAACAAGACAGAAACATTTGGTTCAACAGATTTGCTTTTGATTTTGCTTCACTTACAGGCATTGCATTCATTGGTCCAACAAGGACTTTACAAAGTAGATTTGTTGTGGACATTCTTGAAATGAACTAGTCAAAGAGTTGTCCTTCTGAGTCTTTACAGATGTTACAATGATTATTTGGCACTTCAATCAATTATAGTAGCACTATTTTCTATGTAAAAACACATGTCCTGCTGTGTGGTTTCTGAATATCTTCCCATGCGGTTTAAATTAAATAATACATTTATGAATATGGCACTTGATGTTGGCAGTATCCATTTGCTATGTGGATTATTTATTATTCTAATTAACATTTTGTTGAACACGTCTTTTTAGTAGTGTCTTTCTGTGATGCTGTATGATTGAAGAGTTAAGGATATGGTTTTGGGAAGTGTGAAAGGCAAGATGTAAAAAAAAGAAAAACACTATTTGTTTGGTCTGAGAGGCCTTACAACGATACATTTGCTCAAAGTGCTTCCGAAACGATGTACATTCGGCAAAGATGAGGAAATAAGACTTGGGTATGAAAGAGATCGACAGCAGGAGTACAAAATAAATCAGATGTTCACTTGAATTGTATGCATACTGTGAGTAAAACTGTGCAAACTCATTTCTACCCAGCATGTAGAAATGCAGGTTTTCAAGCAATTGTCAATTTACTTCAGATAAATTGCTTCCAGTTCGAGTCTGAACAAATTGCACCAAAGACCCGCTGTTGGCTGATGTCAGAACATGAACTGTATACTGTAATTATTTGGTCAATTTATTTGAGTTCTGTTTGGATGAGTTTCATTGTAAGGTCTGTTCCTATTTGCCTACGGTAATTTCCCTGAAATTAAGCATGTTGGTGTTTTGAAATTACTTAAAAAAAATATATCAAAAAGAAGTTAAAATTTTTTGAACCGTATCAAATGTCAATGCTGCTCTGGTCCAGTAAATAGTTAATGTATCATAAAAAACATCATCTTTTTTACTTTGTTTTATAACTTTATCCTCTCATACATTCTCAAAACATTTCTTTAATCGACATACACAGAGGATTTGGTGCTGGACTTTTGCCAGACTATTTTATGCTAATTTCATGCATGTTACACCCATGCAGGGAAACATGTGCGAAGAGAAAATGGATCCAATGCATCAACCTCCTGTCATACACTCAATTTCTCCCTGATTTTTTTCCTCTAGACTGCTGCTCCACATTTAAAATGTAATCAAATACACAATTCTGTAACACTATGGATATTGTTTCTTTATAAATCCACACGGGTGTTTAGCCATGAGAGGTTATTATCACATTTTGAAGAACAAAATGTACATGAAATACATTTTTTCTTTGACCACGTAAATCAATCAATGTTTATTTATATAGCCCAATATCACAAATGTTACATTTGTCTCAGTGGACTTCACAGTTTGTACAGAATATCAGTATGACAATACGACACCCTCTGTCCTTAGACCCTCACATCGTACAAGGAAAAACTTCCGGAGAAACCTGCAGGTTTGTCTCGTGACCTTGATAGTGAGAGTAAAGATAGCACCAAGACCATTAGGTATTTTCAAGATAAACACTCATTGATCAATGTTGCAAACCATATGGCCTTCAAATGCACACTTTTCATATTTTACATAAAACGTGAATATATTGCCTACCCTCCAAAGAGGTAAAGGTAGAAGAGCGCTTCACTGAATAAAGTGTTTTGATGAGTGCTCAACCAAAAATAACAATCTTATAAGAGGAAGGCAGCACACCCACTTAAAAAATAGAAAGTAGATGAAAACATAGTGTTCACTTCACCCTGGATTTCATTAGCTCAAAAGGCTATGCCGACACATTTCTGGTTCAACCTTCACCACTGTATAATTTTCTCAACAAGGTCACGTAAGGTATTCCCAACAGGGGAATTGACTGATGGTAATTCATGAAAACATTTCCTTGTAAAACTTTTATATAGCGCAAAGTGCTACTTTAAAGTCAAAGTATTAAGCTCCAAATGTAGCTAATATGACAGCTATCATGGAGGTAAAATCTCAATAACGCAACTTTACTCAAATATGTAAATATACCAGATATATATTTTTGATTTGTTAATTAGCAATGATCTGAGACTGTGGGTCAGTCGCCACATGTTGAAATTGTGCACAAATAGTAATCGATAAATGGTAGAAACAGTCATCTAAAAAAAAATGCAGAGCTGAATGTTCTTATCAACACACATTTTAGTTTGAGTGAATAGGCATGATTTGGGGAGAACATTTGATTGTCCTTCCAATATGCAGACAATGTGCAGACACTGGTTCCTTGTTGCTACGAAAGTGGAATCGCGAGAGGTCTGAATCATGGACTCCCTGCCAAGTCCTGCAAAAGAGAGGCAGTTCTTCTTGCACTGGAGGTATATTTACTCCTAATGATAGTCTATAATCAGTAAAGCCAATGACATGTTTTCACAAATGTTAGTCTTTTGATTAATGAATCATAGAAAGAGCAAGAAGAGATGCACACAGTACAACACCCGGGTGTAAATAGCTACAGTTCTTTAGATAAGTGCCATACATCCACCATAGGGGAATTACAATTTGACGCAGCAGCACAAGGGAATGAAGTTATCAAAGAAACTTTTCCATAAATACCTATACATCCAAAACAGTATCTAATGTGTAGCCCAGGTGCAAATAGCATTGTTAGCTATGGACACCCGGGTTTAAATAGCACCTGCCTTACTGTAGCCCAGGGGTACTCAAACTTTTTTATTAAAGGTCCACTTGTGAACTTTACACAAGGTCACTGGTCCGGATCAATGGCAGTAAAGTCAGTGACGATGCCACAGGTCAAGTGCCTGAATTTATGAGTCCTGAGTAAACATGTGGGCGTTTGAATAAAAAAATAAAATACCTGAACACTGGAAACAGTTCTCAATGAATGCACTGTATACCCCATCATTGAAGTTTGTCAAGAAGTTTTTTTGTATCTTTAATAAAAAATTAAAAAGGTACTCAAAAAGCTAAACTTTTTATTTTTGCTTACAATTTTTTGTTTGAAAAGTTAAATACAATGAAATGTCTTCTTTTTTTATCGTCAGAAGTAATTGCTGACACCAGCTGCTCATGAAATTGATAACTGCTTATTAACAGTCATTATATAATTTTTGCCTGGATATAAATAGCTTATGAATTCTAATTTAGAACTTACCAAGACATAAGTCCGCTCACTAAGTCATCATTTAATTGTCTTTATTTTCAGTATTTTTTAAGTTTATTGTGCAAATAACACCCAGCATTATATTTCCCTCATAGACTGAGATGAACTAAGGTAACACAACAGTGCTGGAAAATTAAGAAAGTGGATGGCTAATAAAAGATTACACATGGTACAACTTGGTATCATAATAAATTGACCGCAAAGTACTTTTGTTTGCATATGAAGCAATGTCTCACATACTAATAAAACCCCTGTATTGCAGTCAGTTGTGCATCTGTGGGATTCAGGGAATTAAATATACTATCAGGCTGATGGTGGGAGTGTTATGGCTGTTTCCATTGCTCACTCACCCATGTGATTTATTTCCCTGTCACAATTCCAAGTGGTCATAGTAATTGGATAAAAAATCCTGAAAAATAAACTTCAGACCTGCAGGTGCATTATTCATTTTTGCCAAATTCCGCATTCAAAAACGTCTCCCCTGTGGCTCTATGTTGGGCATGGCACCGGTTCCATTCAGTTTGGAAACAATTGCAAATGGCCTCTGCAGAGACTGAGCGCAGTGGTAAGTAAGGTCATTTCCACTTCTAAAATCAATAGTGGCAGCATTCGGGAATAATGGATGCTCTGTGAGCCTCTGTGAGCCTCAAATAGCTCAGAAACTGATAAACCGTTAACAGGTGCATAATATTAACAGAGCCAATGCAAGAGTTGGTGTTGTAAAGTAAACAGTAAGGGCACAACTTTCCAACCCATGCATATATTTGATTTAAGTCATGATACTGCTGCTTTAGTTTGCTAAACCCTTTTCACGTCCTGCTTGGCTGAAGTTAAAACTCGAAAAGGGCATAAAATACCACCAGTTTAAATTGTTCTGACTAAAGTAATATGCTGCTGAGAGATCTGGGGTGTGCTTCCCCAGCTGATTTGATGTGAAAACTACCTGAGTTTTGATGAAGGCTAACTCGAAATACCATGACAAATCTGGATGACTGAAAGTAAAAATCCAGCCTGTGTGTCACCAGTGACTCGTACCAGCCCCCTCCTGCTACAGCTACAGCATGTTGATGAATTGTTTGGTGGTTTCATATTGATTTGTGGAAAGATCATGATACTGCTCTGGGAGCACAGGATATTAAGATTCAAACTTTGCTTCCTGCTACTTTTATGGTCCATTGTTTATATATCAGATGGAAAAATGTCCTTTGTAAGACAGATCACACAGTGAGAGGGATGTACACAGGGAATGGAAAAGGATATTGTAGTAGTTAAGCATGGCATGATACTAAACATATGGGTCTATAAACAAAAGGCGATTTGTCTGAACCCATACTAAAGCAAAAAGATTCACCATCTGCCACCACCTCATACCATGCTGAAAAGTAATGTATGGAACAACAGTTCATTGACAATGCCAAAAAAAGTGAAGCAAAGTTGGACTTAAAGAAATGTTCTGTCTCGACTCTCTCCAACATACATTTTATATTCTAGAAAGCGTTTTAGCATTGCCAAAGCACATGACGCATCAAATCAACAGAACTAAAGTGAAGTGAGCTGACTATTCCTCGGTGTTCGCCTGAATATAAAACCTAGAGTAGACAGACAATGTGTGGAAAGGACCGAGGTGACTCCAGTATTTTGGAATGCAGTATTTTTGACATTTCTGTGGCTTCTTCTAGTGAATTGTGTGCTGGGGCAGAAGCATCTCGGCTAGTGACAGGAAGAGACTTTACAGACTGGTTAAGAAGGCCAGCTCTGTCCTCGGATGCCCCCCCCCCCTCAATGTAGTGGAGGTGGTGCAGGTAGAAAGGAGAAGGATGGCTAAGCTACAGATACTGATGGGGAACATATGCCACTCTGTCAGCTGGGCAGATACTTCAGTGACGGACTGCTTCACACTCGCTGTGTGAACCAGAGATAAGATGGGCCTCACTTCCTGTTGCTGTATAGTATACACTGCACCAGTAGACCACACATAACATGACTTCTTACAGCCCGTCCACACGGCGGCGTGCGCTGAAGCTTCAACGCTTCTGTCCATTCACTTTGAATGGGGTGACGTCACGCTTTGCCGAACTGCATTGTGGGACCGTTGCTTCGCTTTGCTCGCGTTGCTCGCTTAAAAAGTTGAGCAATGTTCAACTTTTGAAGCTTCGGTGGAAGCGTCAGCCAATCAAATCATATGCCAGTACAAGCTCTAGCCAATCAAACTGTGTGCTTGTGTGTCCAGGGCGGGAGATTCATGTGATTGGTTGTTGGTCGAGTTTCAGACAAGCTCACCGGCAAGCTTCAACGCACGCCGCCGTGTGGACGCTGCGTTACAGTTCACTGATGTGTTGTATCAATGACTACGTTTACATGCACACAAAATCTACTAATATCCGAATGTGAAAATATTTAAAATGTATTATTGGGTCATCTTTACAGCATATTCCATTTGGATATCCCGAATTATGCTTTGTACAATGTAGAAGAATGTTAATGTTTTCCACCAATCAGACCACCATTTCATTATTATAATTAATAATGAAGATATATAAATAAAATATGATATATAATATATATCAAATAGCAAATAGCAAATATCCCAACAGTAAGATGGTACTGTTTTAAGAGATATTTTCTCTTGTTTATGAATTTTGGAATTACAGCTAAGAAAATTGGTTTATACCTCATTCACACCAACGGTGTTTCAGGGCCGGTTCGAAGCTGGAGCTTGAAAAGCACCGGGTTTTCCTCTTCACACCGCAGCGGAGCAGCCTCTTAGCTCCGGAATCCGGTTTGTTTCAAGCACCAACAAATTGTCCGGCCAGAGCAAAAGCACCACATACGTCACGCTTACGTCGAGGCGGGGGCAGGGGCAGTATGGGCATAGATATGTCTCATAATTATTTGTGTGAACATAAAAATAATTTGTGTGTAAATATGTGATTTGTAAATGTAAAACACCATTCACAAATGCATTTAAAAGATTTGCAAACTCACAAATACATTTGCAAGTGTAAAACGGATCTGCAAATACGCTAAATATGTTCACAAATTTAAAAAAAGATCTGTGAATATCTCTTAAACATTTACAACTTTCGATCCGGCATTTGTGAATCCATTTTGTATTTGTCAACCAAAAATGCGCTTGCGGATCTCAAATCTCTGCTCGTGGATCTCACATTTCTGCTTGTGGATCGTCTTTTTACCAACCCAGTCTCATGGCATTTCGTGTTCACCAACACGATTTTTAATCTATTGATTCGTGTTCACCAACACGATTTCCCCCTTTTTTTCGTGTTACACAGCACGATTTTAAAAGCAATGTATTTCTACTGGTAATGTGTTTCGTGCCTGCAGCAAGTATTTTTCTCCGGTCGGGTCGTGGAAGACCGGAAGCTGTGTGGTTCATAAAAACATGTTCTTACTCAATATCAAGCCACAGTTATTGCTTTTATTTTAAATCGTATAATTTCTGACTTTTGCTGCCGTCTGTGAGGAAAATAAATGTGGCTTAGAGCCTCAGAATACTGAAATCTGTATTTTTTAAATCTTTTTTTCCTTCTAATTTGTTATTCTTTTCAAAATAACACACTGTTATTTACTCACCAATAACACACAATTATCCTTGCTTTTATTTATTGGTTTAATTCCATAATCTCTGGCTTTTTTGCCGTCCGTCAGGAACTGAATTTCAAAAATAAAAATAACCGGAAACAGATGTAGGCATTTCGAGCGATTACCCAAGATCCTCAGCTATGGTTTAAGCTCGCTGATTGGATGTTTTAGCCGCAATGCATGCTGAGATTTGGTGTTTATATGATATGAAATCCGGAAAACATTTAAAAAGAATAAAATAATACTTAATTCCGAGTGTTCTTGCTTTTCTCTTTGAAAGTCATCACATAACGGCATTGTAATACACGGTTCGGCTGCATTTTTTATTTGTTGTTGTCTTTATTAGGATCCCCATTAGCACTAGCATGAGCATTGGCTATTCTTCCTGGGGTCCTCACACACTCAAAACATCAACAACAAAATTAAAACAGCTCATAATTTCATGCAATTTACAGTGAAATGAAGTGAAAACTAAAATGGTCATCCAATTATCGCCATCCTAAGGCATTACATATTACAGATCTGCCGTAGTTCTTTATTTATAGAGCCCTGATGAGAAGACCTTTGGAGAAACTGGAAGAAATGCCGCCGTAACCGAATACTTGATGCGGATCATAAATATATCAACAATTAAACAACATCTTCAATTTCTCTTCACACAATACGTCTCCTTGCAGTATCAACACTAATTTGGCTGACTTTTACATTTGATCTAATTCATAGATAGGTTATATTTACACCATAACGGTGCACAGCTGATATAAAAGGACTTGTAGTTTTTAAAGATGTTACTGATTTTCTTTGAATGTAAGAATGTAAATACTGAGTCTGAAATAGTATAGCAATATTCTGTAAAATTATGTGAAAGCATGAATAAAACTACACATCTTCAGATGTTGTACATACATAAGTGTCCTACACTAATAATACAAAGTTATTATGGCTGTGTGTACCTTGTGCGCACCGCCTAGTGGTTAAAGCACGTTATTGAATTATTGTTTTTATGTGTTATATTTGATTAAAAAAATATTAAGAGTACATACTTTCATAGGGGGAAAGTAGAAGGTCTGTGATAGAAATATAGAATATAAAAATTCAAGATTTTACTGTAAGTGATCTCTATAATAAAACAGTTTAGTGCAGGATGTACAAAGATATTAATAGGAGGAGGTGCAAAACAGAAAAACGAATTAACCTTTATTTAAACATTAAATAACACTTTAGATTAAGGTCTTCTTTCAAATAAGAAAAACATTTTGGGGGTATCTATCTACAGACAAATATTAAGCCTGACAAAGTACTTAACGTCTAATATATTGCTTTCCTGCAATGTTAACTATGTTGAAGCACTTATTTCAACTGATATTATACATATGAATTATACTCTTATGTATGTAGATAGTATAAGAAATGTGCAGAATATGACAGTTTAATGGTGGAGGTATACACATATTGATAGATGTCTTGTAATGCGCTGTTGAGGAACCTGTGACCCAAGGTTTTCATTCATTGCATAACTATACCGTAGTTGTGTATATGATATGTCAATAAACCTTTGAAAATCTTGAAATCTTGAAAGGGATGTGCAAAATAGCCATAATATACAGTCTTTAATTAACTATTAGTAGAGAATAACGAGTAATGAATGTACTTTATTACTCGTTTCCATTCATGTCAATTGCGGATACATGTTTAGTCTTCTCAAGCACCAACTATCAAATATCTCTCCTGATTGTTGGCACTTGACAATCACCTTATCTGAATTTTACTCAGGTGTAACTAAAGTCTGCTTTAAGGGTTGTTTATATTTCACATCATTAATCAGAATCTGCAAAGTAACTCAAATAAGTGTAGTGGAGTAAAAATACCAGGTTAACCTCTGAATTGTAGTGGAGTAGAATTACAAAGTAACAATGAGCTGTCATGTGGGTATATATTAATGCTGCGCATTATGGACACAAGCGATTTTCACCCATTTATTAATTATATGTTTTACATTTGATAGCACCAATGTGTTTAATACTGGCAACTTCTAATTGTGGAAAAAACGAAAACGTTCAGTAGAGATGTCCCATAGAACATTTTGCGAAACACAATAGCCAGTATGTGTAGTTCTGGGGGGGGGGGGCGTTCGATTCCAGTTTTGGATAGTCTGGCGTGGTTTCGTTCCATTTCAATTGGCGTAACCTTGGCGCACTGCCACTCCAACATCCAATCCCAGAGCTTGAAGATTAATCACGGGGACTGTAGTCCTAAACGATAGCTGGGGATTATGGGTAGTGTAGTGTCTTCGGCCATCCTAAACTCCGAGAGGCTGTACGTCTGTTTCCGGTTATTTTTATTTTGAAATTCAGTTCCAGACGGACGCCAAAAAAGCCAGAGATTATGGAATTAAACCAATAAATAAAAGCAAGGAAAATTGTGTGTTATTGGTGAGTAAATAACAGTGTGTTATTTTGAAAAGAATAACAAATTAGAAGGAAAAAAAGATTTTAAAAAATACAGATTTCAGTATTCTGAGGCTCTGAGCCACATTTATTTTCCTCACAGACGGCAACAAAAGTCTGAAATTATACGATTTAAAATAAAAGCAATAATTGTGGCTTGATATTGAGTAAGAACATGTTTTTATGAACCACACAGCTTCCGGTCTTCCACGACCCGACCGGAGAAAAAGACGTGCTGCAGGCACGAAACACATTACCAGTAGAAATACATTGCTTTTAAAATCGTGCTGTGCAACACGAAAAAAAGGGGAAAATCGTGTTGGTGAACACGAATCAATAGATTAAAAATGGTGTTGGTGAACACGAAATGCCATGAGACTGGGTTTCTTTTTACACACACGGAATTTTGAGACATATTTTCCGCCGGTCTCGGCTAAAATCTACTCGTGTCACTCGGTTATTTTCGGAAACCACGTGATGGCCTGCTGATTACGACATTTCCGCATGATTTCAAAGTAAGAGCATGATGGTTTGTTTAATGCTCTGTTTTTTTATTATAATGAGCAGCGGAACGTTAGATGCATTCTTTATCACCATCATCATCATTATCATGTTATAGTGATACAGTTAGTTTGGTTCAATACAGCATATATCGAGCACTTTGGTTGATGTTGAAGTACGCAGGTTATGCACCACTTTCAGATCCCGGGGGGAGCAGCAGGCAGCCCAGATAAAAGTATTTTTCTTCATTGTTTGTTGTGTATTCAGTCAAGCGGGTCAAAGTTACAATGCAAAATTGTAAGTACAATGTAAAGTCCTGTACTCTGCAGGTGCCGGTAAAGAGCAATACATGACAAAACCTTTCCAAACAAAACAACTAGGTAGACAGACAGACAGACAGACAGACAGACAGACAGACAGACAGACAGACAGACAGACAGACAGACAGACAGACAGACAGACAGACAGACAGACAGACAGACAGACAGACAGACAGACAGACAGACAGATTGACGGACAGATAGATATCAGATAGATACTTAATTCATCCCAAATTGTGAAATGTGTGGAAACAAGTATAAACACAATAACATTAAATACAAATGAAAGCAATAGACAGGAATATATGAATATACAGTAGAAAGGACACTATGAATATTGTAACGATCACAAAGGGAGTCGGAAACAGGCTGCTAGTTATTAGGCTTTAATAACTCTTCTTCTTTACAGATGATCACAGGTTCAGGAACAGCTTGTGGGCTCAACCTCACACTCCACTAACTCCCACACATACCCATATATATATCAGTGTCTATGTCACAACTTCCCGCCCTCCCCCGTCTGCTCCCCCAACCACAGGCCCGCACCTCAACCAGCATCACTGTGCAGCTCTATGATTGGCAGAGAGACGGGGGATGCCTGAGTGACACCCTCAGCATCCTATACAGGGTTGCTACACTACCCCCCCACTACAAAGTTCCTCGCCAACGAGGAACAAATAAAACTCAGCACAAACACTACCCCCACCCTCTCCAGTACTCTGCAGGGACCAACCCACTGGCTGTCCAGTTTTAGGCACCGGCCTTTCTTCCGTTGTGGGCTGTAGACCCAGACCAGCACAATTTCACATTACAGCAACAAAATCCTGCGGTTTTTGGCAAACCGAGTACCAGAGAATATACATTTAAAAAAAAAAAAAAAAAACTTTTCATTGTTAGGGGTGCCACAGGGGGGTCAGAGGTCAGTGTTAGTGGGGCACTGGCCCCCCCCTAAACGCCCCTGCCAGGCATCCACCAAATGCGTTCCATATTTTTTCTCCGAAAGTAAGAGAGTCTTGGCTTCCTTACAGACGAGGCATCCAAGACCACCCTCCTTTGAAAACAGCCAGGGGTTTCTTTCTTTCCAGGATCTCCACTGATTGTGTCCCCAGTTAAGTGGTGGTCCTTCTGTAACAGTACCTCCTGCCTCCTCATGCCAGTCCGCTTCGGAACTTTCTACGTGTGTGCAGGTGGTCCCACATTCAACAGCATCAGGTCCGCTAGCAAAGACAGAATCCTCCGTAGCAGCAAGGTTAGTGCTAGCTGCCACGCTAGCAGGTGCATTTTGGTTGTCAAAAGCTGTTTCTTTGTGAGAAAACCAAAACTAGCCAGGCTTGTAGACCCCGTCGGCGGCAGTGGCCTTTTTTTGGGCGGCATTGTAATCGTCTGCTAGCCTACGGTACTCGTAGTATGTGTGTATCTTGTCAATATATTTGAATGTGTGTTGATATAACGGTTCATTCTTCGGGCGCGCGTCCCACAGCCTCACAGGCATAGATTCACCTTAGAGGTGAAGTGCAGGCATATTGTCATTCAAGAGAGAATACGATGCGTAGTTCTTTTGGAAAACATTGTTTTGTTTGCCTATTTACCTCGTTAACGTAAATAATACTCATTACATTGAAAAATGCATTATTTGTGATCAAAATAATGGTTGTTGGTAATGTATATTAGCGACCCCCACAGATGTTTGATTTCACTGGGTCCGTGGGAGCTCAGGCCCCTCCTTATGGGAGCTCAGCTCCCATTGGCTCCCACGTAACTCGAACCCTGCCTCTATGTCTGTTAGTCATTGAATACCTCGGGCTGTTACGAGTTGGCAGACCCAGGTATGTCCATAGAGGTTCCAAACGTGGGTTTGTTTACACCGGCTCAGCTGACACTATCCCAACTGTGTGGTCCCGGCGCCCCGTCACCGCCCACTTACGTCATCACAACAAACCACACGTGTGCATTGTTAACCTGAAGCCCTTGGCCTGTGTTGATGGCATCCAGTGGCGGTTCTAGACCAATTTGACTGGGGGGGCCACTGGGGGGCCAGTTATTTTCTGAGGGGGGCACAATAAATGCAGGACGAAAAAGAGAACTAGACAGTATGAAGTAATTGTGCATAAGAAAACAATGCAATACAGTTATTGGTATTTGTCAGAGGTGGGGACTCGAGTCACATGACTTGACTCGAGTCAGACTCGAGTCGCATATTTTTTTACTTGAGACTTGCTTGACTAACATTGATAAAAGACTTGACTTGACTTTGACTTGGTATTCATGACTTGAGACTTGACTTAAGCTTGAGATAGATGACTTGAAAGGACTTGACTGTTTACAATTAAATATTGGCGTTTGTTTTTGTAGTGAGATATTACGTTTAGTTTTAAAAAAAAACGTGATTATAGCGCCATGCGCGCAAACCTGGCAACCCACTAGAAGGCAGGAGTGTCAGTTAACATGGCAGCGGCTAGCTTTACTCCACAAATAGTGAAGTTTGGATTCAAGGATTATGTTGTCGATGACGGTAATAAGAAGAGAACAGCGGTATGCAGGGTCTGCAGCATAAAGATCAGTGACACGACCACCACAACATCCAACTTCATTCGTCACTACAAAAACACCACAGAGAAAGGTGCGTGCATGTGTTGTGTTAGCTAGAAAGCTAACGTTAAGTTTAAGCTACGTTAGACTTGGTTTCAAATCGATTAAGCAAAGAGAAGATAACGGTAAATGAACACTAGAACCGCCAAGGGATTCATTTTGACTAACCCTGATACTGACGGGCTGCCGAGAGAGAGAGAGAGAGAGAGAGAGAGAGAGAGAGAGAGAGAGAGAGAGAGAGAGAGAGAGAGAGAGAGAGAGAGAGAGAGAGAGAGAGAGAGAGAGAGATAGAGATATATGCCTCGTTTAGTTCCCCTGTGTTATTATCAGAAGTTACTGTAAACTTTTGAATAATATAGTTCGTCTACTTTTAATAGTTTGTTTTAATTATGTTGTTTTTGTTTGTAGAAGTGCATCATTCCTTGATTTATTGTTACATGCATCTGAACCTTTTGATCTGTTATGATCATCCACACTCTGCAGCTTTGGGGACAGAGCCTTCTCAGTGGCAGCTCCTAGGCTCTGGAACCCCCTCCCTCACAGTCTTTCAGTCCCGCCTCAAAACACATCTTTTCAACTCTGTCTACCCATAAGCCCCCCCCTCTCAATCAACTTCCTCTTGACTGCCTTTTTATTTATTTATTATTTATTTTACTATACTTACTTGTTTGCCTGTCCTTGTTTGTCTACCCTCCCTCATACTGTAAAGCGTCTTTGAGTTGTGAAAAGCGCTATATAAATAAAATGCATTATTATTATTATGATGATAAACTGAAGCAATTTCTAAATTAACCCAATTAAGTGAGTTTTAAATCGTCTTACTTAGTTTATAAGGAAATTATTGAGGAACAAATTAAATGATTTGAAAATGATATCTATGTAGGTGCTGAGGCTGTTGGCGGTTCTAGTGTTAACAGAAATTTAAATAAAATATGTGTAATGGCAAATGCCATATATGATTTTCTTACCTGGAATTCTGCCTTTTTGAACAGACTTTTTGAGTCCTAGCTTATTGTCTGCAGTTCTAGGGTTAATATGAATCTAATATGATTGTCATCGGTCTAAATTAGATTTCAAATGATGAACTGTGTATGTAAGGAAGATCATAGTGTGGGTTGAATCCATTTTCATAACCACTGTCTTTTAACTGATTTAAATGCGGAAACTGGGCTTATTCATCAGAATTTCGTATGACTTGACTTGACTTGCTTGACTCTCATCACAGTGACTTGGGACTTGCTTGATACTTGTAGGTCAAGACTTGAGACTTGCTCATGACTTGCACATGTAGGACTTACTCCCACCTCTGGTATTTGTTTCAGTACACTTATTTATTTCAGATATATCTTATAGTTATTACTGTTAGCTTCAGCTTAAGTTATTGTGCAATGTTTGCACTCACACCATATTTATATAAAAATAAAGGCAATGAACAGTTACATCTCTACTTTACATCTACAATTACACGGATACAATAGTTTAACTCACCTTCAATTATCGTGGTAGTCTCTTGAAACGTAGGTTTCAATCAGTCTTTCTTGGATGCAACAGCCTCTGATGATCCGAGATGAAAAGTGTTTGTTTTTCGCGCGCTTCAGCCGGACAGTGAAAGTGAGTGCACCGCACTAATGGGTCCTGAGTGCACCGCTCTAATGGGTCCGACTAGAATGACGAATAACGTTAGTTCCGTCTATTCCGTCATTCAATAAATCATACATTTTTCATTTTTTTCACTTTTCATTTTTAGGGGGGCCACAGGGGGGTCAGTGTTAGGGGGGCACTGGCCCCCCCTGGCCCCCCCTAGAACCTGATGGCATCACTGTTTTACCAGCCTTTGCAACATATAACAACTCCCACACCCGCTAAATACCTGCTCCCTTAACCCTTGTGCCCTCCTCGAATTTTCAACCTTTCGACCCCTTCGTGGCAAAAATGTACACGCCCATAATAACTGCTATTAAATCATCATACATGAATATTTGTTTCTACTTTTTTTTTCATGAATCACGTAAACAGCTTATTTCGTACTCAAAACTACCACACATTCAATAATGTTCTGGATTTTAACCCTTTAAATGCCTGTTTCATTATTTGAATTATCTCATTATTTATGACAAAAAAAACAAAAAATTATTTATTTTCAATATAATAATTAGTAGAGGGATGGAACTTAGGTGGTTATTAGAGTCTTGGATGAGTCAAAGATTAGGAACAAAATTGATTTGACTGCATTATTTTGATTTGACTGCATTATTTGTTTTTCATGAATCACATAAACAACTTCTAACGTACTCAAAACTACCAAACATTAAATCATTGTCAGGAATTTAACCCTTTAAACGCCTGTTTCATTATTTTAATTATTTCATTATTCATTACAAAAAAACAAAAAAAATGAAAAATGTTCAATATAATAATTAGTAGGGGCATGGAACTTAGGTGGTTATTAGAGTCTTGGATGTGTCAAAGATTAGCAACAAAATTGATTTGACTGCATTATTATTTTTTACGTAGTGTCAGATACTACCTCTGGACACCTTCGTGGCAAAAATGTACACGCCCATAATAACTGCTATTAAATCATCATACATTAATATATTTTTCTACTTTTTTTTCATTAATCATTTAAACAACTTATAACGTACTCAAAACTACCAAACATTCAATAATATTCAGGATTTTAACCCATTCAATGCCTGTTTAATTATTTGAATTATTTCATTTTGTCTTACGAAAAAACACAAAAAATGAAAAAATTCGATATAATAATTAGTAGAGGGATGGAACTTTGGTGGTTGTTAGAGTCTTGGATATATCAAAGATCAGCAACAAAATTGATTTGACTGCATTATTATTTTTTACGTAGTATTAGATACTACCTCTGGACACCTTCGTGGCAAAAAATGCCTCATTGACTGCCATTCAAACCACCTTTTTTGATCTCACTGCCATTGCAGTATAAAACCATGCATTTTGTAATGTCAGCATTTCATCTAGAAGAAAAGTTGTTATATTTGACATTTTTACTGTATTCCACAAGATTCAACCATTTTCCCACTGTAGGCCGATCCGTGAAATGATGTTTATAATATCGAGCCGTGTGACTACCAGGGGGGCCCAACAGTGATTTGTGCATGTGAAATAATTTTCAAATCAATGTCTGAGTCATCGATGTGAACATTTATTGGGCAAACTACAACAACTTTGAAAACTTCAACAACAGAACATATGAAATAGGAACACATCCAGGCTTTGAATATGTGATGTATGTGTGTGTGAGCAAAACAAATGTGTGTGTGTGTTCAGTTTAGCTCAGCTCATTTCCAGCAGCAGACCAGCAGGTCCTGCAGCATGGGACCTGGTGCTCTCTTTACACTTGGTGCACGTGGTAGAAGACCTATTTTTTAGGCCTGTGCACAACCAGCACACACGTCTCCTTCTGGTCGAGCCCGTGGCACGAGTGGTGATGGTGGTCTCGGTGGTTTCTGCGAGGGTAGCAACATTGGTCTGTAACTCCACTACCATGGTAGCAGCAGCTGCTGTTCACGGGGGGTACTTTCTCCGCATGATCTGTGAGGACACCATGGATTTCCCCAGCTCTCCTAAGAACAACCTCCGTTTGTAGGTTCTTTGCTGGTTCCAGGAGGGATTTACTGCAGTGAACAGCACAAAAGCATTGAAGGCGGAGACATCAATGCAGTTGAAGAACAGGACAAGAGGCCACCGAAGTGTCCGCCTCCTACAACTGTAGGTACTGACCACCTACAAACGATCAAGGAAAACAATTGAATATAAATAAATAAATATCCTTCCTCAGCATTCACAAGTATGTTATATAATTCATTATTTATATAAATGCAAGAAATATGTCTAATGAATGATAAGCACTTATAATAAATACATAGTTATCTCAAATAAACACATGCAATCAGTGAGAATAAATAGACTACGTTTGGAATCAATTCATATAGTAATAAAAGCATATAATCACATACCTTGTCAAGGTTGTCCACGCCACCCTTGCAGCGATTGTTGTCAATGATGACTTGTGGTTTCTTCTTGTCATCCTGATGTACAGCTGGCTCTCTGTGTTTGCTGCTCAGAAGTAGGACATTTCTTCCCCGCCGCGGGATGTAGCTGACTGCTGTGGTGGTGGTTGTGAATGCAAACACAGATGACAAGACAGCTCTCTGCTTCAGTTTGGGGGGAAGCCCAGGCTTGTTTGCCCTGATGGTCCCTACCAGGGCCACTTTCTCCTTCAGAAGCTCCTGGGCAAGTGAGTAGGAAGTGAAACAATTGTCACATGTAAGTGTGACACCCTTGAGCCCCTCAGTCATGTCCAGGATGACTCGCTTTCCCTGGCCCTTCTCCGGAGATTCACCAGCGGCTTTTCCAGTATACACATGGCACCTCCAGGCATATGATGTGGCGACATCTGCGGTGATCCAGATTTTCAGCCCGTACTTCGCTGGCTTGCTGGGGATGTACTGCCGGAATTTGCAGCGGCCTCTGAAGGCTACGAGCTGCTCATCGACTATGATGTCTTCCCCTGGATTGAACAAGAGTGGGAGGCGCTCTGTCCACTTGTCCCACATATTTCGGAAAGCTGTAAGCTTGTCCTTCTTGTATCGAGCAGGACGGGTGAGTCGGTCATGGAATCGGAGGCTGGCGCTTATCATTTCAAAGCGTTTGTGGGACAGGGTGGCCCTGAAGATTGGTCTCCCACTCTGGTCAACCCACAGGCTGCGGGTAGATTCCCCTTTGGACCGGTACACACCCGCCAGGATGAGAAGTCCCATGTAAGCCCGAATCTCTTCAGCATCCACATCGTTCCATCCTGACACTGAACGCCTCCCATAGAGATTTGTCATCTGAAAAATTAGCTGAATCATGTCGGGAGTGAAGAAAAGGTCAAAAGAGGATGCCACATCATCAATTATTGATATGGCATATCTTGTGGGCCCTGGAATCCTGCCGGTGGGTGCCTGAATGTAGCGCAGCGTCTTGGCATGAGATGGAGACCAGACTTGGATGGCTAGGATGGGCCGGATCCTCAGTGTCCTCCCTACTTTCAGACAAACATTCAGAAGCACTCTCAGTTGTGGAGGATTCCAGAGATAATTCAATGTCAGACTCGGAGCTTGTTTCTTCAGAAGAAGAGTCATCGCTTGCAGATGAAGGCTGCATGACCATTTCTACGGCCTCTTCTGCAGTGAAATGCCTCTTCATTTTAGCTCCTACTCTTGGCTCCAGGACTTTCTCCTTCTCTGCTCACTCATGAAATAACCCCTCAGCCAAACTGCATGTTAACATTTGGCTGTGAAAGCAGCCAGGTGCGTAAACAAACTAACAGTTGTTTTTTAATTACTCGAGCAACTCTTCAAAGACATGAAATGCATCTTTCAAAAGATCAAAATATATGGGCTCAGAACAGTCTCATAATACACACATGCGTACAGAAGGATTCACACTTGTATTTCATGATCCACAAAAGGATTTACACTTGTATTTCCGGATCCACACTTGTGTTTTTCAATGCACACACAAATGTATTCCGTTTCATATACATGTAAATAAAATCCAAATACAGAAAAAAGTTTTACATATGTATTTTTGATCCTCACATATTTGTTTTCCATTTAAAACCTCTGCACCTGCAAACACAAACTGCTTTCTGTGCACGGATCGCTGTGCATTCGTGTGTGGGTTTTTTTAGACTCCCCTGACGGTCAGCCGATTCGTACTTGTAATTATTTCTATCTATAGCCAATCAGATGTCTCCTCAATTCTAAGCCAATCACATGAGCGCGCCCCCACGAGGGTAGATTTCTTGCGTTCATGACGTAGCGCTTCATGTACGCATTTTGCGCAGTCCGGAGCTGACAGCTCCATGGAGCCTGCCTGCAGGCGCTAATCTCAGGACACCCTCCACTCTCAGTACAGCGCCACTTTCCGAACAGGAAATGCACGCAAATACAAGCCTTTATATTATTAAGGTACAGCGCCACTTTCCAAACCATTGATGAATGCTTGTGTACACAAAAACGGCAGGCAAAACCGTTTTAAATGTATGTTTCCTGTATGACGAATACAGCATGCTTTATTTACGTCTGTATGAAGTTGTTGTGAGTGTGGAGGGAGCAGCTACAGGTTAGCTTAGCCTAATCGATCAGTGCACTAGGAAGCCAGTGCTAGACAGTGAACTGTCAACGGGGGGAGCCCCGCCGGTCATTATCGGCCGATATTCACTCTTAATAGTTTGATCGGTGCTCTCTATAAAGGCCGATCAGGAGAGCTGGATCTGATCGATATGGACATAAACGCGAGTGAAGTATAACCGGACGCAAGAGAGAGATCATATCAGCTGCTGAGTCTAATGGAGACACGCTGCTCTGTATGATCACCTGATGCTCCGCCCTCTGTTTAGCGAGCTGACCGGCCTGCGCAAAATGCGTATATGAAGTAATCTTACCCTCGTGGAGGCGCGCTCATGTGATTGGCTTAGAATGAAGGAGACATCTGATTGGCTATAGATAGAAAAAATTACAAGTACGAATCGGCTGACCTTCAGGGGAGTCTCAAAAAACCCACACACGAATGCACAGCGATCCGTGCACAGAAAGCGGTTTGTGTTTGCAGGTGCAGGGGATTTAAACGGAAAACTAATAAGTGAGGATCAAAAATACATATGTAAAACTTTTTTCTGTATTTGGACTTTATTTACATGTATATGAAACGGAATACATTTGTGTGTGCTTTGAAAAACACAAGTATGGATCCGGAAATACAAGTTTTTGAATCCTTCTGTGTGCATGTGTGTATTATGAGACTGTTCTGAGCCCATAAAAAGATGCCCTTTTTTTTTTTACCCTGAAATGATCAGTGCATGCTTACAGATACACACAAGATGCCCTTTTTTTTACCCTGAAATGATCAGTGCATGCTTACAGATACACACAAGATGCCCTTTTTTTTACCCTGAAATGATCAGTGCATGTTTACAGATACACACAAGATGCCCTTTTTTTTACCCTGAAATGATCAGTGCATGCTTACAGATACACACACACACACACACACACACACACACACACACACACAAAATGCATGGTTTTATACTGCAATGGCAAAAAAGGTGGTTTGAATGGCAGTCAATGAGGCATTTGTTGCCACAAAGGTGTCCAGAGGTAGTATCTGACACTACGTAAAAAATAATAATGCAGTCAAATCAATTTTGTTGCTAATCTTTGACTCATCCAAGACTCTAATAACCACCAAAGTTCCATGACCCTACTAATTATTATATCGAACATTTTTCATATTTTGTGTTCTTTTTCAATAAATAATGAGATAATTCAGATAATGAAACAGGCATTTAATGGGTTAACATCCTGAAAAATATCGAATATTTGGTAGATTTTAGTACGTTATAAGTTGTTTAAGTGATTTCTGAAAAAAAAAGTAGAAAGAAATGTTGATGTATGATGATTTAATAGCAGTTATTATGGGCGTGTACATTTTTGCCACGAAGGGGTCCAGAGGTAGTATCTGACACTACGTAAAAAATAATAATGCAGTCAAATCAATTTTATTGTCAATCTTTGACTCATCCAAGACTCTAATAACCACCAAAGCCCCATCCCTCTACTAATTGTTATATTGAAAAAAGGTAAGGTTTTGTGTTTTTTTGTAATAAATAATGCAAATAATTAAACAGGCATTGAATGGGTTAAAATCCAGAATATTATTGAATGTTTGGTAGTTTTGAGTACGTTATAAGTTGTTTAAGTGATTCATGAAAAAAAAAGTAGAAAAAAAAATTCATGTATGATGATTTAATAGCAGTTATTATGGGCGTGTACATTTTTGCCACGAAGGTGTCCAGAGGGTACAAAATGCATCACGAGAGTATACAAAACATGTAAGAGTAAACGACAATGGATTTCAAAAATGTGACTCAAAAGAAGACTTCTTACAGAATTCCATGCCAAAAGCTGTAACACAGCTGAAATGATTACCAAATAAAAAATAAAAGTCAGGAAAATGTACAAAAATGCCCGAGGAGGGCACAAGGGTTAACAACAAAGCATCACTTATTAATGAAATCATCATTGATAGGAAATTGGATTTTCTCTGCCTCACTGAGACATGGCAACAGGACTTCCTCACACTCAACCTAGCCACCGCCCCCCAGGTTATGCTTATATCCAACAGCCCCGCTCCATTGGTCGTGGTGGTGGGCTGGCAGTCATCCACAGAGCAGATATCCCTGTCCAGGGATGCAAACTTGTCACCTTTCGGCGAAATTCGCCGTTTTGAATAAAAAATATGTCGTTTGTGTGATTCATGTAGATCTGCAATAAAAATATGTTTGGGGTATGGAGGGGGGTCTGGGACCCGGAGTAATCTGCGGCCGCGAGCTGTTATGTGCCATCATGACACGCATGGTGTTCTTTTTATATATATGCAGTGCGAGCTGTGTGCTCGAGTCTTCCTCCCTGTCGGCTCTGCTCATGGATGTATTATAAGGCTCTGCTGCTCCGCGATGATGGTCTAGCTTCAGCAGCCACATTACCTACTGCGTTCGTTAATATTAACTGTGCGGTCCGGAGTCACTGTGGCACAGAGTCTGTGCCACAGTGACAGTGCTGGAATTGGGCCGGTAATTGGGCCGGTACTCACCGGTACGCAGTACCGGCACTTCTGGTTCTGACCCATGGAGTACCGGCACTTCTTGCTCAGTACCGGCATGCTGGCGGTACTCCGGTACTCATGCACCGTGCCAGTACTCAACACTCTCCCGCCGTTCTTATTATACATCCATATATATATATACAGCCGCCCGGTAGGGGAGAGTGGGGTAATTTGTGCCAAGGGGCAAGTAGTGCCACCCCTGTTATCTAGAAAACCATAGAAGAAGTTGGTCATCCATCCATCCATCTTCTCCCGCTTATCCGTGGTCGGGTCGCGGGGGTAGCAGTTCCAGCAGAGAGCCCCAAACTTTCTTTTCCCTGGCGACATCAACCAGCTCTGACTGGGGGATCCCAAGGCGCTCCCAGGCCAGCGAAGAGATATAATCCCTCCACCTGGTCCTAGGTCTACCCCTTGGTCTCTTCCCAGCTGGACGTGCCTGGAACACCTCCCTAGGGAGGCGCCCAGGTGGCATCCTAACTAGGTGCCCGAACCACCTCAACTGGCTCCTTTCGACGCGAAGGAGGAGCGGCTCAACTCCGAGTCCCTCCTGATGACCGAACTTCTCACCTTATCCCTAAGGGAGACACCAGCCACCCTGCGGAGAAAACCCATCTCGGCCGCTTGTATCCGCGATCTCGTTCTTTCGGTCATGACCCATCCTTCATGACCATAGGTGAGGGTAGGAACGAAAATGGCCCAGAAGACCGAGAGCTTTGCCTTCTGGCTCAGCTCCCTTTTCGTCACAAACGGTGCGGTAAAGCGACTGCAAGTACCGCTCCCGCTGCTCCGATTCTCCGGCC
The DNA here is from genome assembly GCF_902827175.1 of Gymnodraco acuticeps. Classification (NCBI taxonomy): domain Eukaryota; kingdom Metazoa; phylum Chordata; class Actinopteri; order Perciformes; family Bathydraconidae; genus Gymnodraco; species Gymnodraco acuticeps. The sequence continues at coordinate 91,658 of NW_022990646.1, read as the reverse complement.
CATCTCACGCTCCATTGTTCCCTCACTCGAGAACAAGACCCCGAGATACTTGAACTCCTTCACTTGGGGTAAGGACTCATTCCCTACCTGGAGTGGACAGTCCATCGGTTTCCTGCTGAGAACCATGGCCTCAGATTTGGAGGTGCTGATCCTCATCCCAGCCGCTTCACACTCGGTTGCGAACCGATCCAGTGAGTGCTGAAGGTCGCAGACCGATGAAGCCATTAGAACCACATCATCTGCAAAAAGCAGTGGTGCAATCCTTAGTCCACCGAACCGCAGACCCCCTCCCCCATGACTACGCCTCGAAATCCGATCCATGTATATTACAAACAGGATTGGTGACAAAGCGCAGCCCTGGCGGAGGCCAACCCTCACCGGAAATGGGTCCGACTTACTGCCGAGGACCCGGACACAGCTCTCGCTTTGGGAGTACAGAGATTGGATGGCCCTGAGTAGAGACCCCCTCACCCCATACTCCCGCAGCACCTCCCACAGTACCTCCCTGGGAACTCGGTCATACGCCTTCTCCAAGTCTACAAAACACATGTAGACCGGATAAGCGTACTCCCAGGCCCCCTCCAGGATCCTTGCGAGAGTAAAAAGCTGATCCGTCGTTCCACGACCAGGACGGAATCCGCATTGTTCCTCCTCAATCTGAGGTTCGACAATCGGCCTGACCCTCCTTTCGAGTACCTTAGAGTAAACTTTCCCGGGGAGGCTGAGTAGTGTGATGCCTCTGTAATTGGCACACACCCTCTGATCCCCCTTTTTAAATAGGGGAACCACCACCCCGGTCTGCCACTCCTTCGGTACTGTTTCCGACTTCCACGCAACGTTGATGAGACGTGTCAACCATGACAGTCCCTCAACACCCAGAGCCTTCAGCATTTCCGGGCGGATCTCATCCACCCCCGGGGCTTTGCCACTGTGGAGTTGTTTGACGACCTCAGTGACCTCCCCCCGGGAGATTGGTGTTGATCCCCCGTCATACTCCAGCTCTGCCTCTAACATAGAGGGCGGAGTTGTCGGGTTCAGGAGTTCCTCAAAGTGTTCCTTCCAACGCCCTAACACTCCATCAGTTGAGGTCAACAACGTCCCATCCTTACTGTACACAGCTTGGATGGTTCCCTGCTTCCCCCTCCTGAGGTGTCGGACAGTTTTCCAGAACAACTTTGGTGCCGCCCGAAAGTCCTTCTCCATGTCTTCTCCGAACTTCTCCCACACCCGCTGCTTTGCCTCGGCCACGGATGAGGCTGCTGCCCTTCGGGCCTGTCGGTACCTTGCAACTGCCTCGGGAGTCCCCCGGGATAACAAATCCCTGAAGGCCTCCTTCTTCAGTCGGACGGCTTCCCTGACCACCGGTGTCCACCAGGAGGTTCGAGGGTTACCGCCCCTTGAGGCACCTAGGACCTTGAGACCACAGCTCCCCGCCGCGGCTTCGGCAATAGAGGCTTTGAACACCGACCACTCTGGTTCAATGTCCCCAACAGAAGTTGGTCATGTGACCACATATTTTTGAAGAGGCATCCATTTCGATCATCCTGCAAAGAAGGGAGTCACATGGCTTGAGAGGTAAGCACATTTAAGTTAAAAAAACAATTTTTTGCCCTCCAAAGTAAAATGTCTATGATCAAGGTTTTTTGATTGCTGTGTTTGAACAATTTAGACAACTTTAAAAACAGTTCACACATGTTTTAGTGCTTTAGTAAGCTACGCCATGAGTCTATACAGTTAGCATGATGCTAGCTCAAAAAAGCTGGGGGATGCATTTTTTTCAAAATGGTGGGCTTGGGGTGATTTGTGCCAAAGGGCCTGGGGTAAGTTGTGCCAGTGGCACAACTTACCCCAATTTATGATTATTTACTATATATTACTTTATTGTATTTTATTGTTATTGTACATTGTATTCTTACATTTGATCACTAAAACTATGTGACATTCTTAATTTTAGACCAAAATCCATCATGCCACGCACATACAAAAGGAAGACAGACAGGGTTTCAACTCCTCTTGAGGAGTTGGAAAGAGCAGTGAAAGAGGTGCAACAGGGGAAGACCATACGTCAGGTTGGAAAGGAGATGAAGATCTGCAGGATGACCATAAAAAGACATATGGATAAGAAAAAAATAGGAGAAGTAACAAAGCCAGGCTATGAAAGAACAGCAGTCGCCAAACGAGTCTTCAATGAGAACATGGAGAAAGAGCTGGCTGACCATATTAAGACACTAGCAGCAATGTTTCATGGCATAGGTGTCATGAAATGCCGTGAACTGGCTTTTGAGTTCGCACAAAGAAATAGCATTGACATGCCTGCCAGCTGGACCAGAGACGAAAAAGCAGGTTAGATCAAGTATAGGCTATTGGATAGTTATTTGGAGCGGATAACTTCAACTTATCTGAATGTAAACTGCAATGTGCTGATAAACTTTTAACCTTTTCTAGGACCTGATTGGTTCAACGCCTTTAAAAGCACGCTACCCATTTGGCATGCCGCGTTCCTGAAGCAACCTCTCTTGGAAGAGCTACTGCCTTTAATAAGCACAACGTGGGGGAGTTCTTTGATAACCTCTCTAAAGTGAAGGACAGGTAACTTAATAATCATCTGGCTTGACATGCTGATATGATCACTCCTCTCTCTCTCTCTCTCTTCTCTCTCTCGCTCGCATCACTCATCCTCTCTACTCTCTCTTAGGCGAGCTATCGGACGCTCTAGAGCAGCTCAGCTCCTATCGCTCTCTCTCCTTCTCTCTCGATCTCTCTCTCTCTCCTCTCTCTCTCTCTCTCTCTCCTCTCTCTCTCTCTCTCTCTCTCTCTCTCTCTCTCTCTCCACCCACCCACACCCTGACTAGGTAACCTGGCAGCCTGGCGAGAGGGCACAGCATCTCTAGAGGGTCTTCTGTCCTCTGACATTTACACACACAACCACATCCAAGTATGTTAAAACTGCTTTAAACTCTCTGATCATCAGCACTACCTTTTATTTCATTTCAGGTACAGCTTTCCCTCCCCACATGATGTTACAACATGGATGAAACTGGTGTGTGACGACAGTGCAGACACCCAAGCAGGTTGTCACAGAAAAAGGGAAGAAACAAGTGGGTTCAGTAACATCTGCTGAAAGAGGAGAGCTCGTCACTGTGGCCTGTGCAGTAAACGCCACTGGAAATGCAGTCCCACCCATGTTCATTTTCCCGCGTGTCCGCTTCAAGGACAGCCTCCTCAATGGATCACCAGCAGGTTCCATTGGTCATTGTACAAAGTCTGGATGGATGAATGAAGACGCCTTCCTCATCTTCCTGAAGCACTTCATCCGCCACACCAACTGCTCCACCGATCACCCAGTCCTGCTCATTCTGGACAACCATGAGTCTCACATCTCACTCAAGTCAGTGACAATTGCTAAAGAGAATGGGGTCATTATGCTCACCCTGCCACCTCATACCTCACACCGCTTGCAACCATTAGACAAAACTGTCTATGGACCACTCAAAACCTATTATAACCGAGCGATGGATGGGTGGATGCGATCACATCCTGGGCGAACCGTATCAATCTATGAGGTCTCGGAACTTGTGAAGCAAGCGTTCCTCTCTGCAATGTCACCAACAAACATAACCTCAGGGTTCAGAGCAACAGGCATATACCCTTTCAACAGGGACATCTTCCCGGAAGAAGACTATGCACCATCAATGGTGACAGACAGGGCAAATCCAGAAGATGAACCCAGTGCCACTGCTGACCTGCCTGGAGAAGAGCCCTCCACCAGTGCAGCTGCTCACCTGCCTGGAGAAGAGCCCTCCACCAGTGCAGCTGCTCACCTGCCTGGACCATCTCATGAGCCAACACATGTCACAGGTATTTAAAAAAAAAGTCTGGTAGGCCAATAGTGGCGGTGCGCATAGTGGCATGGCTCAGGCTTACCCTCCACCTGACCGCGTAATCTTGTTGTTCCCTGTGTTCAATGACAATAAAGTTCCTTTCCTTTCCTTTCCTTTCCTTGAAGCAGATCCAGACCCAGGAGAGCCACCTGCCACTCTGACAAATCCCGAGCACTTATCAAGTGACAAATCTGGTTCTTCTGCTCACTTGGGTTATGTGTCTCCAGAAGTCATTCTTCCCTTGCCAAAAGCCACAGAAAGAAAAAAAAAATGTGTAAGAAAGAAAGTGAAAACAAGAATCGTGACCGACACACCTGAGAAGATGGAGTTGGAGAAGGCTCACAAAGAAAAAGAAGATAAAAAGGCTGAACAGGAAAAGAAAAAGAATGAAAGAGAGAAGAAAAGGGCTCTGAAAGCTGCAAATCAAACCAAAACCAAGAAGAAAACAGCTGTGTACAGTAGCTCAGAAGAAAGCTCCACCACCAATGATGAGGCAGAAGATGGTCTGGAGAAGACACACAGCAGAGAAAAGGAACGGGCTGAGAAGAAGAAAAGGAGTGGAAATAAGAAGGGGGCTCTGAAAGGGTCAAAACCAACCAAGCCCAAAAAGAAAGTGCTCTCCAGTAGCTCAGAAGAGAGTGACTTTCCGATTCCACTTAGCGATACCACTCATTATGAGAGTTCAGATGTCCAGAGTGATGATGATGATGGTGACAAGGATCTGTCTGCTGGTGACTTTGTCATTGTGAAGTTTGCAGGTAAAAAATCCAAATGCTATAACTATGTTGGATTGGTGGAGAATGTTGAAGGTGACGAGATCAGTGCAAAGTTTCTGAAGCAAAGTTATAAGAGGTCTGTTGATGGAAAGCCCATCTTCACATTTAGAGAGAATGATGAAGGAGTCATCCCTAGAGGTGATGTGCTCAAGAAACTACCCACACCACAAAAACTTGGTGGTACAGCCAGAAGGGAGTATACATTCACATTCCCCTGCAGCATTGACAAGTGGGATGTTCAGTAGTAGGCCGAATCTGTGAAGAGATTCAGATGCAGATGATTTGCTGCTCATTTTTAAAGTGGCCTTTGATGTTGTTAAAACTTTAAATAAACATTAAATAAATAATTTTGTATTGAATGTGTCTTGCTTTTATATAGCATTATTGTTTGTGAGATTAAAATGATCTGTTTTACTTCAATTATCAATGGCACAATTTACCCCAGTGTATTGTCTCTAATGGCACAACTTACCCCGCACCGGGGGCAAGTTGTGCCACAAAACCACTTTTTTTTCTAAAGCTATATTTCTCAAACAGTTTATTTAAGATCCGAAGTGATTGTTCCCAGGGATGCACAACATCCTAAACTATATGTACATATTTTAGTTGGAGGCATTACTGTAATCCCCTTGCTTTAAAGGCACTTTAAGTAAAAATTGGCACTACTTACCCCACTCTCCCCTACTCAGTAGATGCGTCATGAGGTGCCGAACGGACATTCTCATCGCTCTAACCCAGTGGTTCTCAAACTTTTTCTGTCAGGCCCCCCCTTTGGAGAAAAAAAAAAGTCGGGCCCCCCCAACACAAATAGTCAGGCTCAGTGGCGGCGCCAGAGATTTATTTTCGGGGTGCTGTGGGGTAGCTCAAACATTTAGGGTTTAATGTACCGGGCGCTACAGTGGAATTTTCTACTGCAACACTCCCCACGCAAATACACAGTGTACCCGCGACTGTTACAATGAAGGCTCGATAATCAGCTCACGGCAAGCAGGGGTAAAGTGCTATTTTTATAGGTGGTGTGTGGACCTCACATAGGGGGGTCCGGGGGCAAGCTCGCCCGGGAAGATTTATTTTTAAATATTGAAGTTAAAAGCATCAATCTGGTGCACTTTAGGAGCAAAATGAAGAGATCTATGGATACATCTCTCAACACCCATTTGAAACAGACCTGTTAACAGATTTACTTTTTATTTATGGATATTTTACAAATCACCCTTTTAAACGTTATTCTTTTTTTACTGTCATATAGTATTTCATACCTGTTTTTCATTTATTCTCTTATTTTTGTATAACTACAATGATCATTTAAACGTGTGCCTCGGAAATAATTGTTTACATTAATGGTGACCAAAACATTTGAGACCCACTGAGAGAGTCCTTTAGCTCACTGAGTCTCTCAGTCTGACAGTAGAGGACTCTCCTGCACTTTGTTGTTGAAAAAACTCCTTATATCCGTTAGCGTAGCTCGCTAGCACCAGAAGCTAACAACAACGATCTCCAGTATCGGTGCGCTCTCTCTCTCTCTCGCGCACACAAAATGAGTCGAGCTTTAATGAAACACAGAGACCCAGACGTAATAGTACTGTACTGCATCATATTATTTTCGAATCAATAATTTTTCAAATTATGATTTTTTTTTTTTTAATCTTTTTTTTTTTTTTTAATAACAATTTTTCCTCCTGGTCTCTCGCGCCCCCCCTGGCATGCCTCTGCGCCCCCCAGGGGTGGCGCGCCCCCCACTTTGAGAACCACTGCTCTAACCGCTGGAGTTTCACAGCGGCTGTCAGCTGTTTACTCCTGTCATTCAAACAGAACGTGCTGGAGAGGGGGCGGGGCTTATCTTCTCCATGTAAATACTGTGGTGGAAACGACTATGTCAAAATTAACCTATTTGACCGTGATTTAATAGTAATACACGTTTCAAAATAATAATAATAATAATAATAATGCCGAAGTAACAACATACTGAAAACTGTTAGTAAAACCATGTTTTAATGCTTTACAATTTACATACCTAGATGCACGTGTGTTGTGTTTATGCAGTGCAACTCCCACCCAGTGGGTGGCTATGTAGAGTGATAGAACAGAGCAGGCACGCCCCCGAGAGAAGGAAAGCAAGTCACGTCACAAATTAGCATTTCTAACATGTTAGCGTGGATTAATAAAAGTGCAAAAAGACAGCGGTTGTCGCCGGAAGAAACTTCAAATACAGAGAATGCTGTGCCTGTGTTGGAAATTGTGTCTGATGGGGAGCTTTCTTTGGTTGATCCTCCTGCTCCAAGTTCTAGTGCATTAGCATTAGCACTAGCTCCGCCGCCTCCTCCAGAGCCTCTAACGTTAGCTGCTGCTGGCGCAACTGCCACCACCAACACCGGGCAAAGCGATGCACCTGACTGCTGGACAACGGATCAGGTGCAATATTTTTGCAAGACCAATGCATGGCTCCTTCTTAAAGATAAGAAGCTAGGATGTCGGATATGCAGAGATGTCAAATCTTTGGGAATACACACTGGACAAGGACTGAAACTGTCAACTGAATGGGGTGAGTGTGCAGTGTCTCATTTCGGTGTTGACAAGGGCAAGCTAGCCTGAGAAAAAAAATCAAAGAACATAAAGAATCACAAGCCCATGTAAAAGCTGCTGACATCCTTACATCTGCTTCATGTGAAACTATTCAACATCAAGTGCAGTCTATGCATAAATCTGAATTAGACACCACTATCAGAGTTTTTCGAACGGCATATAAAATTGGCAAACATAGCCGGCCATTCACAGACATGCCAATTGATTTGAATGTACAGAAACTGAATGGGCTGAACGTGGGCAGGGTTTTGCACTCCAATAAAACCTGTGGCGAAATCATCGACCACATAGCTCATGAGCTGAAGAAAAAAATGGCAAAAGACATTACAGAAAACCAAAGAAAACTCTGTGTTTTGGTCGATGAATCTACCACTATTAGTGGTAAAACGGTGCTTGTTGTGTGTCTACGCTCAGCATTAGCTGATGCTGAGCCCGAAACGTTTTTTTGGGAGCTGATCGAGTTGGATGGAACAACGGCTGATGACATCACAAAGGCGTTAATGGAGTGTCTTGGAAGAGATTTTAACGAGGACTTTTTAGGTCAGTGTTTCGTTTCTTTTGCATGTGATGGGGCTTCAGTCATGCTAGGGAAGAGAACAGGCGTTGCTACCCAGTTGTGTAGTAAATTCCCAAGCCTGTTTGTGTGGCACTGCTCCAATCATCGTCTAGAGCTGGCAGTTGGGGATGTGGTCAAGGAGGTCTCAGGGCTCAATCATTTCCAGATCTTTTTTGACAAACTCTATTCCTTGTTCCATGCCTCCCCCAAAAATCAGAGGCAGTTAGCGCAGTGTGCGCAAGCAGTCGGACAGCGTCTCCTGGTGATAGGGCGTGTTTTGTCCATCCGCTGGGTGGCTTCAAGTGAAAGGAGCGTCAGAGCAGTCTGGGAAAACTACCGAGTGCTTCATGATCACTTCACAAATGCTGCAAACGACACGAGCAGGGATTCCAGAGACAGAGCAAAGTACAAGGGCCTGGATGATGTGCTCACATCTGCAACGTTTGTCAGCAATCTGGGACTGATGTACGATGCGCTCACAGAGCTCAGCGACCTCTCTCGGCAACTCCAAAAAAGAGAGATGACACTGCCTACAGCAGATAGGCTCTTAACTCGAGAAATACGAGTTTTTGAATCCATGGTCACCATGCCTGGCCCACACATGACTACAGTTCATACAGCTCTAGCTGAGAAGTCCTTCAAGGGTGTTGCCCTGCGTGAGAATGGCAGGCTTGTACAGATTCATGCAGGTCAGTTTTTTCCGCAGTATGGTAGAGAATCTGAGACACAGAATGACTTCCACAACCTCCTCTCATGTCAGCACAAGAGAAATCCCATTACATGGCCGGGAGGCCCGGGACAATCAGCTAATCCAGGACATGAAAGTTATCCATCCTGGAAGTTGGCCTGAAGAGGAGTTAGACGTACAGTATGGGGACGTAGAGGTGCTACGTTTGTGCGAAGTGCTGAAAGTGGACAGAAGAGAGACTGTTCAGGGCTTTCGCGAATACAAGGAAACCAGAGCATCCCGTACACCTGCTGCCATGGAGCCTCTACTGAAAGCAGTCCGAACCATCGCTGTCTCCACTAGTGAGTGTGAGCGGGCATTCAGCTGCATGAACGATATCCTTACTGCAAAAAGGAATGCTCTCTCTGTCAGCCGACTGTCCAGCCTGGTTTTCATTAAATGTAATGGACCATCACTAGGACAGTTCAATCCGGAACAGTATGTGAGGTCCTGGCTGGCAAAGGGAAGGAGAAGTGCTGATGAAAGAGCCTGACCAGCTCCAGCCCCTGATACTGATGTCCCCAAGGCCTTCTGGAGCCTTTTCTAACAATGTGAAGTATATTGCAAAGCAGCTCACCCAGTGAGAAGACTTTTGGCATAATGTGCCGATTTGTACAGATCCTGGAGATAGAAGGACTTCAGACCAACCAGGGAGTTATCTGATCAGCTTGGTGTTCAATGTAACTCTTTACCATGGCTCAGACTTTGTTACTTGCAGTTACAGTTTCTCATTTTAGATTGTGCAAATTTTGCATTTGTTTTTACATGTTCTTTGTTCATGCTCTTTATCATTTTTTCTGAGTTGGAAAGTTAGATTGCATCATAGTTTACTTTATACATATTTGTATTATTCAGTGGTGAAGTATATTGCAAAGCAGCTCAGCCATGTGAGAAGACTTTTGGCACTTTTTCGTTTTTCGTTTTCTGAGTTGGAAAGTTAGATTGCATTCAAAATGTACAGAAATACTTCATTTTGTTAAAGCTTTTTATAAAAAATGCTTCTGACCAGAGCTTTGTTTCCTTGTCATTAATGTTGAACACCACCAGAGGGGCTCTCACCTGAAAGGTCTCTGCTTCATGTGTCTTCAGCAGAAGATCTAGACTTTGATTGCTATATTTTCAGTTAATATTGACCTTACTGAGCTTTAGCCATATCCGCTGCCTATCATAAAAAATGTTAAGTACAGTGAACCTTTCTAAAATATACAGTAGTAAAGAGACAAACCCACCAGCATTATAGTAGCCAAATTCTTGTTTGTGGGCTGTATATATAAAATTGACTTGAAAAAGTTGCTGATTTTAGAGTACTGGCACCTTTTTCATTCCAATTCAAGCACTGGCACAGACTGACCGCTGGTGAACAGCTGTTAGAACGGGCCGTTCAGGTGTCCAGAGCAGAACTCCCTGTCGGAGCGGCAGAGCGTGATGTGAACTGAAACGTTTTTCTGTCGCAATATTATCGTTGAGCTAGCTAAGTACTCAGATCTTGTACTTGATTAAAAGCAGAAGTACTCAGATATTGTACTAGAGTAAAAGTAGAAGTACTCAGATCTTGTACTTTATTAAAAGTAGAAGTACTCAGATCTTGTACTAGAGTAATAGAAGTACTCAGGTCTTGTACTTGAGTAAAAGTAGAAGTAGGCCTACTCAGATCTTGTACTTGAGTAAAAGTACAAGTACTTGAGTGTAGGAACAATCCTGCAATCAAAATGTTCCTCAAATAAAAGTACAAAAGTATTTTCATCAAAATATAGTTAAAGTAGCGACAGTAAGTAGAAGTACTCAGGTCTTGTACTTGAGTAGAAGTACCAGAGTGTAGGAATACTCTGTTACAGTAAAAGTACTGCATTAATGTTCCTCAAGTAAAAGTATTCTCATCAAAATATAGTGAAAGTAGCGACAGTATAAGTAGTCATTGTGCAGATTGGTCCATTTCAGAATAATATATATGATATGTTTTATAATGATTGATCATTAAAGTGTTCTCAAAGCTGGTAAAGGTGCAGCTAGTTTGAATGACTTTGTATACTGCAGGGTAGCTGGTGGATTTACTCCAGGTGGAACTAAAGATTTAACACTTGATTATATTTCACATCATTCATCCACATCTGTAAAGTAACTAAAGGTATTAAATACATGGAGGTGGAGGAAAAGTACACCATGTACCTCTGAACTGTAGTGGAGAAGAAGAACAAAGTAGCAAAACATTGAAATACTTAAATAAAGTACAAGTATCTCAAAATTGTACCCAAGTATAGTACTTGAGTTTATGAACTTATTTACTTTACACCAGTGGCTATACAGATAGAAAGACTACGCATTGCACAGAGGCATGAAAATATATTTCCAAAATGCTCAACAGTGCTGCCAAAATTATAAACTGACTGCTACACAATTAAAATAAATGCTTTTATATATTTCTATTAGATATGACTCTTTGGCGTTTCTGTTATTATTAACACTGCTGCTTTAGTTGTTCTGACTGCTAACATCCTGTTATTCCTCATTTTAAAGCCGATATTCCGTGGGGTCGGGGGGCTTGGGTCCTTGTCACCTTTTTCATACATTACATTGCATTTAGCTGACGCTTTTATCCAAAGCGACTTACAATAAGTATATTCGACCAGGAAGACACAACCTTGAAGAAAACAGAATCATATAAGTACATCAGGTTTCATAGAGCCAAACATTTCAAGTGCTACTCAACTGGCTTTAGATAAGCCAGTCCTTTATTAGTATATAAGTGCTTTGTTAATAAATCTATCGCTCGAAGTGGAGTCGAAAGAGATGCCTGATGAGGTTGCATCCCTGCCTGTCAAACAGCTGCTTGTGACGAATAAAATCTCACTTGAGTGCATTGCCTTCTCAGTGGCTGCCCCCTCAAAGCAGCAGGTCGTCCTCATTTACCGCCCCCCCCAAACCTTCCACCTCATTCATGTCTGAGTTGTCTGAGCTTCTCACCTCAATCTGCTCCATGTCCCCATCCACACTACTGCTAGGTGATTTTAACATCCACGGACTCCAGCACCTGCACCTTTGCCGCTGAGTTTCTGTCACTATTGGAGTGCTTTAACATCACGCAGCATGTCCAAGGTCCCACCCACACTAAGGGCCACACCTTGCGTGTCTTCACTTGCAGAGAGAAGCAATCAGCTTCATGGACTGCCTTGCATCACTCCAATAGTGTCCAGAGCTGGCTGCCATTACAAGTAGTGGTTTGGGATTGTAGCAATGCAGTTACAGTTGTTTTGCAATTTACTTGATATATGTTGCAATGCAGGCATGTGTTCAATTGTTTATAGCCTGCATTTATTTTGTGATTAGACTTTTATAAATCATTTAACTAAGAGTGAAACACTTGATGTGTTATATTTGTGTGTGTGTGTGTGTGTGTGTGTGTGTGTGTGTGTGTGTGTGTGTGTGTGTGTGTTCTGAAATGCACTTCAAATGATCACTTTTCTCTTGATTTCCCTTTGATATTTTGTTTAGGTACAGTGTTACTTGCAGCTAATTGATTGATTGTTTTATGGGTATTCTGTGTTGAGATGGTGCAAATATTTTTAATACATATCTAATATCTTTCTAATACATTTCTCTTGTGTTGTTCTTTCACATAACTAAGACTATAGAAGTGTAAAAAATAGGCTACGTCAGATTATTCCAAGGGACATACATGTCAAATCAAGTCAATTTTTATTTATATAGCCCAAAATCACAAATCAGAATGAGGGGGTCCTTGGTGTATTCTCTATCTTGTAAGGGGTCCTTGGCTGAAAAACTATTGAGAACCTCTGTTCTAGAGTTTTCAAAGTCTCCAGTTGGGATTGTTCTAGCTTATTCTGGAGCTCATTGTAACCTTGCTGCAGCGCCTTAGCGTCTCTACCCATCTCGCTGATCCTCTCCTGGTACTTGATGCAGTCCCTCTGCAGCTGCCGGACCTCCAGCTGCTTCTCCCTCAGCAGCTCCTCCTGCTTACCAGACTCTGCTTCTGCTCTCTCTCTCTGTGCTTGCCTCATGTCCTCCTCCAGCCTGGCGGCCCGGTTGCTCTCGCTCTGTGCCTCAGCCTCCAACTCGGCCCGCTCCCTCGCCAACCGCTCCACCTCCCGCTGCAGCTCGGCCAAGTGCTCCCGGTTGTCCGCCGCCTCCTGCTGGTAGTCTGCGATGCTGCCGTTGAGCTGGGACAGCTGGTTCGTCAGACGCTCCTCCAGGTTGTCCTTCTCGGCTTCCAGGCTCCTGAGCAGCTCTTTGAACTGCGCCTCCCTCTTGGCACCCTCCTCCACCAGGCTCCTTTCTCTCTCTTTGCCCTCTTGGAGGCACTTCTCCAGAGAGGCCACAAGGTTCTCCTTCTCTTTACTCTCCTGGAGATCTCGCTCAAGAGAGGCCAGCTCCGCTTTGAGTCTAGCCTCCTGTTGCTGCCGCAGTTCCCTCTCTGCCTTGACAGCTGCTTCCATCTCCCTCATTTTCTCCTCTAATAAAACTTGAACACTTTCAGTCATTTCGGTAACCCATACAGGCTTCTCCTCCTCTCTGCAGCTCCTCACAGCCGGTGGTACCGGCCCTCCGTTGCTCCTCGCCGCTACACTCCACACAATCTCTCTCTCCACAGTAGGGCTGAACGATATACCGTGTCATGGCGATAACCGCGGTATGCGCATGCGCGGTATTCACACCGCAGGGACGTGCGGTTTTATTCATTTAAAAAAAAAAAATGCTAACGCACTTTAGCACAGAATTCAAAATAAAGATACCCTTATTACTTATCGAAACTGCACATACAATATATCCGATTAAAGCTGAGACTCCACAGATTATTTAAGTATAGTATCTGAGCGATCCGATCTCGCAACAGGGGAAGCAAACACAGACATCACAACACGTACCTTTTACGGGAGATCGTCTCACCGTAGCTGTCAATCTGATCAAAAGACGTGTTCAATGGCATTAAAACGAGAAAGAAAAAACGCGGCTGAATCGGTTGATCCATAGGTTGATAATGTATATGTGGCTTTGAAGCAATTGTTTATAATCCATAATTCCATTTTTATGTAAAAATCGGAGCACAAAAGTTAGCTGCTAATGGTAGTCACCAGAGTGTATGCAGCTTTCGGTTTTGGCTACGCGTCACTCTCACTCCTTATTTGTTCACGTGTTGGTGTGTGTAAAACTTCCCCTGCATGCACAGCAAACCACCAATCACAATCATTCTTGATCAGATCACAGCAGGCCCCGCCCCGCTAGTTTGCAGACCATCAAAACACTGGTAAAAAATGAACGAGGCACAGGAGGACAATACCGGAGAAAATGGAATTATGGATTATAAATTAAATCATTTTTGTATACAGAGACCTTAAAAACCTATGGATTAACCGATTCAGCCGCGTTTTTTCTTTCTCGTTTTAATGCCATTGAACACGTCTTTTGATCAGATTGACAGCTACGGTGAGACATCTCCCCTAGAAGCTACGTAAAGGTACGTGTTGTGATGTCTGTGTTTGCTTCCCCTGTCCGAGTTCAGATCACTCAGTGATGATACTATATACCTAAATAATCTGTGGAACCTCATCTTTAAACGGATATCTTGTAAATGCAGCTACGATAAGTAATAATAAGGGTACTTTTATCTTGAGTTCTGTGCCAAAGTGCATTAGCATATTTCGCTCAGGGGTCATTTAGATGCTTCTTATGAGACTTGTGTTTTGTTTTGGTTAAAATGGTTTGTATCGTCAATTAGCTGAGATTATTTCCGTTAATCTGGTATAACACATTAATAGGTTCTTAAATATTACGATCCCCTGAGACAGTGTCGTGAAAAAAAAAGTAAAGTACCCGCCGGGACTTTGGGGTTTAACAGGTTAAAAAAACCGCAATATATACCGCAGGGGGGGGGGAAATCGCGATGTCAGTTTTTTTCAATACCGTGCAGCCCTACTCCACAGCCATCTCCAAGGCCGCCTGCAAGGACTGTGGATGCTGCAGCTGTACCCCAACCCTCAAGTCAGCAGGGAGGAGAGCCCTGATGAATTGATCATGTGCCAGCTCACTCTGCACTCCGGGTGGCATGTGTGCATATGCCCGCCGCGTCAGGCTCTCCACGTCGTTAGCCAACGCACGCAGCGTCTCTCCAGACTTCCTACAGCGGTTACTCAATTCGTTCCGGAGCAGCTCTGGCGGGAAACACTGTCCAAACCGCTTCTTCAAAGCCCCCGCTAACGCTTCATAGCTGTGTCGGTCCTCAAGGCTAAGTAGTAGCAGACATGAAAGAGCCTCGTCTGTACGGCACAAAGCTAGCTGTAGTGCTTTAGTCTCTATTGACCACCCCCCGGCATGTGCAAGTAGTTCAAATTGGGCATGGAAAGCCTCCCAGTCTGCCTTACCCGAGTATTTGGGTGTTTTCACGGACGCGGCGGCTGCTACTGGTTGATGGGCGCCGCCATTGTTGTTTACATCCAGCTTGGAAATGGCGCGAAATGCCGCTGAAGACGGCGACATTCCCGCGTCTCTAGCCATCTTCCCCGCCAACTCTCTCAGGCGCTCTCTCACCTCCCGTGCACTCCTGAACTCTCCACTCATGTCCTTCGACCACCCGCATGCTCCATCTTCCTCTCCATCACTACTTTCCTGCTTCACTCCCATCTTGCTGAACTTTTCCATCTCCGCTAGCTTACCGGCTAGCTCCGTGACGCAGTTACGAACTTCCGTCAGGATAGACGTCCTCCGTTCGAAAAGTCACTTCTGACACCAATGTAATGATCACAAAGGGAGTCGGAAACAGGCTGCTAGTTATTAGGCTTTAATAACTCTTCTTCTTTACAGATGATCACAGGTTCAGGAACAGCTTGTGGGTTCAACCCATAGACTGTATATATAAATGGACGTAGGGTCCGTGACGTCACCCATAGGATTCTGCAGAGTTGCCGTGAAGCCCTTAGTAGGCGGAGTCGGCCACTAACGGCTCGACGGTGTCGTCAGAGTCTAACTCCCGCCTTCTCCCGCCTTCTCCAAATAAGGGCAAAGAGGCGGAGCTGAGGCGGGACAGGGCGGGACCTGCTGCCAACGAGCGTGACGTTCGAGTCCTAGCTCAGGCTAAGAAGCTAAGCTAACATGCTCTCAGTATCAATCGAATGTAAAACATGATTGATGAAAGTAGTAAATCGGTCAGATTTGACCCGAAGACAACAGGAGGGTTAATGCCATATTCACTTAGTAACGCATGAACAACTTTTACAAATATTTCTATATAGTCTGTGTTGGTAAATGTCATCTAGGTTGCACATTTCCTGCTGAAATACATGCATACCAAGTCACTGCGTGGCACTTTGGTTTTGATAAAACTGTAGTTCCACTATATAAACGTTACATTCATAATCAAACGAGACAATCTGCAAGATAATTAGCTATTTGGTATTATTCTTAATGCTTGTCATTCACACGTTAATAAAATAAAATAAGTACCGATACATAGCAGAATAATTGTGGCGGTGTTCAGCTTAATAAGCCTTGCTCAACATCATTTATTTAGCTAATACTACAGCGGGCTGCAGGCGAACCAAGTCCGCGTTACGATGCATTCCTTGATCTCCAGTTATAACGCCGGACTCCGCCGCTGGCCGAAGCTAACGGAGCCCCAGGGTGCTAGCTACGGCCGCCGGGACGCGCTAGCGAGCTAGCACCCTGCAGCCCCGTTAGCTTCGGCGGCGTGGACTCCGGCGGCCCACCCCTTTTAACATTTGCTCCCGTTTAGCATTATGGGCTTCATAGCCATATAGTATAAAAGTCTTACCCAAGGCTGAATCATAAACTAAACTGTATATATGTATAAAGGGTTACGTCCTTAGCTGGCTAATAAGCTACATAACAGGCTAAGCTAACAAGCACACAAACACCTGCTAACGGGGTTAACATGTATAATATTATCATTTTACTCACCGAAAAAAGCTGAAAGTAGACTTCTTGGAAGATCTGTTAGGACATTCAAGCGCACGACATTTTAATTATCTGGTATTTGTAACAATATTCCCTAACAGGCACGATCACCACGAACACAGCTTAAGGATCAAGTACAGTAACTACAACTAACTAACGTTGTAGCCTCTATGGTTGTAGCCTAGCAGATTGGACAAGTTGCTGTTAGCTGACAGTGAGGCACGTATCTGTCAATCAAAGTGACCACGCCCTAATGTATGCACAAACTTTAAGACCTAATATAAATATAAAGGGTCGCGTTAGAAAACAATTCACTCACAGATCCATAATCATGAAGGTGGAATCTAACTATATCGATAATAAAATGTATGGAGCCAGGGGTAGAAACATGTTTTTTTCTGCTGTAAAATCGGGCATTTTAACATGGGGGTCTATGGAAATTGCTCCTTTCTGCAGCCATCGCCTATCGGCCAATATGTGAACTGCAGTGTGTGGCACTTCCGTATTGGCTTCCCGGCTCTACCCCACAGTTTGCCGCTTGGTTCAACCTCACACTTGTGATGTGTCGGTCGCGAACGAGCCGGCTCAAAGAGCCGGCTCTTTTAAGTGAACGACGGGAGCCGGCTCTCGCCCGAAAACGAGCCGGTTTTTATTTTTGCGGAGGGATCTAGATCGGCTTGAAGGTACATTATCTAATGTGCAATGTGCACATTATCCCGCTTATTACATGGCCACATTCTCAACAAAGTAACGACATGACCCCCAATATTAATTGAAATGCTTTTATGGATTTAGAAAATGATTTTATTGATTTAAAAAATAGTTTTATGTATTGATTTAAATTGACATGCATCCGCTAAGAAAAGTAGTCCGTTGTTACGGTTTGAACTAACGTAGCAACAGCAGGAACTGCTTCGATAGTGTTTTTGAGGAGCTTTTTGATTACAGATTTGAAAACATCGTTGCTTGCTTTAAAAGTAGCACAATTCATTATGTCAAACCTTGGAAAGTATCTAGATATCCCTGCCCTAATGCCAAAGGAACTGCACACTGAATATGTGTCGCCGTTTGATGTCTATGTCTGTGTAAAAAGGAGGGTTTCTGCCCCATTACTTCTCTTCTTACTTCTATAAGAATAAAACACGGAGGACGGAGATCTTTTTTTCTCCCCCTCTTCTGACAGCCCAGCAGCTGATCTCAAAGCACGCTCCCTGCTCCTGCAGGGGGGCGTAGTCAGCTGCAGCTCACAGAATCAGCCCCTGCCAAAAACAGCGCTGGAAAGAGCAAATAGAGCGAAATGAGGCATGGCTAAAATGCAGGATCTTTTTTTGGTCTATATAGTCTATATGTTTTTATATAAAAAAAGATATTTATATACTTTATATAGGTCGATACAGTAACCCCTTATCTGTTTTGTGTAGCGTGGTTCTACAAGCAAGTCAATGCATTCATTGGGTGGTATCAGAGAGTTACAAGGGTCTGTAAATGCAATGAAAACAATTGGCCACAGCAAATCATTTATATTAAACATGTAATTTTTACTTTTGAATACTTCAGTACAAAGGATGTATTGATTAATTTAAGTGATATATGTTTACACATATAAATCATTAGTCAAAACAGGGCTACATTTGATTTAATTAAAAGGTATAATATGTGGTAAACTGAAGAGCCGTTTGGGAGCCGAAAGAGCCGGCTCTTCTTGGTGAGCCGAGCCAAATGATCCGGCTCACCAAGAAGAGCCGGAATTCCCATCACTACTCACACTCCACTAACTCTCACACATACGCATATATATATCAGTGTCTACGTCACAATTTGCCGCCCTCCCCCGTCTGCTCCCCCACCCACAGGCCCGCACCTCAACCAGCATCGTCTCTCTGCCAATCATAGAGCTGCACAGTGAGGGGATGCCTGAGTGACACCCTCAGCATCCTATACAGGGTCGCTACAATATTATAACATGTAATGTAGCCTTACTATGAAGGCTAACCTAAATACGGTGCTTTTCTACAGATTACTTTATTACTGCACTGGTAAAGTAAAATTAGGCCGATTAATAAGATGTGAAGTGCTTTGTAACTTTGACCCGCTTGACTGAATACACAACAAACAATGAAGAAAGAGTTTTATCTGGGCTACTTCGCTGCTCCCCCGGGACCCGAAAGTGGCGTAGGCTATAGCCTGTACTTCAACATCAACGAAAGTGCTCGATATAGGCTATATTGAACTAATAAACTAACACAAACTAACTGTATCACTATAACATGATGATGATGATGGTGATAAAGAATGCATCTAACGTTCCGCTGTTCATTATAATATAAAAACAGAGCATTAAACAAACCATCATGCTCTTACTTTGAAATCATGCGGAAATGTCGTCATCATCAGGCCATCACGTGGTTTCCGAAAATAACCGAGTGACACGAGCAGATTTTAGCCGAGACCGGCGGAAAATATGTCTCAAAATTCCGTGTGTGTAAAAAAACGATCCACAAGCAGAAATGTGAGATCCACGAGCAGAGATTTGAGACCCGCAAGCGCATTTTTGGTCGGCAAATACAAAATGGATTCACAAATGCCTGATCGAAAGTTGTAAATGTTAAAGAGATATTCACAGATCTTTTTTTTTATTTGTGAAAATATTTAGCGTATTTGCAGATCCGTTTTACACTTGCAAATGTATTTGTGAGTTTGCAAATCTTTTAAATGCATTTGTGGATGGTGTTTTACATTTACAAATCACATATTTACACACAAATTATGTTTATGTTCACACAAATCATTATGAGACATATCTATGCCCATAGGGCAGAGACAGATCAACTCCTGAACAACAACAAAAAGCCCGCGTTTTATCCAGTTTGTACACAACGATGGAGAAACTTAACAAGAGTTTCAGTGTTTCTGCCATAGACAAGGCCCGGACTGGCCATCGGGAGGACCGGGAGGTTTCCCGATGGCCTGGCTGGCCTGTTAAGTGGCCTGCTGGCCTGAGGAATTTGTTTTATGTATTGTGAACGCAACGCTGCGCAAATGTGGGTCTGACTCTGCCTCACAGAGGGTGACTGGCTGTCTACATGATGTATTCTGCCGACATGGCCACTTTCATACAGATCATACACTAATGCCCTCGATTGGTCTCGTGTCATTCAAGCTCGGGAGGGTGTGTATGTGTGGCGCGAGCAAGCGAGAGAGAAAGCGCGTGCACTGGTTATGTGTATTATTGTTGTTAGCATCCGGTGCTAGCTAGCGGCGCTAACGGAATGAGCTGTCAACAAGGTGGAGGAGAGTCCTCTGCTGTCAGACTGAGAGACTGATAACTACAGCTCAGGTGAGGTAAAGGACTCTCTGAGTGTTTAGATAGTTAACTTAGTCTAAGTTCTCTGTGGGTCTCAAACGGTTTGGTCACCATTTATGTAAACACATATTTCCATTTGAAGGGGGAGTGATTAGTAAAATACGCATGAATAATAAAAAATAAAAAGTTAACTAGGTGAAAAAAGGTAGGATAAACTTTAAAAACTTGTTGAGAGCTAAAACTAGTCTTTGCTGCTGCCTCAAAGAGGAGCAGGGGGAGACGGGTGAGGCTGGTTCAGGAGCACAGACACACTATGCCATGCTAACTATAAATGAACCAAACACAAATAAACAAGTTTCAATGTTTTTTCATATTGGATATGGTATGTTTATTGACTATGGCCATGTTCTTATGATTTTATGATTATTTAAATGTATACAGTTCTGTTTCATATGGATGTAGTCTCTTTATTTCCCCCTCAAAGTGCACCAGATTGATGCATTTAAGTCCAACATTTTTAAAAAAATCTTCCGCGGGGAGCATGCCCCCGGACCCCCCTAGAGGATTTGAGGTCCACCTCCACTTAAAATATGTTCACATGGATAGGTTCCTAAATAGCACTTTTAAAAAAAAAATAGTAACCCATGTCCATATGTTTATTCTGGGGTAGTTTTAAAGTTTATGGCTATCACTATGGGCAGCAACGCTGTAAATATTGACAAATAAATCCAGGAAAATTACACAAAAGAAAACTGGTAGTGGCCTGATTGGGTGTATAATTCCCGGCCTGACTTATTGTCCCAGTCCGGCCCTGCCATAGACTGTATAGAGAGGCGAAGTCCCTCCCCTTCCGGGAGCCTCCATGGGACCCCGGAAGCGGAAAATTATACATTGAAGTCAATGGAGAGAGAAAGGTTATCTTTTGTTCCCGTTTGAATTGTGCCACGAATGACACATATGATGTTTGTCAATTTAAAAGAACATTTTGCAAGTCAAAAAAATAAAAATGTGTCGTAAAACTGTGAAGTTACAATTTTTTTTGTGTGAAACCGCTCAGTGAACTACAGGTCTCTGGTCTCGCACAATACGCGTCACCATCACAAAGACGGCCGTCACGTTAGCAAATTTCACCTGTTTCTTTCAGAATGAGGCGAAAAGTATAAAACGAGGTGAACATCACTACAAGTCTGGGCATGTTGAGAGCTGTACATACACGAAAGGGGAGTTAGTCGGTTCTGTAAGAGCAGCGGGACTGGCTTTACAAGGTTTCGGTGAGTAATATGAGTGCAATGTGTAACGTTAATGTCAGCTAGCTAACATTAGCTAACAAGGTACACTAACGTGTTTTGTTTTAGTAACTAGTTTTCTCCTTAAGAAATTCGTGGTCTCTGTGTATGCTGTGGATAACATTAGTGTTCACAAGAACAAGGTACACTCCCGTGTTTTGTTTTAGTTGCTCTTCAGATTGAAGCGGCCAGTTTTATATCGACTATACTGTATGTGTGATCTCCTTTTTCTCGTTGTGTCATTTGAGTTTATTTGCTGTGTGTCGATTCAAGGATTTTGGTTATCTAGGCACAGCTGTGTGTGACTCCCTCTGGTACACTGGTATGTGTTTTCCTAATGTAGAGAGCATTGATTAATTAATAAACTACACACTGAGTCTAGATCCTGACCAAATCCTTTTTTATTGTTGATCAAATGTTTTTCAAAAATGTATTCATACACATTTAGAAAAATACAATGTACAATCACAACCAATACAACACAAATTACAAAAAATACAGAAAAAACAAACAATAACAACAGACAAGAGGACAAAACTATGGAAAAATAAACCCTCCCACCCCCAGATCCGGACCATCCTTGTATTATTGCTCATTCAATCTATTATAGCATGCTAACAAATGGTACTTACTTTATTTTTACAGATCTGCATGGGAGACGATGGCGCGATGCAGAGCGCTGTCTGTGATTGTGCACAGGGGATGTACAAATGCAGCCACGCTGCAGCAATATTTGCCATGTGGCAGATCAGCTCCACAGATGTTGAGTGCCAGTGGAGGAAGCCTGGCACTTAAAAAGTAGTCCAGCCGGTGTCTCAACTTTACCAACAGCGAGAGGAGACATACAACCCACTGGCCAGAGACATCGCCAACTGTCAACTGGGGGGTTGTAAACGAGGCCGAAGGGGTGAAGGCTTTTGTGGAGGCCTATCAAGTGACAGTGTTAGAATCGAGTCTGGTCTCTTTGTGAGTGAGTTGGTGTTTTGGGAGCATCACCCGATGGACTTGTGCTGCCATCTGCCCTGCTGGAGGTGAAGTGTCCACACAGCCAGAGGAACATGACCATCGCGGAGGCAGTCCAGTTACCATCCTTCTGTCTTCGTGAGGAGGGTGGGTCATATATTCTCAAGGAGAATCACCCATACTGGCACCAGGTCCAAGGGCAGCTGCACATCACAGACCGGAGTCTCTGCTACTTTGTTGTGTGGACCACGAAGGAGGCGATCATCATCCCCATCCCCAAAAACCCTGCATGGCATGGAAATCTCCTCCTCCTGGAAAAATTCTACACCCAGCATATGCTCCCTGTGTTGGCCAGTAGAGAGGAGGACATTTAAATAAACATACTCTTAACACCCTCGGACTCTGCGTTGTGTTTCGTATGTGTGATGGGGTGTTATGCAGGGGGGAGGAAAACAGGACACACCAGATTGGGATTGTGGTGGAGATGCTGAGCAGTTATTTAATTGTTGCATGTAATTATTATTATACTG
The DNA here is from genome assembly GCF_902827175.1 of Gymnodraco acuticeps. NCBI lineage: Eukaryota > Metazoa > Chordata > Actinopteri > Perciformes > Bathydraconidae > Gymnodraco > Gymnodraco acuticeps. The sequence goes on along the minus strand of NW_022990646.1, from coordinate 69,129 downwards.
CGTGCTTCTTAGTTATTCCATCTTTTTCTGTAACATGGATCTGTATGTAACTCTATATTTACTTGTTATCTACCACACTTCCTTCTACATCATACACCATCATTATACATGATGGTGTATATAGGATATATGTATTTGTATACATATCTGTAAATTGTATAATTTTATTTAAACGTCTTTTTGATCTCTCTGTCTATAAACACAAACTGAGTAAGATTGACAATAAAGTTGACTTTGAAAAATATATATATTCTTTATGAAAATAGTTGACTGTTGGAGAAATGAATCCAAATGAAACGTTGGACTGAACTACAACTATGCCTTGAAATCTCTACGGACTGTTTTTCAGTGGGATGGCAAGTTCCTATCTTTAAACATTTATTAGTTTTTTCTCAGAACAGATTTGATTTTCTGAATTTAAGGTAATAATAATGTAAGGTCATTATTAAAAGGTACAATCAATTTGTTTAGGGTTGACTAAAATAATGAAAAACATTTCATTTGGATAATTTACTGAGAGAATAAGAAACTCAATGATGCTCTACTCACCTGTTCCCTTTTTATAAAGTGAAACAGTTGAAACGATAGATTTGAGTAAACTTAAAAACAACCTTCTCCAAAAGCTATCAAGGAATATACCGAATACTTGTTTTAGAACTTTATTACATATTTTTATATAAATAGTTTGAATGATCCATAATTGACAGAAGCTTGTGTTTACACTGACCTGTTACTCATATATTAATGTCTTTGTAACTTCAGTAAACCACTACCTCACTAATTTCTTACATTCATCACGGTTCAGTAAACTAAGTGATACATGAACCAGTTTAATCATTATAATAACGTAGGATTGCAACTCTTTGAAACTGTAGGTGGCTCTTAAAAGAGCCGTTGTGTTTGGGTGTGCTGGTCTCAGGTCAGTCCAAGCCCTCTCTCCGCGGATGCGGCGGGCCAGCTGGATGTCCTTGGGCATGATGGTGACCCTCTTTGCTTGGTTCATCTTACTGGGGGGCAGCTACATGGATGTCGGTGCAGTCCACAATCATTGTGCAGCTGAAGGCAGAATGAATTTATTATTGACTCCGAATGAAGCACAACTTCATGTCATACAATACAATGACTTTATTTGTAATTGTGTACAAAAATATGAGCATTGATTAGCAAGCAGGACCTGCTGGAACAGAGAATGGTGATGGATGGAGCTGGGAAGAGAGAAGAATAAAGAAAACAGATCAAGTTTATCGGATATTAAAAATTCAATTTCAAAACAAGTTGCCGCTCCTACAGTTTTCTAGTATGTAAAGATGATTTCACATGACCTATGCAAAATATCACACTCAATACATGTGTGTCTCTGGGGGGTGCATTGTGCCTATGATGTATATAAATAATATACCATAACCAAATACTATTACGGACAGTGGAAATCAGGTTGCCAGAGCAGGTCAGTGTGCATGTTCCTCAACGTCTCAGCAGTTACAGGTGAGGTAAAGAAAATAAAAGAGAAAAAGGTCAGTAACAACACTTTAAAGTAACAACACTTTGAATAATTATCTCTTCTAACAATTTTCTCTCAATAAGCACACAACGACTGTCTTTCCAACAAACAGATTGTCATCACAATGAAACACGTCCAGAAGAATGTCATGCAAAGCTCCCTGCCTGCCTTCGACTCTCCCTGAACTGCTTCCTTAGCACCCGGTGGAGGGCGCAGTAGGCTACTCTTCAAAAGTTTCACGAAATACTTACCATCATGTTTGGTTACTGTTTAACATTTTGGTTTACTTCATGTAATAAAATAATAACTTCATGGTAAGGCTACTAAAAATGACAAGGCTAAGTAATGTAATGCTAACTAACGTGCTCGCTACTCGTCGCTACTAGCTAGGTAGCTAACTTGACTATGTTCCATGCACAACATGTATATTACCTATGATATTACCTGATATGTCTGATCCAGCGACTCCTGGTCCTTTCATCAGACGGGAAGCGATAGAACGAGCAAGTGGTATGATCACTTTTGTGATTACAACCTGGTACAAAGCACACAGGCATCTTGTAAAAGTGAACCAACCACTTGGAGCATTATCGCCTGTGACATCACTTACGCGACCCAGAATGGGATTTGGGATTTGTAGTCTTTGTAGTCGCGTATTTTTCATAGTCTTATATTTCAACAGTTTTACGACAAAATGTGACTTTTTTGACATGGAAATGATTGTTTAAGTTTGACAAACATCATATGTGTAGTTCGTGGCACAATTCAAACGGGATCAAAAGATACGTTTTCTCTCTCCATTGAATTCAATGTATAATTTTTCGCTTCCGGGGTCCCATGGACCGGAAGTAGATGGGCGTGACTTCGCCTATGGTGAAGCAACGTGTCTGCGTGTTAAGGTGGAACCTGAGCATTCACGTTGATCACCTCTCATTATAACTCATTATAAATCTATAAAACTATAAATATTAAACTTTACTTGACGTGTTCATTTGAGAACAGCTGTTAGATACCTGGGTGAAGGTTACAGTTAATTTAAATGAAAGATACAACGTTACTTCACACTCATGGTTCAGTCCACCTTAAGAAATAAGACCGACCTCGGAAGAAGTTGTGTTTTAAAAAAAACTTTATTGACACGAGTACACTTTTTTATAAGAATATAACTAAACCACAGAAATGACTCCGGAAAAGCTGCAGATAGAGCCATAAGAAATGAATGCAACTGATTTCATCCGCGCGGTTTGGCTTTATCTCTCTAGGGCTCTGGGCTTTATGAAGCAGGCACGCAAACGTTACGTCATGACGCAAACGATGACGCAACGACGCATTACCAGTTGGACTCTGGGCGGTGTGAAAAGAGCCAGAGCTAAACCGAAGAACTGGTTCTGAACCTAAAAAGCTCTAGCATGGAGCTTGAACCGGAGTTGCGTTGGTGTGAATGAGGTATCAGCATTTTTAAAGTATTTGTCTAGTTTATTTCCTTTTTTCTTAAAAAACATCTTTAATCAGAGAGCCTGGCTGAGTGCTTGAAAGGGCCTCGCTGAATTTTGATGAAGAGCACTCCAAGACAGACAAATGTTGATGATGTTTATTATGCAGCGCAGCTTTTAATCTCATTAATGGTCACAAATGATGGACTGACAGTCAACCTGCCCATTGACCTTCGACTTGCTACTGTAATCAAAATGTGTGGCCACACTCAACCCACAGAGTGATTGGATACGATTTTTGTAAATAGCTTATTTCACTTGGAGAAAAGGAGCTGCAGGAGGAATATGCTGCTTTTTCCTCAGGGCGTCAAACACAGATGTTATAGAATGTGTCACCTATGCACTCTGTCAATTTACAATGTCAGCCACTTTTCATTTCTTAAGAGATGACTCAACAACCTTGCTTTTTTTTATACAAAAAAAAAGGAAATCCAATAATCAAGCTCTTGGCAGAGCAGGTATCCTTGGCAGTACCATAGACATTTTGTATTCAGAAAGAAAAGCAGACATTTGTCAACTTGCTCATGGCAACGGAAAATCAGCTTTTCACTGCAGTTGTCCTTCTATTTGACAACTCATGCTGAACCCAGGTTACTAACTGCAAGGGCATGCTTTATATTGACAATAAATATCTGATGAGAGCTTAAGTCGGAAAAGAGAACGTTTTTGTGTGTTATAAAGAATCTCAATGTCGGATTTAGTGCAATTTCCCGACACATTAAGTCAAGCATTGAACTGGGACAAAGAAAGACACATAGAAAAAGGAACTATGGATGGCCATTGGTTAAATAAGGTATGGAAAGCATTAACGTTTCTCAGCTTTAATGCCGTCATTTTTTTTGCTTAGCTACTTTCTCTTATTTTCCCATATGCTTGGGGAATAGTCAGGTAGTTAGGATGAGAATAAGGTGGATTTTGGGTTTTGAATGGAATGCAGTCGCAATAATTAACATGATTTTCTCAAAGTCCTTTCATTGTGCAGCTTAAAAGTTAGAGTGACTGATTGCTTAAAGGTCCCATGTCATGCTTTTCCGGTTATTGCCCGTCCCCTTGTGTGTTATGTAGCTTTGTATGCATGTGAACGGTCTGCAGAGTCACAAACCCTCAAAGTACACCCTGTAGCGAGTAAAACTCTAAAGAAAAGACCTGTCTATGCCCCAGAACGCCTCGTTGGAGATTTTTCTTTTTCCATTGTTTTCTTCTTATAGTGTAGTAAATACAGTGACGTATTGGGTATAGTGACGTAACGTCTCCGCGGATTGGTTCCGCGGACTTCCTCACACACACGCACTCAATCTTTTCTCAGCTGCAGCTCTGCGGATTTCTCAGCCAGCGGCCAGACGCGGCGTGGCACGGCCTGGGCTCGTTCTGAGCACACACGCAGACTCACAACCAGGCTGCAGGTGTGTGTGCTCGGGCTGGGTTCAGGCTGGGTTTCGCTGTGTCTCGCTGTGTCTTGCTGTCTCGCAGATCCCCCGCAGCAAGCCAGCTCACACTGTCCGCTCCAGCAGCGAACCGCTCCAACAAGCCGTTTAGGACAGAGAGTGAATACACATACTGCTAAACAATCGGTATGTGTTCCACTGAAATATTCATTATTTTCGAAGTATACTTTGTTGTCATTAGAGTACATTTAAAAACAATGGATCCATTCCTGCCTCCATCACCATTTTAACTTTGTGTTGATTAATGCATGTTTTTGAGTCTGAAGTTGGAAATATTTCTAATCCCAACCATGTTGATGGTTAAGGTATTTTCACTCCTTCCCATTATCATACCTGTAGAGAAGGTACTGGTTGATCTTTGTGAAATACATGTCCAACAATCAACAGCTTGGCTAATTGGGATGGATAAACACACTGAAATAAGATGTCAGCTTGCTTTCTCTTTGCCAAATTCTTAGATCCCAAATGCCACTTATGTCGCTTTGGCCTGAAATGCGAAGCTGCCAAATTAGCATCTGAGGTGTGTGACCGGACCAGACTGTCCCCGGCTGTTCTGGCACTGAAACCAAGTTGAACTTTTTTCCTCTGATCACAGAACTCTCAGAGACACAATGTTACTGTTCAATTAAATGATGCATGATATATTACAATACACTGTATCGCAGTCTGAATTACCTACAATTAGCTTATGGAAATGCATCAGCCATATGGGGACGGATCCTATGTTGTTGATTAACTCTTGTGTTTTCCTTTAGGTGAAATAGAAATAGTGTTAACTAACTTATAATATCTCATTTATCTTTCTTCTGAAATTCAAGTATTTAAAATGCGAAGGTTGTCAGTCATAGTAAATGTTTAAAAGCAAAGCAAAGTTACACAACAAAATCTGTCCTTTAGGAAGTGCAGTGCAGTGGTAATGAGGTCTGTGTTTCCTGATGGGAATATCAGTCATTGTGGATTTTATTTAAAGTGAAGTCACAGTTATTAAAAATGTATTCACTGTGTTCTGTTTACCAGGCTATGATGGACGTGGCTACATTATTTATTCCCTCAATGTTAATGAACCTGACATATTCAAATTGTACTGCACTTTTACCTGCACACAGAAACAGAAACACAAACACACACTTATATTTATACGCTTACAGTCATGATTCAAACTCTAATACCAGGTCCAGGACGATCCTTGGAAAAAGTGCTGGTGGAAAAAAAAGCCTTTAAAGCAGGGGTACTCAAATACAAATCTTAAAGGTCCAAAATAAATGTTTCAATAAGACAAAGGTCCGTTTATTACGGTCATTCAAACTTTTAAACAATTGCAACAAGATTCTTAACACGAGGTTGCAAAAACAAAAATAATCTGTATGCAGCAGTTTTCATTGTTATTGTGTCTGTGCTTGACCCCTCAGAGTCGCAGTGTAAGAGCTGCACAGTTAGGAATAAAGGCAGCTGCACCCTCTTTCATTCAGCATTCCCAATATTGCTTTATAAATGTCTTGCCCCCTTGTGTGTCCACTGAGGTTCGTCAGGCCCAACACATCTTCAACAAACTCCCCCTTTGCCTCATCATAAAAACTCACAAACACCAGCAACTGAGCATTGTCAGTGGTGTCAGTGGACTCACCCACAGCTAAGGAAATGCACTGTGCATTTTTTATTCCATCACAAAGCTGATGAATCAAATCACCAGCCAGTATTTATGTTCTTCTGGTTGCTGTGCAATCTGAGAGGGGATTTGCTTGATTTGACCTGTTATTTCCTCTTTTTGTTTGCCTTCAACATGGTCTCCATCACTTCAGTCATGCATTCTTTTATACTGCAGTTATTATCCAGTGGAAAGTCCTTACCTACTGGCCTAGTTAAATCAAAGTGGTTACTTTTTTTTGGCTGGGCAGTGTAGTTTTAAACACCGTCTTATTTGACTTTCTCAGGACTTAAAACAGTTTTTTGGGGGCAGACCCCCTCAAAGAAAACAATATATTTACACACGTAAGGTCATCATCTTAATAGTTTTGTATGCTCATCCGTGAGCAGAGCATCAAGTTGACATGTCTATTACAGCTGAATGCGGCGATTACCATCTTGTTCAGCGAAACGCCTCACAAACGTATTAAGATCAACAGCTGTAGTGCGTTTTGATTCAATGCTGAGTACAGTCAAACTGACAGTCTCTTCTCTGTCATTGTAGAACGCAAATACCTCATTCCTTCAGCGCTTGGGTCAGAATGCTTCTCGTTTTGCGCCGTCCAGTTAAAAATGAAATCGCCGCCAAATCGTATGTCCACGCTCGCGCCAGGACCGGGGGACGTGCATGACGTGCATCTTGTGCTGCATTCACTTGCACTCGGACATTAGAGACTTTCTCTCATAAATGTCCGATGAGCCACAACTTTTCTTTCAAAACAAAGCTGCCAACTGGGGTGGCAGCTGGGGTGGCAAGGCCTATTTTTAGGGTGTCAGTTGCCACCCCGGTAGGTGAAACTAGGCTACTAGCTACAGTACAGATGGAACTAGATGAGCTGTTAACTCTCGCTCTGAATTTTTGTTGTTTTTGTTTTAATTCTCGCTCTGACTTAGACAGGTTGAAAGAGACACACACATTTTTCCCACCCGCATTCCGCGAAGACCCGCCCTACTGTGCCTCTGATTCGCAGATTGTTTGGGGGGAAAAAACGCTGACTGGATGCTGAATGTGATTGGACCAAAGCGTTGACACACACAGGTGGAACACAGTGGAACAGTCAGACATGCAGAGCGCTGTTTGCAGTGGACATAGCGGAGAATTTTGACTCGTTGCGAATGCGTTGTGGCGATGTCTCACATATAATACAGAGAGATAATACATATGAAAAGTATAATTTGCTCAGAGTCCGGAGACAGTGCTGGTTCGGTCCGGATCCGGACCGGAGTCCGTAGTTTGAGGATGCCTGCTTTAAAGCATCAATTTTTCATTAACACAAAAGTAGAGAAGCAAACAAACAGATCCATACTGGGATTTTATCAATGGCTAAATGAAAATGTTCACGGGTTATGCACATATACTGTAAGGACAGAATATTTCAATACTTGAGCGCATTTGTGTGTATAACGGTCTACTTTTTCAACTGTATCATGACATAGGAGATAGTGTCATTTAAGTGTTTTAAAGCTTAACAAATGTAAATGTGTATTTGTCTCTCTATCCAACAGGGGACTGATTTGTCATTATTACGGACTGTACGGATATTCTTGAGGTAAAAAAGGGGGCAAATCTTATATTTTAAATACATTACCTTTCATTTAGCTGAGGTCTGAATGATACCTATAACTAATTTCCATGTGGATACTTACAACAAGAGACCGCTTACACGTCACCGAAATGTACGACAGAGTGAAATGACACAATAACAAAATGTGTCATACTTTTATTTGATGAACTGTACCCATTGGGTCGGAGACAGCACTTGTTGTACTAACCATGGAGGCCTATACAAAAAAGTAATACCAAAGAAAAAGATTAATCAAATCAAGTTTTATTTATACAGCACTTATACTTATAAACGATTTTTGGTCGAGCCAAAGTGCTGTACATATAATAAAAATAGCCTACAGTAGAGACACTTTACAGCAAATACAACAGCACAGATTGTTCAGAATATCAGTATGAGAAAAACGACACCCTCTATCCTTAGACCCTCACATCGTACAAGGAAAAACTTCCAGAGAAAACCCACAGTTTAAGGGAAAAAATGGGAGAAACCTCAGGGAGAGCAACAGAGGAGGGATCCCTCTCTCAGGACGGACAGACGTGCAATAGATGCCGTGTGTAAATCGAAGAGATAATACATTTTACAGCATATAGACCGAATGTTAGGAAATGCATGTGTCTGTAATAAGAAAATGAATCCACGAGGATGTCAGCTACAATCCTGTGAAGCCATCAGGGAAGCAGCATGACGAGACCCAAGGCAGGACCGCAGAGACAGGTTCAGCCACAAACCCGAAGTCCACGACTTAATCCAGAACTCAGGATAGAGGATCCAAGACACAGGACTACAGCAAGAGGATCAGCCTCGACTCTGAATCTCTAGATATAGATACAAAACAAGAAAAAAGATTTGGCTGGGTTAATCGGAACAAGAGAATACACAGACACAGACAGAGAGGGAAAAGGTCATTGGATAAAAGTTATTCTTGATAAGACTCTAAAAAGATCTCATGAACTTCACTCAATCTATCAAGACCCGAGCAGTTCTATTAGATATAGGATAAGAAACAGAGATAGGGAGCACAACAACCTATCTCTTCGTCAGATGCACTTATCTAAGCGAATCTGTACCCCGTTACCCTCTACAAGGGTAAACACAAGATTACTTTACATGTGTACTTATTCTGGTAATAAGGAGACAACAGGGCAGAGGCAAAAGACACCGAAAGAGAGCAGACCAATAATACTCTGACAACATTTGCATGAAAATGTTGTTTGCCGCTAGTCACATATTGAAATTCAATATTTCAAGGTTTGAACGAGATGTAAAAAAGGCACAAGCTGTGGCTTTGGAACCGAAATCCCCCGGATTCCAAATAGTAAAACTTTATATGATTCATATTTGATGTTGTTGACTAAGATTGTGGCTGGCTGTCTGTCTGTCACTTTTTGGGAGCAGCAGCTGGAGACTCACAGGGAATGAATGTTTGCATGCTGAGCCAGAAGGAGCATGGAAAAACCAAAAAAAAAGTTGATCACATACATGCAGGAGAAGGTGAGACTGATGTTTATAGTCTCACTGTTCCTTGGTGAAATAACATATTGTATTTCAAATAAATTATAAAAATGTGATGAAAATCATCACCTATCAAGCCTTTACTACAGCCTATTTTGGTGATAGAAGCCAGTGCAACATGTCATTTTGATCACAAAAGAGTAACGTTAGGTATACTCTGTGTAAGGTCCTCCCAGGCAAGTTCACTTTTTGTGGTCGTTTTGCATTACCCGTCTTATTTTAAAAGGGCAACCTCTCCTCTCGTTTCACAGTCACTATCTTCCTTGATTATTCCCCACCTGTGTAATCATCCCAATTATTATCACCTGTGCCCCATTATCATCCCTCTCCCTGTGTATTTAGTATGTGTCCCCATTCCAGTCGTTGTCAGTTCGTCTTTGTACCTCCGAGTCAAGTATTCAAGCTGTTTTTCCCCTAGTGTTTGGTGTTTATCATGAACTTGATCTTAGCTATGTTTCTAGACCTTGCTTTGCCTACTCCTCGTCTGTTTCTGTTACCTATCTGATTGATCCACAGTGAACCAACCTTTTGCTAAGTAAAGACTGTTTCAAATTAAAGCCTTTGTCTCTGAGTCATGCTGTTGAGTCTGTTGCCTCTGTTCACTCTATCCCTTCACTGACACTTGATAACAGCAAATAAAAATGTTATTTCTACTTTCACAAACCAGCCTTCTGTTGAGGTTCAGCTAAGACCTACATCTAGATCAGGGGTGTCTCAATTTCATCGCGGGCCACATTAGCATTATGGGTGCACGCAAAGGGCCGGTTGTAACCATATACATATATAAATATGTAATATATATATAATAATGTATTATATTACACTATTGCTTCTGAATTGGATTATTATCGGATAGGATAATAAGTTAGTAATTAACTACCAACTACGTCTGAAAGCAGAAGTCCAGGGCAAATAATTGCAAGTCTCTTCAGTGTGCATGACACAAAACGAGATGCATTGTGAGACATGTAGTTTATGGGCAACCTGCTTCTGTAAAGTGGCATATAACCGTATAATAAATGTATTATATTCTTTGCAAGCTCTTGCGGACCACATCAAATGAAGTTGCGGGCCGGATTTGGCCCCGGGCCGGATTTGGCCCCGGACCTTGAGTTTGACACCCCTGATCTAGATAGAGCTAACTCCTAATTATGTGTCATATAATTCACCTGGAAGAAAATCCTCATGTATTTTATTCATATAGTGCACCATTTACTGTATTTAACATAACTGAAAGTGAAAGAGAGAGTGGCAAGCTCAGCAGAATGTCTATGCCTCAGACAGAGATTAAATAGGATTACGTGCACTTGAAAATGAACAACCGGGAACAAGTATGGACAACACGAGCTTCCCGCAGCCATTCCTGCTTTCAGCTGATTGAGTAGGACTTAGAACAGCAAGCCCTCTTTAAATCATTGTTCCTTCACAGATGTGGCCCAGTGTAAAAGCTCTTAAAATGCAGCGGACATCTCAACATGCACCGACTTTCCTCACTTGCCGGGAATCATTTCTGTAATTGCAAAAGCTTATACCCCTATTTTTAATTTCTTCAAGTGCATCCACAGGACTCCAGCTTGATCACGGCACGTCTCCCATGGATCATTCCCCCTAGTCCCCGAGCATGAAAGCCATCTTAATCAAGCATCCTATATCATCACAGCAGTGTAAATCTGAGCAAGCCAGCACTCTCATCAGTCACTGACTTTACCCTTATAGCACCAGAGCAACCCTGGAGAGTAAAAAGCCAATATCTTAACCGAGGTATTTTACCGGTCTTAAGGGATTCTTGGCAGATGACATTATTGAGCGGATTATTTCATTTAAGAAACTGTCCTTTATGGGAATTCAATAGATGTGTTTGTTCTTTTTTGACCAATAATGTTGTTATTATCTAAGACCAAAATTGATGTCGTTGGAGTTTTCATTTCCTCACAACACTCAGTTTTATTCCGGTGTGCTGGAGACCAGAGATGGGGACTCGAGTTTGTGACTCGGACTCGAGTCGCACTTAAGTCGCACACACAGAGACTTCAGACTTGACTTGGACTCCTGCTCAAAAGACTTCGGACTCGACTTGGACTCGTGTTTTGGGACTCGTGAACAATCATTGTGTTTTCTATTTTGGCGTATTAAAGGTGGGGTAGGTAATTTTGAGAAACCGGCTCGAGATCGCTAGAATTTGAAAATACACAACCGGAGAATATCTGCCACTTCCTCACAGAGCCCCTCTATGGAGTCAGATTTGGATCAATATTCTAGCGCGTAAAACAAGCTACTCACGAGCGGAAAATGTGCTTTTACACGTGCATAAAATGACCCTCGCGCGCAGATTAAACCCCCGCGAGCGGCTCTGTGCCCGCGAGCGGCTCTGCGCTCGCTCGCAATAGAGACAGCCCTCTTGCTTGCTCGCGGGAGTGTCAGCCTCGCGGAGTCTGTCTACGCGCGCGTGAAAAGTTTCTGGCACTTTGGGGCGGAGCCACTGGACTTTGATTGACAGCTGCCAGGAAATCCGGGGTTGCCAGGTTTGATAAATGCCTGAACTACCAAGAGCCGAGCAGTGACGGCAGCAAAATCTAGGTACGTACAGCAGACAGTAGCTAGCAGTTTTCGACGGACACAGCCCACTGAAAAATATATTGTTTTATATCAAATTAATGTATATTACATTACATTACATTGCATTTAGCTGACGCTTGTATCCAAAGCGACTTACAATAAGTACATTCGACCAGGAAGACACAACCTTGAAGAAAACAGAATCATATATATATATATATATATATATATATATATATATATATATATATATATATATATATATATATTAGCTGTACACTTTACGAATATAATAGTTTTTTATGGACAACTTTACCATTCAATCTCGTCCAACTGATTTTGCTGCCGTCACTGCTCGGCTCTTGGCAGTTCAGGCATTTATCAAACCTGGCAACCCCGGGTTTCCTGCCAGCTGTCAATCAAAGTCCAGTGGCTCCGCCCCAAAGTGCCAGAAACTTTTCACGCGCGCGTAGACAGACTCCGTGTATGGAAAGCCTCAAGTGCCACTATTCGCCCGTTTAAAACGCGCGTTTTTTACAAAAAACGCGCTTTTAAACGGGCGAATAGTGGCACTTGAGGCTTTCCATACAAGAGTAGCTTGTTTTACGCGCGAGAATATTGACCCAAATCTGACTCCATACCCTCCTCCAACACACACGTACATGACCAATGAGGGCCCGAGATAAGTGTGTGCACAGATGGAAGGCTGACAGGCAGGTAGGCCATCCAGTTACTTTAGCCGGGCCGGCTAAAGTAACTGGCTTTTTATAGTATTACGGCTTCCACAGATGCATTTTTTTTAATGGATTTTTTGTCAAAGCACTCGGTTAGCAAACATGTTTAGCTCAGCATCAGCTATGTAATGTTAACTTAGCTTGCTACTAGCTTTGTAACTGAATATTTGAAAAGATGAGTGAATGTTTGCTTGTCACACTTGTTTGCGTTGAGTGGCGTTGACATCCAACTCTTGACATGACATAAAAAAGGTCGGTACCGTTAATCATTACGTTCCGCTGCCACCATCTATGGCTAACGTTAAACGTAGAAAAATACATAGTTACATACATAAATACATCTGTCGGTTTATAGGCAGGTTACAGGTTTATTGTTGACCACGTAACGTTAATGTTACAGGTTTATCAGGTTACCATTACACTGGGTTTGAGTGAGAGGATAGAGGAATATGTTTATTTATAGTAGACTTAAAATATGTAATTAGAGACCCAGTGTAATTAAACAATACGGTTGCAGAGGTCAAATTTTTAACATTTTTGTCCACTGGCCAAATGGCTAGCCTAGTGAATGTTGAAATGTTACCAGCCACTCAATAGATTGCCATTGTTATTTTTGGCTGGTGCGTGCAACATACAGTACCAGCCACTTGCATGATTTACCAGCATTTGGCTGGTAAATGGTGTTAATGGTAGATATCTCTTTTGGAACAGGTCATGTTTTAATATCACCAGTTCAGTATATTTCAGTTACTTGTTACAGTTGTTTGTATTTAGCTAAAGTGTGATGTTTGTCCTCATATTGCAATAGCCTGTTTAAAGTGATCATATAACAAACAACTAATCAGTACTGATACTGTATGCTAATATATATAGGAGTGATAATAATACAGTAAATGCTTTGAATTTCTTAGATATAGCTGTGCAGTATTCTTAACCACCAGAGCATGTTTTAGATATTGTAACTACACAAGGAACAAAACTTGAAGTTGTTGCCTGTTACAAATACCTTGGTATCTGGCTTGATGATTGTCTCACTTTTAAACTTCATGTCAATAACCTGCTTAAAAAGCTGAGGGTTAGGCTAGGTTTCTTCTACAGGAACAAGTCCTGTTTCTCGCTTGAGGCCAGGAAAAGGCTAGTCACTGTGACCTTTTTACCTGTGCTGGACTATGGTGATCTGATGTATATGAATGCACCTTCCCATTGCCTGGTTAAGTTAGATGCTGCGTATCACAGTGCACTGAGATTTGTGACAAACTGTAAAGCATTAACCCATCACTGTACCCTGTATGCAAGGGCTGGTTTGCTTTCACTAACTGTACGGAGGCTCAGTCACTGGTACATTTTTATATATAAAGCCATGTTAGGGAAACTTCCATCTTATATCTGCTCCCTGATCTCACGGCGAATTGTAAGTGGCTACTGCCTGAGATCGAATGCTGTAGTTTTATTAAATGTGCCAACTGCTAGGACTGTCTTAGGGAAGATAGCTTTTAGATGCGCAGCTCCTCTGTCTTGGAATAGTCTGCAACTGAAATGGAAACTGAGCAATCTGGTGCCACTAAATGTTTTTAAAGCTCGGTTGGATGCTACTCAATCGGAAGCTGTTGGTACCTGTACATGTGGATAGTTATGTAAATTGTAATCCCTGTGATGATGATGTAAGATGTCCTTTTGTTGTTGAGCAGGTCTCCCTTGTAAAAGAGTTCAATGATCTCAATGGGATTTATCTGGATAAATAAAGGTTTAAAAAACAGACTGGATAGCAGCAGACAATAGAAGGCTTATGAGACTTTTATTTTTTAGAGACTTGAGACTTGACTTGGACTCGTGACCAAAGACTTGAGACTTGACTTGGACTTGCAAAAAAAGACTTGTGAACATCTCTGCTGGAGACATTGTTATATGATGCTGGTGAAAATAGCAGCATATAATTCACTTAAATCAATCATTTTATAGATTAGATTAGTATTTGAATATTGTATCCACTATGTTGAGTGTTTAACTCAAGTTAAGGCTGCATAGTACTCAAGGACAATATACACATATCTGAAGAAGAATCACTTGCTGTCCTTAATAGGAAATACACTATTTTAAAGAAAAAACAATTTTACTTCATTAGGCTATATATGAATGTACAAAAGTCCTCATTCGGTTTAATATATATATGATGAAGGACATCCTTGCTATACTGTGCATTCGAGGGTAAATGTGTAAATGTGCTGTTACGATTATTGTGTTATGTCACGTTTTGTATGTCTTGTTTTGGGTGTTTTCTTCCTTGTATATTGTCTGGTCCTTCTTCCTGTGTTTTTCCTCCTGTCGTTAGTTTCCCTGGTGTGTCTAATTGTCTGATTGTGTTCACCTGTGGCCCTTGTGTTTCTCCTCCCCTGCCCGGCTGTTTCTCGTCTTGTGATTACCCCTCCCTGTATTTAGTCTTGTCCCTTCCTGTGTTCAGTGTTGGTTCGTCTTTTGTTTGTGAATGAGTTCACCGGTGAGTGTTCTGTTTTGTCCAAGTTATTATTTTATCCTTGAAATAAAGGCAATATCAGTGTAATCTGCATTTGGGTCCTGCTTGCTTCACCCACCGTAACAAATACATGCTGTGCCATCTTTATGTAGCTTTACTGAAATAAGATTGAATCATTCCAATCTCATTAAGAAACACTTGAGATCTTTAGATGCATTCAAACTGTTTGCTAGCTACGGCATGTGTTGAATTTCCAGCACGCTAAACAACCAAATCCATAACGTTTTTTTGTGCCTCAATGTCAATAATGCCTGTTTTGTTTACATTCAATCTACTTTCCATTAGGGACGCTTCAAGCCTGTGATTGGAGCTCTCTTTAGCCAAATTAAGACTCTTCTCTGGGGGTAGGAAATGACATTAAGAAGAAAGAGTGCAAAATGCCTTTTAATGGTTTCTAATAGAATGGGAAAACAGCAGCTATACACATTATCTATTTCTGCCTAAACCCGTCTGCCCCCTGATCCATGACCAATCTGATCAGTGCAGCTTGCAGTGGATATAATATGCAAATTGTAATAACCAGTTAAAAGCGGTTCTTTGGTCCTCACTTTGGAAAGAGAGCAGCGGCTCCTGAAATGGCGATGAAGTCGCGGACAGATAGAGTTTAAGCTCTATTAAACAAATTCTCCCAGCCCAGAGGGGTTTTATCTCGTATGAGTCATAAAACATATGTAAGAAAGACAAGTAGCCCTCTTTTTCTAGGCATTTTTTTTTGTCAAACCCATTCTGCTGTATTTAACATCAGCTCATGCTCAGTGGACGTCCCCTCTGTCTTGGGCCCAGTTTCTTAATTTCGTCTACCACTCTTTGTTTCTTTCTTCTGACAGAGAGGAAACGTTTACAAAATCCTTTTGACTACGTGTGCAGTTTAAGACCCTTTCTGAGCTCAGTATAAAGACTTGACACAGGGTAAAACTTAGCCTACCATTTCTAAAGGTCACAAATGAACACCTTATATCTCAGCTGTTTAATCTGTGAACGTGCAGGGCACACCGCCCCCTGTGATGGCTCTGAACATTGTGAGGTTCAAACTTGCCCAATATCTACAACATTCTTAAGGATATTTGGCCATACTTCTGTTTATCAAGGACTGCAGGTAATGGTCAGTTAACACATGTTAGTATCTTAAACATGAGAAATGTTTCGGATTTATGTCAATACAAGATATAGACTTACATTCATATTAAATAGGTACCGATACAGCACTCCTCTTCTGAATCTGTCCAATATAGTATAGTGTGCATTCTATGTTCATGGTTCAGAGTTCATACAAATCTAATTGCTAAGTATTTGGTAAAGGCACATTGGTCAGGCAAAAATGATGAGGCCATCTAATTAATACAAAGTGAGTCTTCGCATTCTTTCCATCATTCTTTCACCGGTTTTAGAAAACATACAATAATCTTAAAATATATACACATATATTTGGCAATAACGTATATAATTGCTCCTTCTGAAGAGAGATCTTATGCACTACACAGCTATACCTCTGGGAAATTGTCTGTATAATGTTGAAGCTGTCAACAAGGCACCATTGCTTTAGTCAGAGCTTTCAGAGCGTTGGGCTGTCTGCAGACAGACAGTCAGCATCTGGCAGGTCAAGACATTGCAGTGAAGCCTGAGAGAGAAAAGGGGGGTGGGGAGAAACCGAGAGATTAATGAAGCAATGCTGAGTAAATGAGAAAGTGTGAGTTCGGGATGAAATGGAGAATGAAACTAAATGAGGGAGTAAAAGAGATGATGACCATCCGTCACTGTAGGTTCGTTCTCCCAGTGCACTCTGGGGTGACATGAGTGATTATAGAGCGTGTCTGAACGTTGTCGACAAGACCCCAGTATCCCCTAGACTCCTCCAGTCATGAATGATGGTTGTTGCCTGGCAGCTGAGGGCTACACAGGCCTTCAGCGATGCCGATGGATAAGTCTGACCTGCCACTAGGTCTTATGGTCTACATTAGCAATGCATCACCAAGACTGAGATGAGGCATCTCGATAAATATGCCCGAGAGATGAAGATGTGTGCCTCTCGTGATTAATGTAAAATAATGTATTCAGCCACAGTGATGATTAGGCTATGACCACCATCCAGACAGTGTTTAATTATGTTTACTTCACATGCTGATGAGGGGGCAGCAAGAGGAATGGGTTTTCCAGTGTAATTAGTCGGGGGTATAGGCAGGTTTTTTTTGTTTATTGCATTGGGCTGCAATGTACTTTTGTTTGTTAATCAATTTTGAATCCTCATAAAACACGTGGGTGGATTAACTAAATCGATTTTGCAATGCACTCCCATACCAGTGTTTGCATTAATCATTTATCGTTCAATTCAATAGAATTCATTCTAGCGCCAGATGCAAATCATTTGATGATTTTATTTATATTGTTGGATTTACATGAGATTTCTCAAACATGGTTTGAAGTTTTCTGTTCTCCAATAAAGAGATATTTTGGATATATAGTAACATGAAAGAGTAAAACATATAGGTGAGGTGGGGTGAAGATCGGAAGGTTGTGAGTTCAAATCCCGCCAGGAACACCACCACTAGTGTGCCCTTGAGTAAGGCACTTAGCCCTTAGTTACTCCAGGGAGAATGTCCCTGTAATTGGTAACTGTAAGTCGCTTTGGATAAAAGTGTCAGCTAAATGAAATGTAATGTAATATAGGACAATTGAGTGTGTTGCACCATATGGAAAGTGGACTTATTTATCGTACGGGGTTGTTGAAAAGAGCTTTCTGCTCAAGAAAGACATTGATCTCTCAATAAAATGTTAAGTATGCCAGAAATAGCTACCATGTTATTCCCTACAGTGTCATTCAACTGTTTGAAAAATAAAGAAACAGAAATAAATGAAGAACCAAAGACTGAGGAACCTCAAAGGACAAGCCATCTCAGACAAGATAATTGTTAGTTTTCTATTGTCGTTCAACTCAAGACCCAAGTCTTTTGCCAAAATGTTTAACAATTTTTGGCAAATAGCCTCCCTAGATACCAAACATGTCAATAAATGTAGCTGAATAACAATATTAACTTTCTGACACAGTGTAAGAGTCCATAAACTCCTCCTCTGTTATTTGGCCAACAGAGCGTGTGCACAGATCATGTGTGTCTCAGAGGGATACAGAAAGAAACAAATACTTTATTGCAGTGTGCCCAAAGTTGTGATGGAGTTCCCTAATTACGTTGTTGTTTTCCGCCTGAGGTCCTTACTAATTCATAACCTAGCCTGTGGAATTGCGATTGATAAATGCGGGGGATTTAAAGCCAGTGCTTAGTGAAGTGTGGTGAGATGCATCAGACGAGAACAAGGCAGGACGAGCACACTGTTCAGCTCTGGGTAAAATATGGAGAGGGGTTTGGAATTAGTTTATAATCACAGTTCAGACATTGACAATAGTGTGTGCTGTTGTGATATTCACAGATTGCTGCCACAGATTGTTTGGAGCATCTTTGCTGCATATCATGTTCATGTGCCAAAGCCCTTCTCTCATGTGCTGCTGTGAGCTCTGCAGTGGCAGCCAAGGGGAAGAAAGATAAGAAATGATGAAGAGGGGTTAAGTTTTCCCAAATTATATTGACACATTGCCAATTCAATACATCCAAAGGGCAAAAAAGAGGCCCACAAAGAAGCATGCAATGATATTTTGGAACTTATGGCTGTGGGGGCACATCTCATAAATTGAGGCTGTGTGTTTAGTAAAAACATTTTTGGTGTCACAGAAAACATTTTGGTTTGTTTTGCCTCACTCTCCTGCCCTCTTGGCTTTTGTGCTCAACTCAAACTATGCAAATCATGCCTTTTTCTTGCTTGAGCATTTTAAGCCTTATCACCCTATTTTTGTCCCCCCAAAGTAAGAAATAAATAGATAGCAAACAAGCAATTCTGGAAATGATCAGATTCTAGTTGCATAAGAAGTTTTTGCTTGCATTTTATGCTGCTGCTCTGTATGAGAAGCCTCTAGCTTGATGGATACAAGGAGTACCCTACAAACAAGCTGAAAATCCCCCTTTAATTTGTAATCGGTAGCTGACGCCATGAAAAACAGAAAGCTATTTCTTATGCTTGCTCTTTCTATGGTTTACCACTTTACTTTAAGCACTGGTGTGTGCCCCTTCTTTGCCAATGAGTGTACATACCGCCTCATGGCTGTCAAACTTTGTACCACAGGACACCGCTGTGGTTGGCCTCCAATAACAAAGTCCCCATGCCCAAGAGGGAGGAGGTCCATCTAAACTCATGTTGTGCTGCCAACAGCTTGAAGCTGACCATGCAAAAGACTGTGGCATTGAGTTCCAGGGAGGACTTTTGGAGTCCCGTGGAGTCCTTCTTTTCCAGCAACTTTAAATGAGGCTAGACCATCTGTTAAAACACAAAGGCTAAACAATGAAAGTTCTTCAAACAACAGCGCAAGAACCTATTTTAACAGGACATCTTGCCCCCTTGTAGAGTATTCCATTTTGTAAAGCTGGACTGGGCATTGACATCTGATACTGGATTAAACATCCCTAACGTGAGATAAAAGGCAAGTGGGCTCGTGTCCAGAAGCTTGTAGGTTTCTTGTCTTTACCACTCCTGGCTGAAGTCTTATGTGTGTGCACCACTGAGCGGATAATTGTCTGTCAGCTGAATGAGGGGAACAGAAGGGACTGACATTTATCCTGCGCACACAGACATTCAACAACACACTTACAGATGTGCAATTGTTTTCTTTAATCTTGTTATAAACTGACATGAAATGTAAACTCTGTGTCACAAGTCCGCTATAGGCCTACAGATAAAGCATATGGCTTTGATAGGACATGAAACATCTGTCAACAAAGTTCAATAAACT
This sequence comes from Gymnodraco acuticeps, assembly GCF_902827175.1. Classification (NCBI taxonomy): domain Eukaryota; kingdom Metazoa; phylum Chordata; class Actinopteri; order Perciformes; family Bathydraconidae; genus Gymnodraco; species Gymnodraco acuticeps. The sequence continues at coordinate 49,276 of NW_022990646.1, read as the reverse complement.
ACAAGACACAACCTCAAAATGTGTCATAAATACCGATTCAAGACATAATTGCAGTTTTGGAAAAAAAACTATTAATTCAGTGTATTGCGGGTTATTTCAATGCATTACATCATACAGGTCTGTTTTTCTGGTCATTCAATAATTTCTTTATTGAAGATGAAGCAACATAGACTGGATGAGTCTTACCTGCCTTACGCAACTCAAACACTTTGGATGTGATCAAGTGAAGAACGAGTCACTGCCACTCTGTTCTCTTATGGCGCTTTATATTTGTACCACTAACACGGTCACACAGCCACCAGCACACTGTGTCATTATGCCCTTTTGATTCATTGCCATGGTATTACATTTTGTTTTTACTTTTCTTCAAAACCAACCCTCATACAGGCTGGCTTTAATACTTTTCAATTGGGTTTTATTTGTTCACATTCTCCATATTTTTCAAAAGCTTTAAGCTTGGTGACACATGAGGCAGAGTCGCAGGGAGACAACCATAACAAGATACAAACTATTTATAAATACTGGATCTAAATTCACAACTTTAGATTCAAATACAGTGTTTACCAATGCATAGAGCACAACATAGTACATCTCCATCTTTATATGTTTATTTTAAGTATGTTTTGGCTAGACATCAACTTGGTTTTGGGTCTTAGAATTGTGCCTGTTGAAATAAAAGACAAATGGACATTGTGTTAAGATGTAATATTAGTTTTGTTACATTTTATTATATATTCTTTCATATCCGCCTTAATTGTTTGAATTCCTCAATATAACCCGAGGCAATACTGAGTGGTAATTTCTTTAGAGCCATCATCCCTCTATTTAGTTTATTCGTGTGTGAATTATCTCCCTCGTGGTCTTTCTTTTTCTCGTCATTTGGATCCCCATCAATTAGGCCAGTTGATGTGAGATAGCAAAACAACCCGCTGTCCTTTTTTGCATCTCAGTGGGACGGGTAGTGAGCTTAGTGCACTGACTGTGCCAGGAGTTCAGGAATCATCTTATCCCAGTTTCTAACTTCAAAATTGCCATAGGGGACATTTGAACATTTTAAACAATGCGCCATTGTTTTATTTACATAACTACTAGGTTTTGAGGGAAAAAGTATGCCAGCTGAGTTACATTTACTATAAACTTAAAGGTGGGGTAGGTAATTTTGGAGAAACCAGCTCGAGATCACTAGAATTTGAAAATACACAGCCGGAAAAAAATCTGCCACTTCCTTACAGAGCCCCTCCTCCAACACACACGAACGCACACAAGACCAAGGAGGGCACGAGATAAGTTTGTGCTCAGATGGAAGGCTGACAGGCAGGTAGGCCATCCAGTTATTTTAGCCGGGCCGGCTCAGATGATTGGTCGTGCTTTTTACAGTACTACGGCGTCCACAGATGACATGTTTGTATGGATTTTTTGTCAAAGCACTTTAAGAGCTGAATGTTAAGAGCATTCCATGGAATATAACAAAAAGGTGTATCTCGAGCCGGTTTCTCAAACTTACCGACTCCACCTTTAATGTGGAAGCACTTTTAAAGATTAAGGCAAGTCTCAAGGTGTTCACAGAGAATAAAGACATTTGCTTTTCATACAATATCCACTCACATCAACTAAAGCACATTCAACATTTGTATAGGTTTAAGAACTCCAAGTGCTTGGTCAAGTTTTGGAAAAGAGTCTCGTTTTGCAGTTTAATATTTACTGAAGGTTTAGTGTTAAAATTGAAATCACCTTTTTATAACCTTAACTAAAGTGATTTTATTGCCTGAATGTTTAAGACATGGTGAAAGGAGTTATGTGCTTTGTACTGTATATGCCCACCATCCACTCTGACAGCTTGTGTGCAGTACAGAAAGATTGCAATCTTAAACTGAGAGATTGCTACTAGACACAATCCAGACAGAAAGGATGTTTGCCTAGCATTTTTGTGTTAGAAAAATGTGCGTTGCAATGTTAATTCCGCATATTTTTAGCTGAAAGGGAAGTAGACTGAGAATCAGTTCCCAACTACTTTTGCTCTTCACGACAAACTAATGCCCCTCCATAAAGAATCACACCCTGATTGTCCAGAAGGGCAAAAACACCAAGCACTCGATTCTTAATCACCAGTCCCCACACTACTGTATGTGTAACAGGTGATTTGAATAACCCTCCAATCAACTCAGGGGGACTGTGTCATTCAGCAAGTACAAAAGCATGAAGAACTGCCATGAGGGGAATATAAAAAAGTCATCATTTCAGACACAAATCTACTGCATTCTGTTGGTTGATTTAGAAAACAAATATGCCAAAGCTCCAAGTTATTTAGTGCAGAGCAACTTGTAAGCACTTTTGTATTGCATACAACTTACAGTATGTGTGTAGTCATACTTTTTTAAGCCTTTGTACAAACATAGTGGAGACGAGTTGATGCTTTTAAGCAAACTTTAGCGACCTCTTTTCTGCCGCTTGAAATTTTGCTGGACCTACATCTGCATGAGTCAGTACTGTTACTGGCTGTTGACATAAATGGTAATCCAATGAAGAGAACACCCACATGTTTTACATTTTACACCAAAAATCTCCTATATGTCTGTATTCTCCTCATATCAATGTTGGGTTGCAATTTTGAACTAACAGTACTTTGACGTTTAACAGTCGTTCAGGGACCAACAAGACTTCCTCCATCCATAGCTGTAACACTGCTGTCACCACACAAAAGCCCACTTATTACACAATACATCTTATTGTACACCATTAATTAGACAGAAGGTTGCATACAAAAATGCTGACCCAGCTCCAGATCAGCTCTTGGTAAGCGTATCTGCACTTCTCAACCACAGCATCCCTGCCAGCGATTCTTCTTCTCTCATCCATATTGTGGTATGGGCAGAAACAATTGAGAAAAATACATATAAGGTAATAACCATAAAAGAACAGAACATTGTTTTAGGTCAATACCTTAAAAAATATACCCAAGGGTATGAATCATATCTTCTCTTAACCTCCACATGAACTGAAGGCATTCGGTCATAAACCCCCACATTATCTTCCAATTATATAATAAGTGACTAATTAAGCAACTCTTCCTTTTAATCCATCCCCTCCAGGGAGCCTTTGGGCTACGTATATTTTTCCTTTATGATACTTAATTATATGGTAATTAATAGTGATTCAGTGTCACTTGAGTTCAATTCAGAAATTGTATGGGTTTCGACTCAAGCAAGCATGGATTAAATAGTTATAATATAATTTAGAATATGTGTTAAAATTACATTTAGAGTTGATTGATTTACAGTCATCACCCTTTAAGGCCACTGGCATTTTCATCATATTGGAAACATGTTATTGAGCTAATAACTGTTTTAATCCGTGCGTGATACTTCAGGTAATCAGTACAAAAACACACCTCCTCAATGATTCAAAATGTCCTATGAGCCAGTAAAATATCTGTCCTTTTACCGGTCATGCTGAAAGAAAATACTTCCCAGCTTTAAATATGTAATCTTCGTACAAGGTCTATTTGATATGGTGATTAATTCCATACGTACTCATTTAAAATCATACATATACAAAATTATATAACTACAAATATATGTTTGAAATAAAATAACACTGCCATTAAAATAATATTGATTGTTTTGGTAGATGCTGTTAAAACAGAGATAGATGCACTCCGGTGTTAAACTCCATAGGGTGCAGAATAATTAATGTTAACTTTAATTAAGCGGCTTCCTAATGTAGTGTCTCCTGGTGTGCGCCTGCAATTTTTAGATGGATGATAACCATGATAATATGGTTTATTTGAGGAGAAAACGGCCATTTTTAATCATTTTGTTTTGCTGCTCTGGTTCCTAATCAGAATAAGTTAATATTGTTGTGAATGATAATCAGAAGCAGATAATAACAAAACAAAATCATGTTGTTCTTGGGAAAATACCCTGTGGAGAATTGTTTTTATTATTATATTCACCTAATAGCATAACATAATCATTTGTTGGAATTAGTGACGAAAGTAGGACACATTGGAAATAAGTGGAACTAAGTTTGACATTTATTTTTATTCATGCAGTGAGTCAAGGTACAATATTTTTATTCTGTAGACCGTCGGAATGTTTTGAGAACAACTGTGACAACATAACAAGACATAGCTATAGAGGGTTTGAATTCAAGTGAAAGCACACAGGTGACATGAACTACCTGGGTACATTTTTCTTTTATCTGCTTACAGTCAACTTTTTATTTTAAAACCATACCTACAGTAAGCATGTTAAAAAAAACAATCCCCTTATGTTATACTTCCCTTAAATTCTGACCTACAGGGAAAAGGATGTCAGGTAAAAGCTGATCTGATACGAGAGGCTTATTTACAAGATAAATAAATTAAGAGACAGCATGATCTGGGTTAATTGTTGTAAAGTGCTGTTTTGTGATTAGCCATGCCATCAAAACAGATACCACACACCTGGATCATGTCAAATGGCCCCTTTGCTGATGTGTGCAGGCGGTATCCTTCATCATTTTTAATTGGTTGTTTAGACAAAAACTTGTCTCTACACTTCTTTCTGTATTTGTTTGCAATTTGCTTAATTTAAATTGATGATTTATATGAAGGGCATTTATTTAATTACATAAACAAGTCTACTAATGAGTTAGATTATAACTGCACTGGGCCTTACACATTAAAACAACTTCAGCGTCAGGACCATTAAACAGAACAAAAACTGCATACTTACACAGAACTATATAAAACCATGTAGAACAGGTGTGATTAATTAAATTAACGATGGCTATAGTCGAGTCAGCTGCTCTGCTTTCAGTTACATCGTTAGTGTGATTTTGCCATCCTTGACTTGTCAGAATGTCTGCTGTGAAAAAAGGCCTATTTATACTCAGATGGCAGCAAAACCTTTCACATGTTTTCCATTTCGGCTGCCTTGAGTCTCGAGATTTAAACGTGGGTGTGTTGCTCATCTGTCGCAGCCTCATACATTACCCACCGAGTGACAAACCAATGTATTGATGATCTTTTTTAGATGTTTAAGTTATCATAAAAAAAACTCAGCATCACACTTTGTCAAAAAGTACTGTATGTTTACTCTATGAAAAGGAACATGTACGATAAATAAATTGTGAAGCTGAGCAAGAGCAGTCAAGACATATCATAACAGTTGCATTTGGGATTGCTCTGTGACATTCAAATATTGTTTTAGTTCATAGTTCATAGTTTACTGGCTTACTGCGATGGCTTTCATTAGACATGGAGCAGAGGCATCATCAATGTTTTTAGCAACAGCAGAATCAAGTGTTTACTCTCAGATCAGTGTCCATTAACACAGAAATGTGAAAATGTACTGTTTTTAATTAATGTTTTAAGGTGAAAATCAATATTTTTAAATGTCCCCTATTATACTGTTTAGGTCTCAGATAAATACAAAACATGTCTGTGAAGTGTTTGGCTCGACATACCAAACAGATCTCCCATTGCAGCATCCCATAATCCTCAAAAGTGATAAGGTGGGGGGGGGGGGGGTACCTTGGTTGGTGATTGGCTAATGGTTACACAAGCCAAACAAACTTTATGACATCATAAAGTGGCCAAAATCTGATCAGCTCATTTTCAGACAGGTGTTTATATAAATGGATCAGGACAGAAAGTGAGTGAATCTTTTTTCCTGAAACTTTCAGAATCTCTTTACACAGAGGGGACACATGTTTATGTATAAAGGACATGAAAAAGTGGATTTTACATAATAGGTGAACTTTAATATCAGTGGCTTATGGCACATTTCCACTGCAGCGGGGTAGCCCCGTTTAAGCGTCCCTAAGCGTCCTCGCTCAGGCCTCGGGCTGCCTCGCTGGCCTTCCGAGGCGCATTTCCATTACAGTTTAGGACCTGGGGTATCAACGCAGTGTAGGCGGGGCGATCGGCTTTTTTTCTTCTTCACATTTCGAGTTGTTCCGTCGAGCTCCCGCTGGATTTTATCATCCCCAATGAGATGTAGGAACGTCGTCACCTCCTCGGTCGACCACGGTGTGCACTTTGACGTTGCCATTTTTGTAGCTCCTCCGTTTACAAAAGTGCTGTGTATAAAATGCTGCACGCTTGCATCTAGATACTAGATGCGCCGCTAGGGATGATCTCGTGCGCGATCTTGTGCTGATTCTCTCTGACCAATCAGCAGTCGAGAGTGTTGACGTCACTAGTTCAGCCCTGGCCCTGGCCTGATAGAACCACGATTTTATGGTGCCGGAAAAAGAGGGAAAAAGTACCCGCTAGCCGGTGCTACGCTATATGGAAAGGCCACCAAAAACTGGCCCGGCCGCTTGAGGACGATTAAACGGGGCTACCCGCTACAGTGGAAATGCGCCATTATATGGTTGGGAGATGGACATTGCTCATTATTTTTAATAACCTGTTAAGTGTGTTACAGCTGACTTTAGATAAACCTGCTCAGTGTCAACACCAGAGGCCTGTACTACGAAGCAGGTTCAACCTAACCTGTATATGTTTGAGTTACCCGGTTTACCTAATCCAAAACAAAGTTGACATGAATGATAATGGGACACATCGACGTCTGCACTCACAATGCCGCGGACTGTACGTAATGTTAGGCCTACTTTGATCCGGTTACTTATGTCCAGGGTTGCCAACTCTCACGCATCTGGCGTGTGACACATGATTTCACCCTCAATCTCACGCTCTCACGCTGCCCAAACTATTCTCACGCCAAAACAAGAATACCGAAGACTAGAAACGGTTTTGAAAACTGTTGTCACGCAGTGATCGTCTTCTCAATAGAACATCTTTGATAATGTCTTCTGGCCAATCAGAATCAAGATAACGGCGAGGTGTTGTTGCAGGAAGTCCCGACGGAGAATACTTTTGCTGTAGAACATCTCTATACATCGATACAACATTACGTGTTGATAGAAATCAACACATAATGAAATAAGACCCCACTGTTTGATGATTGATAGGTGTTTCATTTTGACACACAGAACAATGGGGGCTATCCACCCTTATCCACAATGTAAAGTAATTCACACAGCCTCTTCCCTCTTCTCTCTGTGAGGAAACTAAAATGGCATTCATTTTTTTTTTTAAATATGTCGTGTGGTAATAGATGTATTTATTTTTCTTCTACCAGAATGTGTATTTTATGTTAGTATTTCAAAAAATCTCCTGGGGAGAATCTCCCCAGACCTCCTGCGGGGGTTGGGTTTTCAGCATGTCAACTCTTTCACCTGTGGGGAAGTTGCAGGATTGGCTCCAGGTCGCCCTTTTTATTTACTACAAGACAAATGTGCCTTTTTATTTCATACAGTTCAATTCGGATTGAGACAGGGAAATAATCTAAACCTCACGCGTGGCGTTTCACTGTCAAGGAGGCGATATAGCGTGTATGTAATTACATTGCAAATACTGACTTGAGCCCCACCACTGTATGGGTTAGCCCTACCATAGATTACCCAACACAAATACTCCGCAGCCGATAAGTCAATTAATTGCTTATCGCGACAGGCACACAATAAAACAGTGGAAACAAAGATGTGTTTGATGTGTTCACTTTGATTAGTGAATGAAACTGTGTGCCCTTTGTAGTCTGTGTATTTGTATATTGTATATCCTATATGCTAAGGTCCCGCTACTGACACGATAGTAGTCATTTAGTGCGCAGATGTGTAATTAAACCCATGATATCAAAATCTCACTCCAGCCAGGTACCCAAAGTTGGCAACCCTGCTTATGTTGTGGCAGATATTCAAGTAAGCTTTCTTAACGCTAATGTTATAATAGTCAGATTGCTCTGAAGATGGGAGGTGATATTCTATAAATGTTCATGTTCACACATAAAGACAGATAACAGGCTCATCACAGACAAACTGGATGTGGCCAAGTACTTGAACATTTTTTTCACAAACATAGCCACAACTCTTGTAAATAAATTACCCTCCCACTCAGGGCTTTTTGGAGTAGATCACATCATGACCTACTACAAAAACCTAGGGGTACGCAAGATGATTTCAGTCTAGCAAGGGTAACAACAGCAGAGGGTACTCATTAAACTGAGCGCCCTCCAACCTAACAAGGCCACTGGCCATGACAATATCCCCTCCAAATCCCTCAGAGACACAGCAACCGCCATCTCACCCAGTCATAGCTCACATAATTAACCTCTCCATAAAACAGGGAAAAGTACCCAAAGACTTCAAAATTGCAAGAGTAACCCCCCTGCACAAAAAGGGCAGCAAATTGGACCCAGGCAACTACCGCCCTGTTTCTATACTTACCTCCATCTCGAAAGTCATGGAAAAAATAGTATATGAACAGGTCGAAAAGTACCCTCGCGGAAAATAAACTAATCTATGAATTTCAATCTGGCTTTAGAACATCCCACTCCACTGACACATGCCTTCTTTATTTGAGCGACCACATCAAACAAGAGGTGGACGAGGGCAAGTACTGCGGCATGGTGATGCTGGACCTACAAAAGGCTTTCGACACTGTCAATCACCCCATTCTGATTGACAAGCTAAAAGCAATTGGTTTTGATAAACTATCGGTGAGCTGGATGCAATCCTACCTGGAGGGGAGAGAACAGATGGTGGAGGTAAACGGTACTCTGTCCCCCCCCCTCCCAGTGAGCTGTGGTGTTCCACAAGGAAGCATATTAGGTCCGTTACTGTTTCTAATTTATGTAAATGACATGTCATCAGCATGTGACTGCAACTTGTTCCTGTTCGCGGACGACTCAGCCCTGCTGGTCTCTGACAGGAACAGGTTGCAGGTTGAAAAAAACCCTCAGCTCCGAGCTCGGCAGAATCTGCACCTGGCTCGCCGATAATAAATTATCATTACACCTGGGTAAAACAGAGTCTATTCTCTTCGGTTCGAAACATAATCTCAGCAAATCCGACGACTTCTCAGTTGTAGTGGGCGACATTATTGTCACAAGTAAGAAGGAAATTACATACCTAGGATCTATTCTTGAGGCAAACCTCTCCTGTGACAAAATGGCATCCAATGTAATAAAAAAAGTCAATCAAAGAACTAGATTCCTATACCGGATCTCCTCTCTGGTAAACAAAAACACCCTGAAAACTCTGGCAGGAGCACTCATTCAAGGGTACTATGACTATGCTTGCACGTCATGGTACCATAGCACCTCCAAGGCGCTAAAAATAAAACATCGCAAAATAAACTGGTCAGACTACTGCTTGACCTTTCATCTAGAACCCACCTCACCTCTGCCCACTTTGACAACCTAGGATGGCTTAGAGTAGACGACAGAGTACAGCTACTTGCAATGGGCCTGGTCTACAAGATCCACTACACCTCTATGGTACCCATGTACATGTCACAATTCTTCCCAAAGGTCAAGGAATACCATGATCATAACACCAGAGGGAGCTCCACAAATCATGTGAAACCCAGATTTGGCACAAAAAAGGGGGAATACACGTTTCGCAATTATGCCACATCAAGGTGGGAACGCTCTTCCCACAACTGTAAAGGAAAGTAAAACTATACTTACCTTCAAAACCTCTCTTAAAGAGCACCTTCGGGGGAGAGCATTGCAAAACTGGCCCCGGTAATGGTACAAATCTCAACCTGTCGTTCAATGGACAGCTTCCCCCCCCCCCATCTATGTATATACTCGCATTTTAGACTCTGTTACTAACTGTATATCTGTAGACTTGGTATGTCTTAAATGTCCGGTAGGATGTATTAGAACGAAATCTAAAATGAAAATTGTAAACAAGCAATCTGTATGTAAAAAAACCACCTGTATGTAAATTGTAAATAAGCCATCTGTATGTCAAATATGTCTTATATGTCTTAAATGACATGATGAATTGGAAATGGGGGACCCTGATGTAAACAAGACGAAAGTCTTTCTCTGGTCTGCATCCCCTTAACAATTGTATGTTTTGAGCTGTACTGTACTGTACCCAATATACAAGCTGTTAATAAACTTTTCAATCAATCAATCAAACAGTCGGTGATCTTTGCCGGCCGTGTTTCCTGCAACCGCAGTCTAAACTGTATTTCCTTTCTCCTGTAATATGACTTGATCGCTTTAAACTCCGCACACTGAGCTCTGACTGGTCAGCAGGCGGTGCTTTCACTGAGTTGATCTCTTAGCCTGGAACCTAACCTGCTCCGGGGCAGGTTAGCCGCTTATAAGTTACCATGGAGATCTAGCCCGCTAAGAAGTGAACCAGCGTCGTAGGACCGGAAACCCAGAGTTTTCCCTGAAGTTAGCTCGCCAAGCGAACATCCGGCTTCGTAGTACAGGCCTCAGGTTGCGCCTGCCGCAACCCTGGGCCCTTCTCACTTCTCTTATTTTTCATTTCCTCGCTCCTCGGTCTCGGTCTCACCGGAAGTTGATTTGTCTGCGCCATCTTGAGTAGCGTCCCAATGGCCTTATTTTTGCCCGAGGAGCGAGGAGCGAGGAGCGATAATGGAGGAGCTATAACCGAGGAACCACCAGACCATCCTTCGATGAAATCCGCAGACACTCGCCCCGCTCCCTTACTGTGTATCGCTCACTGATTGGACGAGGCAGTGCCTGCACTGATCTGATGCTTCTTGACATGAGAGCCGTTTCCCAGCGGAGTGAAGAAAATACATGAAACTCACGGGAGTCACTCCTCAGTTTATAGTAGGCTATAAACTGAGGAGTGACTAATACAGATTTCAGTATTTTGAGGCTCTAAACCCCATTTATTTTCCTCAGACGGGAAAAAAAGTCAGACATTATACGTTTTAAAATAAAAACAAATAAATAAAAAGATAAAACACTGGCATGTAATTTACATTAGAATAAATAGAATGGTTTTGAATAATAGATGATAGTAAAATATACGTCACTTTACAGCCCCGCCCACTTTTGGGGAAACCAACGCTGTCATTTAAACGGCGATCAAGCCTGAAGCCACAGAGCTCTTATTTTACTGTCCTTTCTTCTTAGAGGAAGTACAGAAACACGTAACTCTGGATTTGTTTTAATCTTTGAGGTGCAATAAACGACACAGCAGCTTTTTGGCATGTTAAAACTATTATTTTCTGCCTTGCTCATGAGAGTAACAGCTGCCGAAATTACAGCCTCGCCTACTGATTTTAATTTAACCATATATCGAGCCCGATTCTCGATTTCAAATGTGTGCTCTAAAATGATATTTATAAATGACTATTATCATTATTATAAGCAAGACAATAAATGGCAAAGATATGTAGAAAATAAACGTATTTAAGATACGTTCATAAGAAACGTAACGTGGGAGAAAATATGTTTCTAGAAGATATGTAGAAAATAAACGTATTTGAGATACGTTCATAACAAACGTAACGTGGGAGAAAATACGTTTCTAGCTAAACGTAATTGAGAATGCAGTTTAGTTCTGTGGGAACGTAATTTTTAGGAGACAGAGTTGCCTGCCGATAACATTTAGCACCACCTCCAAAAATGCCAACAACAGATCAATGGGAGGAGGGTAAACTGTGTGTGTTTATAGATAGATGCATTGTGGCACAGTGACCCAAGCTCCTCTGCACCCCAGCCTATAGACTGCAGAGAACACACACCTGTTCCCTGATTAGGGACAACCCGAGGCTGTAGAGTGCAGACAGATAAACACACCTCATTAATCCTCAGTGGCAAACTGGGGTGATGCTGGGAAGCAGGGACCACACCTACATATAACACACCACTCACACACGGCTGTATGCTTTCAGACATTTATGCTGCTTTTCTCCCACATATTAATACAGACATTAACATATTTAAATCCACCCACACATGGTGAGAATGTTAGACAGTAATATAGCCTATTAAATAAATCGTGCTAGAACAGCCACGTTGTGCATTAATGTATGTTAGGAATCCACCCACAACCAATACAAAAATAACATAAAAAACCCACTTAAAAGAAAACATGACCATCTGTTTCTGACTCTTTTCCCATATGTTCAGCATCAGCAAAGAATTACATCCATTAAAGAATAAATGACAGCATTTGATAGCCTATGCTATAAAACACAACATAATAATGATGTATCCTCAAATAGAGTGCTTTTGTGCATTTACTTCGAGACCTGTAAGCATTTGGCAATAGATCTCACACACTACAACACAATTAAGGTAGTGGCCCTTAATAATGAGGGAGGTTGTTTAATGTAGACTAGGGCTAATTGGTGGTAATGAGAGTTATATCCCCAATGGAAAAAGAAAAAATAACCATGCTTGCCTGCCTTTTCCAAGCTAATTTTCAGCGGTTTAATTTTTAAGTCAACCTTTATTTCTACTCAAGGCATTGCTTGTTTTAAGTATGCTCACCATGTGAGGAGTTTATCTGAAAACTAATGTGGGGGATTATATGTTCATGTAGTTTTTGTGTTGAAGGGTAAACACTCTTGACTCTTTTGTTTATTGTCAAGCATTTCAGGAAATAGCTGCTCTAAAGTTTTCCAGGCTACACATTTCAAAAGCTTTCATGAAATACCTATGGGACATAAATCAATCAATCATATAATTTACCATCATGTTGCTGTTTGCTTGTGAATCTGATGAATGAGTCATGGTGGTGTGCAAGGCAGCAGCAACAACGTTTTCTAGCCTCAGTTTATGTTAATTCTTAAGTCAAAGTTTCCTTTATTCATCTTTGTATTAAACTCTAAGTTAGGAGTCCACTTTTGATTGTTTTTATTATGCATTTGATTAAAGCTGCCCCCTCGAGCCCATTTTCATTAGTTGTGCTGTTACCTATGCCCAATCTATCCAATAAATACATTTATTTGACCAAATCTATATCGTTTTTTTGCATTCCTTTACGCTGGAGAGCTGGGCATGTTGCACATAATTGAGAGAGGGCTGGTGTGTGTGCAGCTGTCTTTGCAAGTGGGTGAGAGATAGGAAAGTCTGAATATATGAATAATTTCAAGCGTGTTTGTGCATTCGATAAGAACGGAATATTTTGTGAAGAAAGACCTAGTTTGTATGTTGAAATTTGCATAAAAATAAAGTACTTACAGTCAGTTAATCAACAGTTTTTCCAAAAATAAATACCACACAGCAGCTCTGATCCCAAAACATTCAACTTTATCAAGTGGGGAAATAACTAATTTGGTTAAAAATAAGTTAAATCTCATACACTATTGTTTGATTTTCAAAAAAAGTTCAGTGACATTGGTGAATATAAAAGGATATGTTGGATTGGACGGAAGACTATTAGGGAAATCCTTGGTTGAACTAATTTATTACAGTGTACCACATAAATATTAAATTTAAGAGAATAGAAGCCTATAGGCCTATCGGTTGGATTTCCTCATCAATAAATTACAAATGCATTACCATTTTCTCATGTATATGTTAAATCTAACTTTTTCAATAATCGGCATATGGTGATTAAAACAGAGAGACACTTTTCGTCCCAGTTTTTCTTCTTTTGTTACACAAAACAAATGAATTGTTGACCAAGCATGAAGTAGATTATTATCTGAATGTGAGCGTTTCATTTGGAGCCCAATGACGCAGTTGCCGGAAATCTCTGAAGCATGTACAAACAACCAGAGCAAGCACATAAGAAGACCCAAATGAGCCTTATCTGTGGACATGTCATTTGTCCGTTGGCATACACTGGAAACAATGCTGCTCTAAAAACAAGTTAAACAGTAATGAAAACAAGGTGTTTTTACTTGACATAAATACAAAAATCTGCCAATAGAACAAGTGAACATTTGCTTGGTAAGATTTCTTGAAATAAGATGGGATATTTAGATAAATTAGATCTTGTAATTAGCTGGGAGAATTAATTTTGAACTATATTTGACCAGAATCAGGAAATGTTGTGTTATAATTAGGGCCGGGACTCGATTAAAAACATGTATCTAATTAATTAGAAGCTTTGTAATGAATTAATCGAAATTAATCGCATTTTTAATCACATATAAATATTTGACCTAAGAACAGTGAGAAGCAATTTTTTTTTCACATAGATTTTAGTATACCATTAGGCGCATTCACACCGCAGTACTTTCCCCACAAAGGTTCATGAGAATTTAGTTCATGAGAACTCTTTGAACCTGGGGGAGGATTAGGCAAATGAAGCCGCTGACGTCACTTCTTCTTCTTCTGCTTCTGCTTTGGGTTTACTGGCAGGCCGCAAACCACTTCACGGCGTATACTGCCGCACAAAGTCCCCGGCCGGAAGTCCCCGGAGTTGGGGACTGGCTTCAGTAGAAGCTGCTGGCAGTCCCAGCAGCCTTCCGAGTAAATCACCAGAACGCCGACACCTCCTCATCTCCACCGCTCCCATGTTTTATTTTGTGTTGCCATAAGTTAGTCTCTCTGCGTTTCTGCGCTGGGCTAATGCTAATAATGCTAATGCGAGGATAATAAAATGGCGGCTTCACAAAACTTTTTGGGAGTTTTACGGGGCGTGGTTTGCAATCCGCCCAGCCAATCAGAAATATAGTTCTTTTCTCACAAGAGAGCCGCACGAAAGTCCCTGCTCTCTAGCAGCTCTCTGCTCTATAGCAGGGACTTTCGTGGGGGTAAAAAGGTTCTCATGAACTAATTTTAGTACCGGCTCTTTTTGGTGTGAACGCGATAAAAGAGGCTAACGTCTACGCTAGCTTCCACGCTAGCTGCTATATGTTTTGCATTGAGGTGATACTTGAGGCTTGATGTGCTGCGGTGATATGCGAATTCCTTTTTGCATAATTTGCACACAACCGTGCTCTTATCGACGCTTCCATCCGTCCGTTTTTTAAAACAACATTTCCCACTGTTGTTCACTGTGGTTTGTTGTTGTCTGAAGTCATGAAAGTTAGTTGGTGCTCCAGTATAATCGGTACGCCTGAAACTCATCCAGTGAGAAACGTTCCGCGGTGCAAAAATAAGTGCGATTAAAATGCGTTAATTTTTTTAACGCGTTAATTTTTGTGTAATTAATTAATCTTAATTAACGCGTTAAAGTCCCGGCCCTAGTTATAATATAAGCCGCAAATGCTCAAAAGTTTTCTATTTTCTGATGTTAGTTGGTGATTTTCTAATAAATATGTAAAACAAATATGGGTTTCATCTGAGATAAAACTCAAAATAAGATTTTTTTTGACTTAACAAGATGATGCATTGTCTAAAAACAAGACCCGATATCTCACTGCAGTGTTACTTCCGAACTTATGTCTTACATCAGGTGTAAAGACATATTCTGACTAGATATTAGAAAAATATACTTGGCAAGATTTCGAGTTTTTGTAGTGTATGGGTTTAACACAGCAACACAATGTCCCCTGATCGCCCCCCTCCGCCTTTGCTCACACCCATACAATGGAGAAAAGATGGTGGAGCTAGACAGAGCGATAGAGGGAAAGGGAATACAATATATACTGTTTCCTCCCTTTCCTCATTGCTTAAACTCTCAGCTGAATACTCTCCTTTATTTCTCTGTATTTTTTTTACTTTTGCTCCCTCCCATAGCTGCCAAGGCAAGATTCTCTTTGTTGTTTATCCTCCCACCTTCTGCTACCAACTTGGGGTATTTGCCTCATCAAACTGTCTCCCATTCTCTGTAGATTCTCTCCCTTCTGTACTCTTCCACTGTTTCTAGACTTGATTTCTTTGTGGCTTTGTGTCTCAATGTCTTTCTCCGAGTTTATTTACTGACCAACACCTGGTGTTCTCATTCATAACACTCCGTTCGATGTCTCACTATGGGATGCGCCTCATCGCGGAGCAAACAGAAGCATCAATCTCATTACGCCAATCCTGATTGGCTGGTGATCTTGACGTCAGCGTCAGGGAATTCACCCCCTATAAGTAGCTTGCGCCACGACGCATGCGCCATTCAAACACCTCTTCTCGCTTCAGAGCACATCTCTATGGTAGCCGGACAAGCTTAACGGTCCACAGACTGAACCCAAATAACCATTTCGGTCGACGGGCGCTCGCCGGCTACTCCTTCTGCTTCGCAGGAAGACGGTAATACTAACGCCAGTTAGTATTGAAATCGACCTCGCCGTTCTCTTTCCCCGGAAAGTAAGGTAGGTCTGATTTTTTCAAGCTAGCGTTAGCTCGCTCCCTCACTATCGACACCACGGTAGCGAGGAAGTTTTTTCTTTTCTCTTCCCCACGGAGGAGGAAAGGATTAAAGGAGCATACTGTCACACCAGTCAGTATTCTCCGGGAATAAAAGACCCACACCGTCCTTTTCTCCGGATTAAGGACAGGGTGGTAACACCTTTTTTTCTCCCAACCTACCTGTTGAGAGCGGGTCCTCTCCACGCCACGAGGCGAACAAGATGGACGCCTCTCTCCCTCACACCAGAGGAGTCAGGGACTCGGTAGCTCGACTCTGTGGCTGCGGGTTGAAGATCTCGGGCACAGACACACACCAGGTCTGCTCGTCCTGCCTCGGGCTGGAACACGCCCGAGGCGCTATCGACAACCCCGGCTCGTGCGGACATTGTGTCCGCTTCACCGTGAAGAGCCTCCGCCGACGGCTAGCACGCCAAGCTAGCCTGTCGGAGCAGGACCCCCCCATGTCCACTGACCTGCCGGCCGGCAGTCAAGACGCGGGGGCATCCGCCACAGAGAGTGAACCCCTCTCCGTGTCGGTCTGGGGCTCATTATCTGCGATGGCTGCAGAACCGGAATCCCGCGCCCTGGCAGGCCGGGACCCGGTGACAGCAAGACACGCGGGAACGGGACCCCACGCTTTACCGAGCTGGGGCTCCCGGTTAGACCTCACCATGGTCTCACCCGCGGAGGATGTCCTCGAGCTGGACTACGATGAGGACGAAGAGGACGCCTCGGTGTTCCTCCTGTCCGAGTCGGATGAACATGAAGAGGACATCTTCATGTCATCGGCTCAGGCTGCAAAGCCTGGAGCGAGGGCTGCTCTCCCGGGCGATAGCACACCAGCTTCGCCCTGTCTGAGCATGGACCTGCAGGCCGTGTGTAAACGCGCCGCGGCCAGACTCGACATCCCGTGGCCTGAAATGGCCAAGGAGACCTCCAGGTCCCGCTACGAAGGGAAACATTTTCCCCAAGCAGCGCGGACAAAGAGGCAACTCCTTCCGGGCTTCCCGGAGATGTTGGATGAGGTGTCGGTCTCGTGGAGAGACCGGCCCTTCAGCAACAAGGTCCCAATCCAGGGTGCCTCCTCCCTAGACTGTGACGGAATGGAGAAGCTCGGCCTGCTCCGCATACCGCCCATGGAACCGCTGGTAGCAGCCCACCTCCTACCGAGGATGGGCCCGTCACCAAGCAGGAACCCCACACTGCCAGCAAAGTCGGACCGATTTCAGTCGACAATGACTGAACGGTCCTACAAAGCCGCAGCGTTGTCCGCCAGGGCCCTGAATGTGTCCTCGCTGCTAACCGCTTACCAAGCGGAGCTCTGCGAGGACCTGTCGGGTAACCCGGGGGCAGCCACTCTGGACGAGATGGCAGCGGTCACAGACATTTGTCTTTGTGTCCAACGCTGCGCCGTCCAGGCCACGGGCAAGGCAATGGGGATCATGGTGGTGCAGGAAAGAGCGAGATGGCTCAACCTCACCAACCTCCCAGACCGGGAAAAGGAGGATGTGCTGGATATGCTCATCGTTCCCGAGGGAATTTTGGCTCCGCTCTTGCTTCCATGCAAAGGAGGTGTGAGTCGAAAAAGAAGGAGGACGAGGCACTCCACCTCTGCCTCCCTCGAAGGGTCCAGCCGCTGCCTTCGCAGCAGCAGTCCTTCGCCCAAGCTGCCTCGAACCCTGCTCGGTTTAAAACACCGAAAACGCAGAGGTCGCAGCCCGCCCCGAGTCCCCAGCCCAGGCAGGAGACGAGGGCGAGCTGGCCTAGAAAATCTCCGGTTCCGGCTGCAGCTCAGGCGCAGCCAACCCAGAATTTTGGCCAGCAGTCGAGGAAGAAGAAGCGAGCGGCGTGACAGCCCCTCCTTCTCCCCTCTGTGACAGAGCTGGAAGTCCACGGTTCCCCAGCTCTAAATGTGTTTCCGCCGCCTCGAGAGATGCCTCAACACCATCCTCAAGTCCGCACAAACACATGTCACAAATTTGTTGATTCTTCTGTCATAAAACATTTGCCGCTGACGCATCCAGGCTTCAGGCCGAGGGCGCAGCTCAAAAAAATTATAAGAAAAACAATAAAACCAATAAACAGCCCGTCAACTGTTCCCCTTCTGAGAGCAGCTACGGCATCTCTCAAAAGGCGGATTACAGGCGGGTCTGTGAAGGCACCACCGTCACGCGCATGCGCAGTGCCGGCTGGGGTTGTGAAGGCACCACCGTCATGCGCATGCGCAGTGTCGGTGGGGATTGTCGAAAAGGGGCACCACTGTGTTCAGACACTAGAGGGCCCCATAAGACAACAAATAGAGACTCAGAGGGGAAGAGACGTGACATCTCCACCGGCTCTAAGGAGCATACAGTGGAAGATGCTCACATCATCTGCTTGGGTTTTCAAGACAGTAACACGGGGCTACAGACTCCAATTCGCTGTCACCCCCCCTCGCTTCTCGGGCATTCTGCATTTGCAGGCCCGAGGAGAGTCAGCCCATATTCTGGAGAGAGAGATTCTCTCTCTCCTAGAAAAGAGGGCTATATCTATTGTACCCGCCGAGCAGAGTCAGGGCGGCTTCTATTCCAAGTACTTCCTCGTTCCCAAATGGGGAGGGAACGGAATTCGGCCAATACTTGATTTGAGGGCTCTGAACAAATATCTAAAAAGATATAAGTTCAGAATGCTCACTCACACATCTCTGCTGCGGCTCGTGCGACAAGACGACTGGTTTACATCAGTCGACCTGAAAGATGCGTATTTTCACATCCCAGTATATTACCCACACAGGAAATATCTGAGATTCGCATTTCAGGGGATCTGTTATGAATACAGAGTACTCCCCTTCGGTCTGTCTCTCAGTCCAAGGGTGTTTGTACGATGTACAGAAGCCGCGATAGCCCCGTTAAGACAACAGGGTATTCGCCTGGCGACCTACCTGGACGACTGGCTGCTTCTCGCACAGTCGGAGCAGGAGGCTGTTACGCAGAAAAATGTCCTCCTAAAGTACCTGCTCAACTTGGGTTTCATAATAAACACAGAGAAGAGCATGTTGTGCCCCGTGCAGACTATACTCTTCCTGGGTTTACACCTGAACTCGGTGCCCTTTTCAGCTCGCTTGTCAGCGGATAGAGTGAAAGCTTTCAGAGCTTGTCTCGCTCTTTTCCAGATGCGCAAACATGTTCTCTTCAGATCATGCCTGCGATTGCTGGGGCTCATGGCGTCAGCCATCCTGGTCGTACGACTGGGATGCTTACACATGAGGGAGTTTCAGCGCTGGGTGGCCGCCCTAAAACTAAACGCGCGGAGAGTGATGGTTACTGTGAAATGCGTAATGGCACTGCGCCACTGGCTGCACCCGACTTTTCTAGTACGAGGTGTGCCTATGGGTGCTGTCCTTTCACGGAAAGTGGTCATCGAAAGAACTTTCGATGCGCGATCTAAATGCACCGTTAGGCGTGGATGCACTCGCGCACAATTGGCCCCCGGGCCTCCTGTACGCGTTCCCACCCCTGGCTCTGATACCCCCAACTCTGGCCAGAGTGAGAGAGCAACGCCACACACTTATCCTGATAACTCCGCACTGGCCAGCTATGTACTGGCTAGCGGAGATATATCAGCTGCTGTGCGGGCAGCCATGGCAGCTCCCACTACGCAGGGACATACTGTCCCAAGCGGGGGGGGGCGATCTTTCACCCACACCCAGAGCGCTTGGCTCTATGGGCCTGGCCCGTGAGTGGTACAATCTGAATACAGTGTGACATGAAGCTGACCCTGGCAGCTGCCAAGCGAGCCAGTGGCACTCATGCACTATCTGTACAGTCTTCATGCACTCAGTTCGCCCCAGGGCAAACAGAGTGTGGTTGAAGCCCAACCCTGCCTTTATCTTAAGGCGGTTGGTTCAGGTACCACATTTGACATTGAGGCATCCTCCCCGCCACTGTATTCCTCCGGGGAACAGCGGCCGGATTTGCCGTGTCCAGCCCGTGCTTTACGCACGTACAGGGACAGATCAAGGGTGCTTTGTCATAATGACCAACCCCTTGTGTCCTGGGCTAACCCTTATAAGGGCAAGCCTGTTACTAAGCAACGGCTCTCCCACTGGTTTGTGGAAGCAATTGCTTTGGGGCTCATACGAGTCAGAATTCGCAGGCACCCTCGGGTCCGCGAGCTCTTTCGACTCAGGGTCTGGCTGCATCCTGGACTCTGTCCAGGATGTCTCCCATCCAAGACATTGGTGCAGCGGCGAGCTGGTCCTCGCCGCTCACTTTTGTCCGCCTCTTAACAGGCTGGACGTTCTGCTCCCAGTGTGACTCAAGCAGTGCTGGGCACCTGGTTGAGTCAGAGCTCTACCTGTTAAGTTCTGGTTGGTTTGGTGATTTTCGAGATAAGCTCGTCTGACAATACGGGAGCTACAATTTCCCATAGTGAGACATCGAACGGAGTGTTATGAATGAGAACTATAGGTTACTTACGTAACCCCAGTTCTCAGAGTAACATGAAGTGAGATGTCTCACCAGACGGCCCTCCTTGCTATGGTGAAGCGAGAAGAGGTGCTTATTTTGAATGGCGCATGCGTCGTGGCGCAAGCTACTTATAGGGGGTGAATTCCCTGACGCTGACGTCAAGATCACCAGCCAATCAGGATTGGCGTAATGAGATTGATGCTTCTGTTTGCTCCGCGACGAGGCGCATCCCATAGTGAGACATCTCACTTCATGTTACTCTGAGAACTGGGGTTACGTAAGTAACCTATAGTTATTATATGTTTTTTCCCCAAAACTGTTGAGTAATTTTCAGATTGAGTTTTGAATTAGTGTTGAGAACAACAAGGTTTGGTCTGAAGCAGTGTCTGTAACTACTTTCTTTTAACAACATATTGCACTAACTGTCCAACATTTCAATTAAGAATTCTGAGTGTATTTTATTTTCTGTATCATTTATACATTTTCATATATAGATTATATGTAAGCTAGTAATTAATTATGAGACCAGAGAGGATACTGTGTGGAACTTGTGACAAATATAGTGAGCAAGTGAACATTTGATTAATTGTGGACACAAACTGAAATCCACTTGACAAAGTAAAATACATTTAAACAAGCCAGACATTAAGATTGCCTGTTATTTTGTAAGCACCTCAACATTAATCTGAGGCATGCAATGAAGCAACCTGTGCTTTAAACTAAACTATACAATCTAAACCGCTACAGTATCTGTCAGGCAGAAACTTGGGACAAGTAATTTGACTGAAACCTTACAACTGAACTAACTGACTGCTAGGGTTAACTTTGATTTAAACATTTGTAGAATACTAAGAGCTTTATTGAGTAGGTGTAACTGTATTAAGGGTTAAACTCATAACTTTATACCTTAGGGTTTAATGTAATTGTAAAACTATTGGGCCACTGAAAAGACGCAATAGCAACTCAGGAGGGAGCCAGTCTAGATTTCCTTTTGAGTTAACTAATTAAAGGGGCGTGGCCCCACATCTGTGAGAACTCAGCAATCAGGTGTCCATTTTAGGTAGCACTTTCCTGGAGCGTCAGACGAAGACTGACAAAGACAATAGAGTCCTGCTGGAGTCATGAGGGTGGCAAAGAGGAGGCAAATACTACTTTGATTGAACTAAGTATCGCTGGTGTTTTATTTTATTTGGTTGTTTAGCCCCTCAGGCTATAATCATGTGTATTTTACCCATTCCTGTTCATGTGTATTCTCGCAATTATCACTGGCCCCGTGTATCTCGTAATCGATATAACCGGCCTGCTCTCGTCTATCCCACATGCTCCACTGACATCCAACATCTAGTTTCAGGCGGCCTGTGGAACTGCCAGTCAGCTGTTCCTAAGGCTGACTTCATCTCTGGCTACGCTTCCCTGCAGTCTCTGGATTTCCTTGCTCTCACTGAGACATGGATTACTCCATCCAACACATCCACCCCAGCAGCTCTCTCCACAGCATATTCCTTCTCCCATACACCCAGACCCACTGGCAGAGGAGGTGGCACTGGTCTCCTGCTCTCTCCCAAATGGAGCTTTTCCCTCTTCAAGCTACCTAACTTCACTCCTTCCACCTTTGAATTCCATGCCGTCACAGTAACCCATCCTATACAATTAACCATTGTTGTTCTCTACCGTCCACCAGGCCCCTTGGGGGACTTCTTGGAGGAATTAGATAATCTCCTCTCACACATCCCTGAAACTGGCCCTCCCGCTGTATTTCTCGGAGACTTCAACCTCCAGACAGGGAAGATAGACGAACTAACATCTCTGTTAACCGCCTTTGCTTTCTCACTGTCTCCATCCCCACCAACTCATAATGCTGGCAATGTCCTTGATCTCATATTCTCAAGGATCTGCACTACTTCTAACCTCTCTGTAAACCCACTCCACACATCCAATCACTTCTTCATTTCATTCTCTCTACCCCTTTCCAAACATAACAAACTAATCTCTTCTCATCCTGCACCTGTCCGCCGTAACCTTCGTTCCCTCTCCCCCTCTACCTTTGCCTCATCGGTGCTCTCAGCCCTCCCTTCCTCTGACTCGTTCCAACTCCTACCTCCAAACTCTGCTGCAGAAACTCTCCTCTCTACTCTCTCATCCTCTCTGGATTCTCTCTGTCCTCTCACATCTCGGCAGGCTCGTCAGTCCCCTCCTGCTCCCTGGCTAAATGACGCACTGCGTGCTAATAGAACCGTCCCCTAACCCCAGCAGAGCGGAAACGGTGGAAATCCAAACACCATGACGACCTCCTAACCTATCAGGCTCTCCTCTCCCTCTGCTTCGATCTCTCAGGCAAAAAGCACTTTCTTTCAAGATAAGATCCAATCTTCCTATTCCAATCCCAACAATTTTTTTCCATCTTCTCCTCCCTCCTGGACCCCCCCAAAGCCCCTTCCCCCTCCTCCCTTCTGTCAAGCGACTTTGTTAACCACTTTAAAAAAAAGGTTGATGATATTCGCTCTTCTTTTTCTGACTCACCTTTACTCACCACTGGGTCACTAGACCCTCCTTTCACCCACACACTGACCTCCTTTTCCCCTGTCTCTCCAAGTGAGGTTCTTACCCTCATTATCTCTGCCCGCCCTACCACCTGTCCTCTGGACCCTATCCCTTCAAACCTCCTTCAGACTATCGTTCCTGATATTCTACCGTTTCTCACCCATTTCATCAACACTTCTCTAACTTCTGGTCACTTTCCAAACAGTCTCAAGGAGGCAAGAGTAAACCCTCTCCTAAAGAAACCCACTATCAACCCGTCTGATGTTATAAACTACAGGCCTGTCTCTCTCCTCCCGTTCCTGTCTAAAACACTTGAACGCGCTGTCTTTAAACAACTTTCCTGTTATCTCCATCAGAACAACCTCCTGGATCCGCACCAGTCTGGTTTCAAGGCAGGTCACTCCACAGAAACTGCCCTCCTTGCTGTCACTGAGGAACTGCACACTGCTAAAGCAGCCTCCCTCTCCTCTGTCATCATCCTTTTGGACCTGTCTGCTGCATTCGACACGGTGAATCATCAGATCCTCCTTCGCACTCTCCAAGATCTTGGAGTTTCAGGCTCTGCACTTTCCCTCATCACCTCATACCTCAAAGACCGCACCTACAGGGTTACTTGGAGAGGGTCGGAGTCCGACCCTTGTCAATTAACTACAGGGGTCCCTCAGGGCTCTGTTCTTGGTCCCCTCCTCTTCTCCTTGTACACAAACTCGCTCGGATCTGTCATTAGCCCGCATGGTTTTTCATACCACTGCTACGCTGACGACACCCAATTAATTCTGTCCTTTCCCCGCTCAGAGACCCAGGTCGTCGCACGCATCTCTGCTTGTCTAGCTGACATCTCTCAGTGGATGTCTGCTCATCACCTCAAGCTCAACCTTGACAAGACTGAACTGCTTTTCCTTCCGGGAAAAGATTGTCCCACTCTTGACCTAACAATCAACATCGGCACCCCTATTATTTCCCCGACTCAGACTGCAAGGAATCTGGGTGTGACCCTAGATAACAACCTGTCCTTCACTGCAAACATAGCTGCTACAACCCGCTGCTGCAGATACACGCTTTACAACATCAGGAGGATACGTCCCCAGCTGACCCAGAAGCGACGCAGGTTCTGGTCCAGGCTCTCGTCATCTCACGCCTAGACTACTGCAACTCCCTCCTGGCTGGTCTACCTGCTTGTGCCATCCGACCTCTGCAGCTCATCCAGAATGCAGCGGCTCGTCTGGTCTTCAACCTTCCTAAATTCTCCCACACCACGCCGCTCCCTCCACTGGCTTCCGGTAACTGCTAGAATCCACTTCAAGACAATGGTACTTGCGTACCATGCTGCGAATGGATCTGGCCCTTCCTACATCCAGGACATGGTTAAACCGTACACCCCAGCACGTGCACTCCGCTCTGCATCAACCAAACGGCTCACTGCACCCTCGCTGCGAAGGGGACCCAAGTTCCCATCAGCAAAAACACGTGGGTTTGCTATCCTGGCTCCAAAATGGTGGAATGAGCTCCCCATTGACATCAGGACAGCAGATAGCTTACACACCTTCCGGCGCAGACTGACAACTCATCTCTTTCGACTCCACTTCGAGCAATATAACTATTAAAAGAGCACTTATATACTAATAAAGGACTGGCTTACCTAACGCCAGTTGAGTAGCACTTGAAATGTGTTTTCTCTATGAAACCTAATGTACTTATATGATTCTGTTTTCTTCAAGTTTGTATTTTGTTGGTCGAACGCACTTATTGTAAGTCGCTTTGGATAAAAGCGTCAGCTAAATGTAACATTCACATACAGTAGGTGAGTGGAAATCTAAACATGAAGTGACCCTTTTCAATCCTCTATAGATGCTAACACATTTGAATCTGCTTCCATGTACGGCTCAAAAGAATCGTTTCATCACTGTCAGAGAGTGGCAGGTCATTTTTACATCACAGTTCTCTCTGGAGATCCAAATCATCCATCTCTGACCAAAACCGCTCTGTACATCCCGCCCACCTCATCACACACCTCCCCTGAACACAACTCAATTATTCAGCATGATAAAGCAATGACATGTCCCTAAATGAAGTGTGAACATGACATTCACTAAGATCACACTATGTTGTTGTTTACTTTTCATATTGGATATCTTAGTTTTCAACTTGAATCCTCTTCTATTAGTAACCTTTTATCAGGACACTGTTGCTGCTACTGTTGTGAAATTACCCTTTTCCTGTTTGGGATATTTCTCCTCCTTCTCAGTCCCTGGTACACGTTGGATTTACTGATGTCAAAATGGAGGTACAGCACAAAGAACTGGAAAGGGAGAGGCATTTATTTTCCTTTGCAAAGTGATGAGTATCTAGAAATGTTCCTTTGTATGCACTGCAGTTAAGTTTTTTTAATTTTGTATTATTCCTTTCAATGGTAATGAAATAACATTTAGAAACAGAGCAGAAGTTTCATTTATCTATAAGGATAAAGAATATTGATTTGGTTCAATATCATTATTACCCCCTACTAATGAGGCCCCTAATGAACTTGATTTATTTGAAGACAATAAACAATGGCCTTTCTTCGCTCTCATGGGAACATCAGCTCAAATTTCTTAAAACACACACCCAAACAAATCGTTTTTTGTTTTTTTTTAAATAGCTCAAGGTAATAATTACTGTGATGTCTAAGTGGTTCTAACTCAGCACTGGCTTCACCGCTCTATGGGATCAGCCTTCATTAGAATATAAAGTGGAGAAGGGGCGAGTTTCCCCTCTGGCATGGTTAGAGGTAATCAGGACCATTGTTAAAACGATGGTCAAGTGTCACTGGCGCATCTGAAAACTAACAAATGAACATAATATCCTACTGCATGCATAACCCAGGTTCAAAACAGAAATAAACAGTCGTAAAAATAACAAATAGAAACACGGAAATACATTATTCATGACAAAACCACTCATTATTTCGTGAAAGTTTTTAGTTTTCCTGAGAGAACTAGCATTGTGACTAAGCTCAAAGCTGTATAATTGTTTTGAAAATAGAAAATGGCCGCTAGAATGTTTTCTTTTTGTTCATCTTGTGAATTAATTTTGTGTAAATTAGGTCTACCTCGTGCTCCCCAGCCTGTACCGGTTTTGTTTTTCTTTATCAGCTTTTTCTGGTAAGTTAAAACTCTTTTTGGTTAAGACTACTTTTCTATTCCTTTGTTATATTGACTCTTTACTTTTTTCCGACATACTCAAAGTCTTGAATTGTATTTTTCCTGTATAAGGATGTAAAGTGTAAATTAAGCTAGAAAGATTACTTTTAAAAGAGGACTTACCTTTTTAGCTTGAAACTAAAAAAGAAAATCCTCAAAAAAGGAATATAGCGTGAATAAATGGGATGAACCTGTTGATTGAAAGCCTTTAACTTAGGAAAATACACACAGTCCTAATTTACATTATCTGGAGACTTATCTAATGTGACTGTAAAAATTCAAGACAAATAATTTATTTAGAACAGAACAAATTATTCAGATTTTTTTCTTTCTAGCAATCTCAACTACCCCACCTGTCCAGTAGCTCCTAATTCTGGGTGATACAGTGACAGAAGTGCAAAACATGCCACTGCTAATCATGTGTACATAAGTCGTGAAAAATGGTAACATGATGAAAGTACATTCTTTGGCTTCACATTCTTTGGCTTCACATTCTTTGTTGCGCTCTTCACTCCGGAGATTATAAATTCACATTTCGCTTTAAGTTCCATGCCGTGCCGAGGGTTTAGCAATATAAAAGGTAATACTGTGATGATTTGCTTCTCGGTGTGTACTTAAAAAGCCCCAAGTGAACATTAAGAAGATTCAACTAGAAGATTAAGTAAGTTAAAGATGGAACATCCATAAGAGAGAGTTATGCCTTTACAGCAATAAATCAATTACCTATGCCTCAGGCAAAGTTGAGCGTATCACTGGGGGGTGTTGTAAGTCTTTCAGCTGACACTCAGAGTTGATTAATTAAAGCCATCCTGCTGCTGATGGCTGATTGGTGAGTGGTATAACTGTGAACAAAACGTACACATGCGTATGATATATACGCAGAGGCATTGTGTGTGTAATCATTTTAAAATCAAAGTCAGGGGGAACTATGTTTCAATGTACAATCTGCTATTAACGCAGTAGGCACATTAATTACTGTAGGCACTGTAATTCAGGATGCTAAAGTTGATCACTAAATTCTCCGTGACAATAACAGAGTTCCTCAAAGTATTGTTTTAGGAGGGGGCCATTGCTGCTGCTGCGAGCCATGTTGGATAAGTACAGTCTACATTCTTGGCAGGGAGAAAATGGTCTCCAAAATCTGGCGGTTTTAATGACACTAAGCTCTATGACTTCTTTCTGTAAATGATAACCATGCACTTCTAGCCTGATTGAATTGAGCTTTACAGTGTATTTGAATGTGATATGGGATAAGAAGAAGACTTTGACAATCTTGAGTGGTGCTACCAATGTTATGATGTACCCTCCGGTGGGATTGGACACTTCCCAAAAGAGGAGTCTAAGTGTGTTATGGTCTTACTTACCAGCAGGATTTAACATTTTACGAGAAACACATTAGGTGCTCCGACCTACACCAAGACAACAGATTTGGGATTAACATTTCTGATTTAAACAAAATTAATGAACATTGAGGCATTATTTCAACACAGTTATGGCACGATGTTTTCTATTTATTTTGTCAGTCGTGTCACAGATGGCTTTTTAATTGAATTCTTATCCTAGGATTTGACCTATTGATACGATCACACCATCATCAACATTACAAAATTAATTGTCTAACATTTTGTCAGGTCATATGAGGCATTTTCTTTTTCATTATAGGCCTACAGCTGAAATAATTGCTTTACTTTAATAATTTTGATATAGATGGCCTTTTTGCTAACCTCACATACATTTATTTGTGGCAGTTTAAAAGAAGATGATTACAGTGCTGTAATGTTGCACGATCGTGTTTGTTTTATAGCAACAAATACTGTGAATGTGTATTTTTCCGTCACTGGAACAAAAAGGAAACTGAGCCTTTTTGATATTTTCCCATTTTTAGCAACAATATCTAGCACTGTAAACATTTAGGAGAAAGCTATATGGTTAGCCTCCTGTGGACGAATGGAGGTTCTGCACATTAGAAATCTTAAATCATGACAACAATCATACAATTCTTGTGCTTTTGCTGCAATATCCATGTAATATACAGCTGCTACCCCGAGCCTGTCATTAGAGAAATGCGACCATCAGCAGATTAAAATAACTCACAGCTTTGCTCAAGTTTCAGGGACACTTATTATAGCTGACTTTGTGATATCCAGAAAACTTTGACGGGAGCTTTGCCCTGCGGCGAGGAAAGCTATTCTCTGCTTCCTCCTAAATCAGATTGCACTGCTGCCAACTGCCCACTTGTTTGTGTTTACCATAGCCTTTGGTGGTGCATGCCAGCATCAACAAACAGAGCAGTTGTAGGATATCTGTTAATGAGCAGGCTACGTAAGTAGATCGTTTTCAGTCATCCACATTTTTTAAATATATTCTCAGAGGGAAAATTATGTTCAATGTTCTCCATGTTTATTTTTGCTGGGTTTTGGACTGGATGGTGCCCTCTCTGATGCTCCTATTTCTCTCCATCTGTCATTTTCCATGGGGGCGGATATATCAATGTTTATGTCCCTGGACAGATGCAGTATCTCACCTCCACTCCCAGAAACAACATTATGTGTCTCAGACAAAACTATTTCTTGTTTTAATGAAAGGCGTGTTGCACAGGTGGTAGATGCTTGAGGTTATTAAACAAAAAATGAATTGGGCCGAATATATTTATTTTCCACTATAAATAGTGATATGTGCCTACATATGTCGAGAAATGCAGCCTGAATTAAGTATTTTTCAAACCCTTTTAACAATAGGAAGGTGTTTGTGACAACACAGCTGATGTTTCCAAAGGCATTCATAACTACCGACCAATTTGTAACTTTTCCTTTTTGTTTTGTTGACTCTTCAGTGTTTCTATTCTGCTATTAAGTGTTCAGCGCTTCATTGACTGCAGAAAACGAGTAGCCACTTCATATTTAGTCTGCATCGCAAGACTCAACTGTAAACGCCTGTGAAAATGTGCTGCATCATGCACACATTAGCTTGGATGGGAAAGGTAGGAATCCAACAAATCCAGACGCAAGAAGTACGAGGCTTGGTGTGTTGCTGGCTGAAGAGACGCTCAGACAACAGAGCCTCCATGTTATTAATTTAGACAATCATAATAGAATGGGAGGGATGAAACCCTCTTTAATGGTCACACATGCAGAGCACAGCACACACAGTGAAATTTGGCCTCTGCATTTAACCCATAGTACCAGGAGTCTAGTACTAGGAGCAGTGGGCACAACAAAGACATATAGGGAACAATCTACGCTTATAGTCTAATTCAGTGGTTCTCAAATGGGGGTACGCGGACCCCTAGGGGTACGTTGTAGTACTGCAGGGGGTACGTGAGATGTATTTTATGTTAATGAAAAAAAACATAAATGCATTTAAACAAACTACTAATAGTAGATTAATTACTTTATTCAAAGGTTTACAGTAATTCTGGATAATAAAATGGGAAAAATAAACGGGGTGCTCTCTTCTCCTCTCCCTCTCCTGACAGCCCGTCAGTCTCGTGCAGCTCGCTGAACCTGTAATAAGTGACCCGACCGTAAAGAATAAATATATTTATAACTAGTTTAGCTAGTTCCAGAGTAGATAAACTAGCTAAGTGTGTTAGGTCTAACTCTTAGTGTATTTAATTTTGCTCCACTCAACGGTCCGCGGCGGAGCTGTGATCATGCAGAGCTGCGTGTTCTCCGTCAGCAGCAGCTGATCTGATCTCTCTCTCGTGTCCGGTTAGACTTCACTCGTGTTTATGTCCACATCTATCAGATCTAGCTAGTTCTAGTTAATGATATGACTGCCTGCTTATCAAAGGACACCTAAACAATAAGCGTTGCTTGGCAACGGCGTGTGGCCGCAAAGTATAGCGCAAAATTATGCATAATGTTTATATGAGGGGTCAATATCATGCTCAATAAATGCTCATATATTTGTTTGCTCTTCATTCCCCACGCCCCAACATAAATAAATAAATATACCAATTTTAGGAAGAGTAACGAAGTTTGAGCAGTGTGGGTTTTATATGAACAGAGTTACACATATTTCAAAACGTGAAGTGTAATAGGCTAACTGCAGTTTGCCTCGCTGTCAGAATGACAAAGGTCCTCAGTGAAGCACAAGCCCATGTTTCTCACTACATTGTAAGTACAACTTATTAAAAAGATCAGTTCAATGCAACTAATGTCGTCTTAGTGTTATTGCATGATGTTGAACTTGGTTTGCCATGAATTTAGTGATGGATTGTAAACATTTTAATTGTAGCATTTAAGTGTTTCTCAGTTACAATCAGTGGCGTTTCTAGGTGTACAAAACTGGGGGGGCAGAAAGAGGTCGGGGGAGAGAGAGAGAGAGAGGGGGGGGACAGAGAGAGGGAGGAGAGAGAGAGGGGGGACAGAGAGAGGGGGGGAGGAGAGAGAGGGGGAGTGTCAAATTACATACTGAAGACCACAGGAGCAACACTGAGCGCATACATTTACGTACACAGCGTGGGGATGTCATAGTAATGCACCTTCATACATGGAGTAAAGGTCACCATCACAAAGTAATTCTTAACAATAACAACAACCGTAATGCTTTAGCATTAAAACACCATAGACTGTAAATATAAGGAAAACACAGACACTCATCATCGAGGTCACAATATCAATCGATCCAGCAGAGGCAAAACACAGAAGATCAACAAAATATATGACATAAATGAACTTACCAAAGCTGAAGGCTCACTAGAAAGAAAAGCGGCACGGCGGTCCTTCCTCTGACAGAATGTGTCTATCACTTTGGGGATGAAGTCCTGTAGTTGCTGGATCAACTGGCTTTCAATTGAAAGCATGGCCAATGCGTTAAGTCGCGGCTGTCCCATGGTGTTGCGAGTGAAAGTCTTTATCCTTTTGAGGGTGGAAAAGTTCCTCTCTGACTCGGATGTCGTCATCGGAGTTGTCACTATTATTTTGACCAAAATAACAGTCTCAGCAAACGTTTCCTCCAAGTTGTTCTCGTGAATGGATTTCAACAGAGACAGGGCAGTGTTTCCAGTGTGAAGCTCACTGTGGCGGTAGAGCGTGGTCAGCTCAGACTTCAACTTCTCCTTGTTTCCCAATGCAGGCCACAGTTTCACGGCGCAGTCAAGCTCAGGTGTAGGAAATGACAGGACATGCTGTGGGAAGAATGAGCTGTCAACAAGCTTTGCAGCGATCAAATGGTCACTCTGTGAGAACCTCTGTTCCACCTGTGAGATGACATCTCACAGGTGGAACATTTCCTACACCTGAGCTTGACTGCGCCGTGAAACTGTGGCCTGCGTTGGGAAACAAGGAGAAGTTGAAGTCTGAGCTGACCACGCACTACCGCCACAGTGAGCTTCACACTGGAAACACTGCCCTGTCTCTGTTGAAATCCATTCACGAGAACAACTTGGAGGAAACGTTTGCTGAGACTGTTATTTTGGTCAAAATAATAGTGACAACTCCGATGACGACATCCGAGTCAGAGAGGAACTTTTCCACCCTCAAAAGGATAAAGACTTTCACTCGCAACACCATGGGACAGCCGCGACTTAACGCATTGGCCATGCTTTCAATTGAAAGCCAGTTGATCCAGCAACTACAGGACTTCATCCCCAAAGTGATAGACACATTCTGTCAGAGGAAGGACCGCCGTGCCGCTTTTCTTTTCTAGTGAGCCTTCAGCTTTGGTAAGTTCATTTATGTCATATATTTTGTTGATCTTCTGTGTTTTGCCTCTGCTGGATCGATTGATATTGTGACCTCGATGATGAGTGTCTGTGTTTTCCTTATATTTACAGTCTATGGTGTTTTAATGCTAAAGCATTACGGTTGTTGTTATTGTTAAGAATTACTTTGTGATGGTGACCTTTACTCCATGTATGAAGGTGCATTACTATGACATCCCCACGCTGTGTACGTAAATGTATGCGCTCACAGTGTTGCTCCTGTGGTCTTCAGTATGTAATTTGACACTCCCCCTCTCTCTCTCCTCCCCCCCTCTCTCTGTCCCCCCTCTCTCTCTCCTCCCTCTCTCTGTCCCCCCCCCCCCCCCTCTCTCTCTCTCTCCCCCGACCTCTTTCTGCCCCCCCAGTTTTGTACACCTAGAAACGCCACTGGAGATGACTGTGTCACAAGCCTCCTTCATCACCGGCGCTGTGCTGCTGACTCGTCGGCCTGGCTCGTCTGTTCCATCATGAGCAGTGGCGGCCAATGCATCAGTTTTCTGCCTCATTTTCTGAACATTTTCCTTGAAACGGCAGAGCGCGCTGTTGATCCCAGGTGCATCGATGCTTCGTTTTTGCAGAGTGTTGTATAGAACATCCACTTCTGGCATAAGCAACGAAAAAAACTCCAGGAGCTGCATAAATGCTCGGTCCCGCAGTTTCTTTGACAGGCCGTATGCCTCACTTATGGTGACCGCATCCCATCCTGGTTGTGCGCGTATATGCTTCATACACTGAAGTAGTGCATCTCGGGTCTCCCAAACCGCGTTCACAGTTCTGCTTTTAAAGTTCCATCTCACAGCCGGTGGCCGTGGGATGCGTCTCTGTGTTGCCTCTGCAAGAGCTGCAACACGTTTGGAGCACCGGAGAAAAAAGTGGAAAAAGCAGTTAGATCTGCAAAAAACACCTTCAGGATGCTCATCCTTGCTGAACACAGTTGCTGCAGGGTCAGGTTCAGTTGGTGGGCGTAGCAGTGAACAAACTGAGCGTTTGGGTACGTCTCCTTCATCACCGTCTGTACCCCGCGCACGTTACCGCTCATGACGGCCGCCCCGTCATAGGTCTGAGCGATTAGCTTTTCTTTCAGCTTCAGGGGTTCCAGAACAGCCTTGATGCTGTTAGAGAGACCTACACCAGTTTTGTCCTTTACTTCCACAAACTCCAAAAAACGCTCTGTAACTGTGAGGTCAGGCATAATGTATCGCAGCACAATCACCATTTGCGATTTACAGGAGACATCGGTTGTCTCGTCGGCCTGAACGGCAACAAATGATGTGTTGTCCACTTGCTTGGCTATTTCCTCCCTGTACACATCATACATGCAGTCCAAGAGTTCATTCTGTATGGTGCTTGATGTCCCTTTGAAAACAAGCTGAGCTTCGTAGTGCCGTTGAAGCCTGGAATCGCCCTCACACATTGTCTCGAAAATTGACCTGAATATCCCTGGATTCAGAGAGTCCGCCGACTCGTTGTGGCCCCGCAGTGCTGTCTCACATTTCCCACACAGTTTAATACAGGTGATGATCCGACCAAGCACGTACTTGTTTTCTTCCACCTTCCTATTATGAGAATCAATGCCGCGTCTGTAGGCGCTGTCAATCTGAGTTGCAACATTCACCCTTCCAAGTAATCCCAATTTTACGGCATTTTCCAAATGACTGTTGCTGCTCTCATGCTTCATTGTCCTCTCCGAAAGATGCTTTAAGTCCTTGTAACCTGTCCTCGACCAAGTACCTTGATCTTCACCAAAAAGCAGGCAAGGAAAGCAAAAGAGGGAATTCTTCTGGATGCTCGCCGTTAGCCATTTCTTTTTAGCAAACCACTCAGCGTTAAACCCACGTTTAACTTTGCCCGCAGTCTGGACCATTTGGAAATCCGGTGGATGGTGGGCACCGAGGCGCTTTACCTCCAGTTTCTCTCCGAGACTAAGTGTCTCAAATGTGTGCTCCAGTAAATGGTCAACTTCATTCATTTTCTTTCAGTTTTTTACTTCTTTTAATCGCTGGTGATGTTAGCTATATGCTGCTCTCTCGTCTCCTCTTCAAACTACACGTGACGTTTCGCAGCACTGCACACGTGAGTACTTACAGCCAATCAATTCTGAATTATGTGAGATGACGTATGGTGGGGATGGGAGCACTATGCCCCTACGGTCATTATTTTTTTGCCACACACATTAAATAGAAAAATACTCTGAGCATGCGCAGTGTAGTTTTTACAATCACCATTCACTTAGACTGTGAGAGGGAGGGGCAGGATCGGGTTTTGTCCCACATGGCTCTAAACAGCTCAAAACGGCACTCTAGACACTAATTAGAAGAACACAGACTAAAACAGAAATGTACAGACGAATCAGATTATTAAACATGACCTTAAAATATATTTTATGTTTTTTTTTTTTAAAAGTGGGTACATTATTGAAAAAAGTTTGAGAACCACTGGTCTAATTCATCTACAGCAGAGGTGCCCAGTACGTCGACCGCGGGGGCAATGCTGGTAGATCGCGAGTCATTCATAAAAAAAAAAATCCAGCTCCGTTAAAATAGACTAAACAGGTTTTGATCCCTCCTCCCTTGGCCTCCCTGCCACTTAATTCAGGAGTTTACTTGATTGACAGAAAAAGCGACCTATCGCCTTCCAGTCTGTTAACCCAGAATGCAAAGCGATACAAAATCAGTCAAGTGCCGGGAAAACTCAAATTAAGTTAAAGAGACAAACGAGAGACAAACAACAAAATGAGTGCGGGACCGAGCAAAAAGCTAAAGACAAACCACTTCCACCCAGAATGGGAGGAAGAATATTTTTTTGTGATGTCACATTCAAAGGTTATTTGCCTTATTTGTAAAGCAAGCGTCGCTCTGCCAAACAAAGGTAACGTGGAGAGGCATTATCGGAGTGTTCACAAAGCATATGACAGCGACTTCCCTCCGAGTAGCGAGTTGAGAAAGAGAAAGGTCATGTATTATTGCTACACAAACATGATCTCGCAGTCTTACGGAGCCTACAAACGGCGGCGTGCGTTACCGCTTGGCGGTGGGCGTGTCTTGAGCTTGGGGAGTCAACGCGAGCAACGCGACCAACAACCAATCATATGAATGTCCCGCCCCGGACATACAAAGCAAAGCTCATGCTACATCCATGCTGGCTAAATATACTGTCTATGCTTGCTAGCTGTCCATTCAAACGAAGTACACTGGATATAAACTCCCTAAACAGGCGAAAACCTACCAGTTTCACCCACTGTCTCTGCCACCTCCCCCCATGCCTGGCTCCTCCGGTTTGTATCCCTGTATGTAAAGAGGGACTGGTCATATAGTACCGGGTGATTCCCTACCGCCACGATAATTTCTCCTCCATTTTTTGACATATGTGAAATAACTGCGGTCTGGCTCTCCCAACATACACGCGGTTTGATTGGCTAGCGCTTGTACTGTCAGATTTGCATACGCGGGATTTGATTGGCTGACGCCTCCGTCGAGGCGGCAAAGTAGAACATTGCTCTACTTTTGCAGCGAGCACCGCGAGAGAAGCTACGCTTTGCTCCCACAATGCAGTTTGGCGAATCATGACGTCACCCCATTCAAAGTGAATGGGCAGAAGCGTTGAAGCGGCAACGCACGCCGCCGTGTGTAGGGGGTGTGTTAGTGTCGCCAACTCGTTTCTAACATGCAAAAAAATAAATGCGTCTATGGTCAGTGTATTTGTGATCTTTCCAATCGAGATGAGATCTCTCCCCCGTCTGTGTGCGAGGGGGTGGGGCAGTTTACACACACGCAGCTGCTACATGCAGCAACACACGGCTGGGATGGCGGAGAGAAGTGCTCCAATGTGTGGTTAAATGTTACCCGTCTTGAGGTGGACAATGCTCCTTGCCAAGAGTGTTTAGCATGTAAGGGCGGTAACACGAGCAATTTGTCTAAACATTTAGCAAAAGTGCTCCACATTCAGACGGAGGAATGCACCGGGTTCCAGTGTCTTTCTAGTAGCTCTGTAGCCCCATCCACGAGTAACGTTTCCACGTCAGGTGTTATTATGTATGCTAGCAGCAACACACGGAGTTAACTCAATTATACAAGCATGGGTTAAAGATTAGAGGTAACTGAGTTATTTATTTTGTTAAAGTTTCAGCTATTCTGTTCACAGTTCTGTCATCAGATTATTTAATACGATTTGTAATACTGTTGTTTCTTTTGATGTGAAATATTATTTATTTAATTTATAGAAAAATAAATGTTGGTTTTGTAAACAATTTGTTAAGTTAATTTAATAATATATGTATTTTTGAATCAAGTATTCATCTATATTGTCTTCATTGTTAGTTTCCACATGCCTAAAACAACCTCAAGCTAAATCTAAAAGTTGATGGCTAAATAAGAGCGTTTGAGAAATTGTGCAAGGCATACAGTAATAGTCCGAATAGTCGATTAATCGTTTCATTAATCGATAGATTAATCGATTATCAAATTAGTCGTGGTTGCAGCCCTATTCCTAGTTATCCCATGTATAAATAAAACGTGTTATTTAGCAACCCTTCAGGGGCGGATCTACCGGGGTGGCAACTGCCACCCTAAACAATAGCCTTGCCACCCCAGCTGCCACCCCAGTTGGCATCTTTGTTTTGAAAGAAAAGTTGTGGCTCATCGGACATTTATGAGAGAAAGTCTCTAATGTCCAAGTGCAAGTGAATGCAGCACAAGATGCACGTCATGTAACCCCTCCCCCGGTCCTGGCGCGAGAGTGAAAATATGATTGGTGGCGAATTCACTTGAACGGGGGACGGCGCAAAACGAGAAGCATTCGGACCCAAGCACTGAAGGAATGAGGTATTTGCGGTCTACAATGACAGAGAAGAGACTGTCAAGTTTGGCTGTACTCAGCATTGAATCAAAACGCACTACAGCTGTTGATCTTAATAAGTTTGTGAGGCGTTTTGCTGAACAAAATAGTAATCGCCGCATTCAGCTGTAATAGACATGCCAACTTGATGCTCTGCTCACGGATGACTCGATGAGAATAAAAAACTGTTAAGATGATGACCTTGTATGCGTGTATATATTTTTTTCTTTGAGGGGGTCTGCCCCCAAAAAACAGTTTTAAGTCCTGAGAAAGTAAAATAAGACGGTGTGTAAAACTACACTGCCCAGCCAACAGAAAGTAACCACTTTGATTTAACTAGGCCAGTAGGTAAGGACCTTCCACTGGATCATAACTGCAGCGATGTTTTAGCTGAATACACGTTTTTTAACCCTAACTGATGCAGTTAGTCACTTATTTAATATTTGTTCTTTCTGATGTAAAGTCAAGGTTGTAACTGTATATCAATAATGATATAATTACTTGTTTTCAAATTTGAAGGAGGGCGAGCAAGCATCTTGATGAACATTCATCATTAACTCCTCCAAAAAATATAGTTTATTCAATAATAAATGAATATGTGAATCATAACAGTTCTTCACTATATCTGTAAAGCGTCTTTGAGCACCTGTAAAAACGCTAACAAATTAAATCTATTATTATTATTATTATTTATTAACAGTGATTGACAGCTGATAGGAATAATATGATTGTTAATAGTATCATATTCATTCAGACAAACATCGATGAGACAGTTAATTAATGTACTTATTGCAGCAGTCTGCATAGATTTGGTTACCCCTGCTGGTCTAAGAGTGAGACAAACTCATTTAGTTATTCTTCATTTAAAATTCATTAAATTACGTCTGCCACCTTATATGATAGGCTTTACTGATGTGCCACAATAATATCACCTTTGTGATTGAGTTAAAATATTAATATTGTGGCTTTCCAAGTTAACATTGATTGTAGGGGTGTAACGGTTCACAAACATTTCGGTTCGGTACGTACCTCGGTTTTTAGGTCACGGTTCGGTTCGTTACGTTTTCGGTACAGCAGAAAAAATTATCACAAAACATTAAATATTTTTTTTAAATTATTATTAAACTGTGACTAATGTATTCAAATAAATACAAAATCTAGTAAAATAAACATTAAGGTGCAGCATTTTGATGAACTGAAATAATCTGTATTTGAACTGTACTAGTACCTAAGCAGCCAGCTTGACATTAGGACTTGCTTGTCATTGTATTTTCATGTTGTTTAAAGAAAGATGAACTTGTCCACATTGCTTGCTGAAATGGCAGATCTGCTGGAACTAACAATGTCTCCTGCTGTGGAGAACACCCTCTCTAGGGACAGTGGCAGCAGATACAGCCAGGTAGCGCTTTGCTAACATAGCAACATAAGGATGTTTGGCGTTTGTAATAGCTTTGGCTCGGTCTGAACTTTCTGCGAGTGGTGGAGGCTTAAATGCTAGCGGGAGTTGGGTTTGCACTTCAGTCTTTTTTCTTTTGGTACCGGTGATATTCACATTCGGGTGATGCCTTTTCAAATGAGTGTGATGTATTACCAGCCGCGTAACCAATGTTAGTTGAACAATGCCGACAAACAGCTTTGGTTCGGTCCACCTGTCTTTGTCCGTCATCCTTGTACGTAACTGCGAAACCAAAATGTTCCAAAACCGGAGACTTCAATGATGCTGGAGAATTTTCTAGCTCAACTTTATCTGCGTTCGCCATTTCCTCAAATTACTGACTACATTTGAACGCATCCCTGTGACCAGCTCTCATAGTATGCCTCTCGTCCAATGAAATGACTTGCTCGCTCTATGATATATACCTGAGATTACTTCCAGAAAGTTGTTCATGTTCTCAATTTTTTACGTTTAACGCTATATTCGTTCGGTACACACGTGTACCGAACCGAAGGGCCCGTACCGAATAATTTCAGTACGGGTACCGTTACACCCCTAATTGATTGATATGATTGCGATTTAAATCAGCATATACTTCTGTCAGGGGATGCCACCCCTCAAAATCTCCTGCCACCCTCTTGCCACCCCATGAATATTTGTCTAGATCCGCCCCTGCAACCCTTGCAATTTCGGATTTTATTTTTGGTTGGTAGACCTCGGTGAGCTGGTCATTTCAAAAGTAGCTCACCAGCCAAAAAAGTGTGGGCACCCCTGATCTACAGCCTTCACATTATGCAACCAACATTTACTTCATAATGCCATTTTACATAATCTCACAGCATTTACATGATACATTTCTACCTTATGGTCGAAGATCCCTCGCCCTTTGAGTCTAATGCACAGCAAAGCAGCCAATAATAGCAGGATATCATTGAAGGGCTAGCTTTTCTTGAATACTGCAGTGTCATGATGTAACACACTGCAAGTGGCGGGGGGGGGGGGGGGCTCAGTGTTGTGCACAATGTTATTTGGCTGAAAGCAGTTGACCGTCTGGGTCTTGAGGTTGTGTAATTGTTCTTCTTCTGTTAGTGGCAATTGCCTTCCGGAGGCTCTTGTTTGTCAAAGGTGAAGTGGAAACTCCACAATTGCTTGCCTGTAGGAGTTATTGGGGTCGTGTGTGTTGTTGGACTCTCAGCCAGACCAAGGTTTTCTGAAAGGGGCTTCAAACGACCTCCTTAGAATAACAATGGATTCATGAGATGCTGGATGCAGGACATTGCCAGGGTAATAATTAGTACGACTGCTACATTGTTTGGCAATTTTAGTCTAGATTTGAAATAAAGTTGTCCAAATGAAAAGACTGCACAATTTTCCCTTTGCAGCTCATTCAATTTTCCAAAATCTCATGCCGCCTTAAATTATAGTGTTTTCTTTGACACATGTTTGGTTCACTATACTTCCAACCACTTGTATCACATGTATTCCATCTATCTATTGCTCACACACTATGCCCCTGCAATCATGGGGTGTCTTGTGGTTTCCCAGAACAGGTAGACAACCAAAAGCAGTTTAAAGTGACTTTATGTTGTATGTCAGCATACTGTAGGTCAGTGACCACCAACTGGCGGCCCGCCAGACATTCTCATATGGATGTATAATAAGAACGGCGGGAGAGTGTTGAGTACTGGCACGGTGCATGAGTACCGGAGTACCGCCAGCATGCCGGTACGCGTCTATCGTTATTCCAACCCAGTTTAGATTTTGCTTCCGCATTACGCAAGAAAGTAGCTCTACGCGACAGCGTCATAGCCTTCTTCTTCGGCTGTTATAGCAACCTGGCGTTACATCTCTATGGGCGGCAAATATGATCTGACAAGCGAAATACCGTCCTTTTAAACGCCCATAATTATAATTATAATTATAATAATAAAATAGTGCTTCTTTGTCAATATGACTGACGACCACACTTATGCAGTGCTGAGGTCATGTTAATTCATCATTTAATATTAATTCCTGATGGATATAAGAGGGATACATTAGCAAACATCTGTATATATAGCCTATAAAATGTTTCGTTTTTTTGTTTGTCATGTAACATATTAACGTTTTGACCTTCTGTTTAGGATGTAAAGGTATCTATTCAATATTTTATTTAATGTCTATTTTGTTATATAATACAACATTTGACATTAATAACATATAAACGTTTGTAAAATATAAAAATGAAATGTTGGGACATTTATAAAAATGTAATCCTTTACATAAAAGTGCTTTCCAGAGGTGTAAGAAGTGATAAGATCTTGTACTGTACTTGAGTAAAGGTACAAGTACCAGAGTGTAGAAATATTCAATACTTTTATTATATTGTGTTGTTTATATATATATATATGTATGTGTGTGTGTGTACAAATGAATTAATATAAAGTGTATGTGAGTGTGTGTATAAATGAATGAATACATCTGTGTGTATACATGTGTGAGTACATATAAGTGTGTGTTTATATGTTTATAAATGAATAAATGTGTGTATATATATAAAACAGTATCATTAAATAATGCTGTGTGTGTATAAATGAATGAATACATCTGTGTATATTTATGAATAAATACATGTGTGAGTACATATAAGTGTGTGTGTATATGAATAAATGTATATATAAAATAGTATCATTAAATAATGCTGTCAAATAAATGAAGTGCACAGTAATAGTCAAGGTTATATTCAATATTCTGCTGATAAGATAAGATATTTAAAACGTCTTTTGTTTGTCCTGAAAACGACATTTGAGAATACACACAGGCTATTTATAGATGATAAAACACCAGTAATACAATCTCAGGAATCTTCGATATGGCTTTGATTACAGGATCGTTTACTTTCAGTCAACAAACAAACAGGATCGTTTACTTTCAGTCAACAAATCCTTTGGAAAGACAAAAAACAACTATTCATCCTGCTTTACCGCGACCGCTATAACAGCCGAAGAATAACAGCCGAAGAAGAAGGCTATGACGCTATCGCATAGAGCTACGTTCTTGCGTAATGCGGAAGCAAAATCTAAACTGGGTTGGAATAACGATAGACGCTGCCGGTGTCAGTACCAGATATGTTCGGCCTACCAGATATGTTCGGGTGTATTTCCGTCGCATCCGTCATCCGTCATATCCGTCATATACTCACCTCCCTCTGCTCCCAGCGCTATGCTGCCACACACCGGCCGTCTGCGGAACTGCAGCCGGAGGAACTCGGTACAGCTTGTTATGTGTGAACGATCTAGATCCCTCCGCTTCCCCATAATTACCGCGACCATTTTAACTTTCATGACAGAAATGGAGAGCTTTTATGCTGAGATAAAGCAGTACGTGCTCAATGGTGGTTACCACAATCTCACCATCGCCGCTGAAAAGCATGATAAAAGGAAGGCGTTAATTCGGAGGGCATCCAAACAATACCTGATCAAAGGTAAGTAACAGAATAAGACCATGGTTAAGTCACGAACATACGTTTTTATTATGAGGTATAAACCCCCTGTACATGTGACATCATCACATCCCTTTACTTATAGGGATCAATAAAGTATATATCTATCTATCTATTTATCTAATGGTGTTTTTTTGGTGCAAAAGTGATCATACCTCTAATGGTTTATCATATTGCAATTCCAACATTTTTCAGTAAATCGCAAGGACTCCACAGCTTGTTTCTCCTTTTTCTTTTTATACACACTTTACATTACTGTAGTTGTTATGTCTAAACCACATTTGCCACTGGATTTCTTGAACAGCTTTTAGTCATAATGTCATCTCTACACATGTCTAAATGATTGTTTTGTTGTTCCTGTTGTGCCAGCTGGAGATTTGTACTACACATACAAGGACAA
Source organism: Gymnodraco acuticeps (assembly GCF_902827175.1). Taxonomy (NCBI): domain Eukaryota; kingdom Metazoa; phylum Chordata; class Actinopteri; order Perciformes; family Bathydraconidae; genus Gymnodraco; species Gymnodraco acuticeps. The sequence continues at coordinate 7,185 of NW_022990646.1, read as the reverse complement.
TGAGAGGATGGTTGTGTGCACCAAGGACCAAATTATCAATGTCCTGAAGGAGTGCCATGATAACCTGGGTTCCGGAGGTCATGTAGGGAGAAGGCGCACCACCGAGAAGGTTTTGGCAACGTACCACTGGTCCACTATGCGGGAGGACGTGAAGAAATGGGTGGGAGATTTTGACTGACTGACTGATTATTGATCTACAGAAATGTGTTGTATGTGTACATTGAAACAGAGTGAGACAGTTTGAGCTCCATCAGAGCAGAGAAAACATATTTCAGAACTTTAACAGTTTAATTCTGTCTCCTCTGAAAGTTTTCTCTGTTCTATCATTTTTATACCTAAAGTTTTTTGTTTTGCTGATTGAAAATGTATGATATTTGCTAAGGTTGATGAGTGTCCCCGCTGCCAGCAACACGAGGTCATTAAAACGGTTGCACCCGTACTGCATCCCATTCATGTTCCCGAGGCATGGACTGTCCTTGGTGTGGATCTCATTGGCCCACTTCCCTCCACTGCTAAGGGCAAAAGGTACTATCATGATGGGCTGAAGCATGTGTAACCTCCTTTAAAGGTTCTAAACGTGAAGAATCTGGTTTCAAAAGAAAGGAAATCATTTACAGTGATTCTGTATGTATTTACAACATTCTGCATTTTATATTGCAGATACATTCTAACAGCGACTGATCTGTTCACAAAGTGGGTGGTAGCAAAAACGCTCTACCACAAAACAGCTGTTGAGGTCTCAAAAAAGATTGTAAATATTCTTCTCGATTTCGGTCTTGTCGAGAAGATCATTACCGACCAAGGACGGGAATTTGTCAATGAGGTACAATAATCTATCTAATACAGTGTATGTGTTATGTGTAACAATGTAATACGATTTTTCAGGTAATTTGGTAATTGGTGTACACTAAACCATCTGCAGGTCAACCGTGGTGTTTTTGATGCACTGGGTGTAAAACACTGCATCACTTCAGCGTACCATCCCCAGTGCAATGGCCAAGATGAGCGTACAAACCAAAACATAAAAAAAGCACTTGCAAAGTACTGTGGAGAGGACCAGAATGACTGGGATTTACATCTGAGGGGCATTGTGGCGAGCATTAACACCTCAAAGCAGGTACAATGTTGTAATAAATGCAGATGGAAACAATACTCAACAGAGATACTAAAAGGAATTTTTATGCTTTCAGAGGTCAACCAAGTGCACGCCCTATTTTGCCCAGTTTGGGAGGCACCCTCGCGTCCCGGGTGTTATAAATGCTACAGTCAATGACAGGGATGATACCTCTGTTTTGGTGCCTGCTGATGAGGCAGAACAGCAGCTTGAGGCAAAGGCTGCAACCATTGCAGATTTGCACTCGAAGGTGAGAATAAAATGGCAATATTTAAAACATAATAACTCCTAAAAAATGCAAGCGTATGTTAAGGACTGTAAATGATAACTGTTACATATCTTTCTCAGATTTACCAGAACATCCAAATAGCACAACAGAGACAGAAAATCTCTTTTGAAAAACGCAAGGGAAAGAATGTGAAATCTTTCCTGATTAACGTTGGAGATGAGGTCCTAAGAGCGAATAAGAGGAAGGAGGGCCGAAAAGGTGGAAAACTGGAGTGCAACTGGTTTGGCCCTTATGTGGTTTCCTCAATCACCAACAAGGGTGTGGCAACCCTGTTGAGCTCAACAGGAGCTCAGCTGAGACAGAGTGTGAATGTGTCTCAGCTGAAGCCCTTTATCAGGCCTATGTTGAGAGGTATTTTGGATTATCAATACAAGGACACATTTTAGGTATACTTCATGTGTGGTACTTCAATAATACTGTTTATTTTTTGTCTATCTAATACAGCTGAACCGAAGTTGGATTCGGAGGGGTCTGTTGCTGACCACCAGTATGCCCTCTCTGGTGCGAAATACGCAAAGGATCTACATCCGATTCAAGACAAGCTGGTAGATATATGTTTACTTCATGCACAGTGATTTGATTTTAATTTTTCTATGTTTTCTATTGGCTTGAAGTATGTTTTGCAATCTGTTATTTGCAGCTCAGCTATGTGCTAGACCACAATAGGCCTGGAGCAGAGGTCATTGTGAAGGAGGGTGATGTGTGCCTGACCAGAGAGGACTTTTGGAGCCTGGGTCTTCCTCAGTGCATGGAGTCAAATGTAGGTATACTTGAGCTTTCCTCCCAACTTCATCTTGTCTCAAATAAATGGCACAGGTAACTTACTGTTGTTACTGTTTCAGATTGGAAACACGTGCCTGAAGATGGTACAAGAAGCCACCCAAAGACATGTACGGTTTTCAACAGACATCATTGGCCTGCTTTTTTCTTTTGAATAACACATATTTTCTAAATAGCTGTTTAGTGGTGAAACTCCAATCTCGTGAAGTGTGGTTTGTCTCTTGTTGTTGAACATACTTCTATGAAGATTTCATTTTTTTTTGAAAAACTATCAATATAGGGCAAAGATATATACATCGTGGATATGTATGTGGTTCCTACCTGGAAGTCCAAAACAGCTGACGCGTTGGCCAGTTTTCCAGTAAGTTCCTGTTGCTTGAGACCTATGTTTCTTGAAATTGATATACAGCAACTTAAAATCCCTTGTTTAAAATACTAGGCTGACCAATTGGCCACCAAGGACATGGTTTTCATCCCTGCCTGGAGTCGGCAGCAAGGAAAGGCAGATCACTATTTGCTTTGCGTGAGTCTGTTCCAAATGATCTCACCGGCATGTACAAAATGAACATAAGTTGTGCTGTGTGGTTTTTCTTCTGGTGTTTGATTATGTCTAATTTCAGCTATTTTGTCAATGGTTGACAGGTGATCAAGCCAGCAAAGAGAGAGTTATATTTGCTCGACCCTCTTAAGCCAGATGGCTTTGGGGACAATTCCTACAAGGACATATTTAGGTTTTGTAACATGATTACCCCCACCGTTCTGTGGCTTGTATGGGAGTTCTAAATAGTTTATAGTATTCTAATACTGCGAGTAACCATCTTGTAGACCAGGGTCTGAATCTGATCAAATTCATTTAAATATATCTCCATTCCACAAAGTCTGGAGTGTCCCTTAGTGGAACCAAAAGAAAAGAGTCTGCAACAGGATGCTATGAATTATAATGTTCATTTTGTTATAAGCCTTGTCAAAGGTTGTTTTTCAAGTTCAGCTTGTTCAGAGGCTGGTAAACGTATTTTTGTTTGTTTTATTTTAGCCCCCGTTCAGTGGCTTTCATAACTTTCTTCCTCTTTTAAGGCATGCAATAGTTCAATGTAAGGAAATCCAAAAACATGAATTATATTGAGTATAGCGTTCCTTCACCAAATCAATTCCCATGTCTTATCATTTCTTTTGACAGTGACCTAGCGCACCGCATTGCTCCAGGTCAGTGGACAGTAAAGTTCGGCAGAGACGTCAAGGTACATTTCTCCACCATCTCATACACCTGCTTTTCACATGTCTTTATTTTCCATTTGACCATGAACATCACTGTTATATTCCAAATTCTTACAGGGTTTGCCTCACCAAACCACGGGCAATGACTGTGGTGTCTTCATACTGATGGTAAATTCCTCCCTTGACACTTTTTTTTAAGGGGTTTTGTTAGTTTTGAAACTCATAACTTAACAGATCTTTATCCTTTCACAGTATGCACTGAAACTTCAGCACAGATGCTCCACTTTGGTTTACCGAGGTCAGTATTTATCCTCTGAGTTAGTATTTCAGGGGGAAGAGGGGGCTAACATTGAGTAGACAAATGATGAGGTTCCATTCATTTTCAACTTTATTATTGTTACATTTTCTTTTAGCGGGACATAGCACAGATCCGGAAATGGTGGTGCATTATGCTCATGGAACGGTACCAGATTGAAGGGTAATCACATTTTAAATGTTACTTTATAGACAACAGTTTCCTTTGACACTGATTTACATTTTCATCCTGATATTATGTGATTTTTATAGCCACGGGACAGAGGTTTTCTTACTGGACCAATGAGGCCGAAGAGCTGCTCAAAGGGGCACTGGAGCCAGTGTACAGGGTCTCAAAGAAGCAAAAGACAGAACATGAGGTCAATAGGCACACTCCTGTTTGTGATAAAGAAATGTAACAATCCAGATTATTTAACACATGCATACATATAAATATTGATAATTGTATACACATGTAATTAAACAATCACATGACCCACACCTTATATTTCCTTCAAAGGTCCAGTTTCAAAAGTCCGACATGTGCTTCATATTGGAGGTAATATCTTTTCAGTGAAGGCAGTAAACTGTTTTTTTGTTTAAAAAACGACCTATGATCACGGCAGAATTTACAACTATTATGTCCTCACTGCTTTTTTTAACTTATTGATAGCTGTTTTTACCTCAAGGAGAAGAATAACAAAACATAAGAAAAATGTGTGTGATATATTCAACATTAATATTAAAAAGGTGTATTTTTGCTACCTGAAGCCCAAAGAAATCTTGGTAATTTCGATTGTGCTGTGCAACATCCTAGTCAATGTGTTGTTAAATATGTTTGATCTAGTCTGACCAATACTTCACAGCTGCCAAACTGTCTTCTCTCGGACCTTCTGATGGAAGTGGTTCTCCAGGAAGGTGACAAAGCGTACTCATCACTCACTGCTAGTGTGTACCACCTTCAGGACACAATGTCCACTGTGTCTTTCAGAAGAGGGGCCCACTTTCGCTTGGCCTTGAGAGTAAGTGATTCAGTGAAGTGCAGCAGTATAAACGACAGCTGGTGGTGTCTATGCATATTTTTAATGGCTCTATTGAAATGCTTGTTTTACCACAGGTGTGTTGCTACATGGAGTTTGTTCTCTGCTTCATACAAGCAGGATTTCAACGTCATGTACACCATTGACACCTGCCGTGGATGCTTGGAGCCTTACAAAAACTGCAAACCAGGTAGACTTCTTATTCTGGATAATAATGTTTATGTGTCATTACATATTTAGTGTGTTGTGGTCCTAGTGTGATTCAATTACAAATTTTCTTTTTCTATTCATAGGATATGTTGGGAAAGGTAAAGAGGAGAATTGCAGGGCATCTACCTCTGATGACCAACATCCAGGCTATTGCAGTCCCTTCTGCAACCAGATATCATAGGTAAAGATTAACTCACACAAAACAAATGTCAGAATAGACTAAATTGTCACTGCAATTAATGAAGATCATCCTTTGATATCTTACCTTCAAGTTTGGTGTTTCCCGGACGCTGCCCGTCGTGGACTTCGGGGTCGTGGACTTCGGGTCGTGGCTGAACCTGTCTCTGCAGTCCTGCCTTGGGTCATGCTGCTTCCCTGATGGCTTCCTCATATATTCTGAAACAATCTGTGCTGTTTTCCTATCCACATGTAAAGGAACTAGAAGGATTTCTTGATACTAAGGGCTGTAGAGAAAAGTTTGGAGCTTTTTCCATTAACGTTGAAGTTCAAATTCTCAATAAACACTTGAAATGCTGTGCTGTCTTTCTATTTACTTGAATGTGTGAATTCATTCAGTTGGGTAGGTAAGCTTGGGATGGATATATTAAATATATACATACAAAAAATTAGAGACTCTTTCCAATGAAAGTAGCTAGCCGCAATAGCTCCAAGATTGCTATATCTAGTTTGTAGGTCGCCTCTTAAAGCCTCTAAAGCTCTGCAACAAAAAAGGATCATTATGAATGTAAATACTATACATCAGGGGTAGGCAAGTAAGTTTGGCTGTGGGCCAATTTTTTGCTGAGCCGCAAGATGGCGGGCCAGAACATAATCAAAGCCTAATTCAAGGAATTGATTTTGGTAAGAGGGCGCAGCGCCCCTGTTCCCCGGTTCAGAAAAAACTCTGATATCGCTGATAAGCCTCCCCATCAACACTCTGATGCGCAGTCAGATCCGCTGATTGGTTCACTGATGATATAGGCGCCCAATCCAGAGCCTCTGACTAGACCCGCCCAGGCTCGTCCTCTCTAGCCCCATTTCAGTCCCAACGCCAGGGCTATTATCTGTATTTTAACAGACTTATCTTTTAAATTGAGGTGTATTTATTGTTCTCTTCAAAGTTTATTTTTCTCTGAAATTGTAGGGAGGATGGTCCTCCCTTTCCTCAATGGATGAGCCTCCACTGAGTAAAGTAGAGTTATTAACTAGCAGTGTTATTTAACATACTTTTATTCTGATAAGTATTGTCAAGTTCTCTGGGTTTTTGGCATTTATTTGAGTGTTTGCCCACATTTGAGAGGCTTGAGGGACAACTGGAATCCTTTTTCCTTTTCTTTATTTCAACTTTTCAAGGACACATTAGGATTCTTTCAGGTTGAAAACCTTTAAAAAATACCAAAGGACAAAATAAATCAATTACAGCAGTTTTGCTTTGCAATTTCATATATTATAACCTAAATTAATCAGTAACCAAGTATTTTACTCAAACTCAATGTATTTAATAGTTAAATAAGTACTTTAATTGACCTGGTTCCCCCCAACCACACATTTGCCATATGTGACCTGCTCTATCGAAATCAGTCGAAAGTCGCAACGGCTCATTTCAAAATAAACGTGGATTTGCGTAAAAAAATAGTTTTTCGGGGATCGGGTGTTTTGTTTGATTTTAAATAAACAAAGTCTTGGCTTTCAGAATATGACATTTTTATTTCCAAAATCACACGATAAATACATGTTTGAAGCTTGTAAAGGGAAGATGACAGCTCTCCCTCGCCACTCTGCTCTTCCACAGCGCCGCTTCCCCTCCCTCGCTGACATTATGAATGTAAGCGGATATGTCGGGACAGAATTTACTTTACAGGACAAATTTGAAACTTACCGGTCATGTTTCAATAATAATAATAATAATAATTGTGTAGCAGAGTTTCCGTTAGCAGGTAATCACCGGACTAGGACCGGATATGATGTTTAAAACTCAGTTAATGGGGCTCATTTTTATATTGCTTCAGTTTATAATCGTTACAGATCAACAAATTCAGATTCATTTTTCAATAAATGATTCCCCAAACAACAAACAACATAATTATTACATTCAAACAAACTACTTGTAGTAGATGAAGTACATTATTCAAAAGTTTACATTAACTTTGAATAATAACACGGGAGAAACGGATGCTCTCTTTTCCCCTCTCCCTCCCTCTCTCTCCTGACAGCCCGTCAGTTTCTCATGCAGCTCGCTAAAC